>NC_086374.1:43984963-44584963 GCF_036588685.1 Mytilus trossulus | reverse complement strand
TTTTACAATAGTTTGTGTAGTACAAAAGTTGGCAAAGCATATTCTTCAGATTTGCAAACTGGTAGTTCAGCATTGTATATTTAACGGTGATAATGGAATCCCTGCTAAAAAGCTAAAAATCATCTTTTTCATATAAAAATTAAGTAGCAAATAACACGTTCCAATGAATTAAGGATACTAATTATCATAACATTTTTTGTCTTTTAAAATTATATTTTAATTTAAGACTTACCTGCATACAACAATACAATAATTAAAGAAATTATAATCCATTGTGCCATGTTCTTTCTAGCTAGTGTAGAGATGGACATTGAAGAAAAACAAACTTAGAGGCACACATTTATAGCAGGGGTGAAATGCGAAAATAAATTACACCTTGACCTTTCACCCAAACGATTTAGAACTGGATATTTACAATGATATATCAACATGTACAAAATAAAATTGTTTGGTTTCCAGTCAACTTGATTAAATGTAGATAATTAAGTCACCAAATTCAAATATAGTGTATTATAATACTACTTTTTTTACACTGTCAGGTAAATATTTGTTATGCAAAATTTAGATTGGCGTACAGTATTCCTTAATGCTGTTTATTTTACAAACTGTTACTTGTTGTTACATTTATCTTTATTGTTATGAAACTATATTTTTTTGTAATTACCTCAAGCACGTGACAAACACAAAACAATATCAGTACACACTATTTAAGTAACTAAGTCAAGTCTGCAAGAGAGATCTGACAATGTCCTCAGTTCTATTGACCCAGTGACGCCCTGCCGATTGTCCCACTATGTATAATATATTAAAAATTACAGGTAAAAACGTTACGAAATTATGTGGGTCAATCTGGAAAATGCTTGTTGGACATTTGTTTTGATTGTAATTTATTTGTGTAAGTGGTAATTAATCAAATAGAGAAAAAGATGGTATTTACATATTTTATTTATTTTTTTGTGGTGATAGCTAGTTTGTTGAACTACATTTTATACTGTTATAAACAAAATAATAATAATATATTTCAACTTCATAATAGAACATACAATTACATAACAAAGGAGAGAGGTTACAAAAATCACAAGCCAGGAAGACAAACACAAGTATAGGTTTTATAAATGAAAAAGTGTGGACACATATCAGTGTGGATATTTGACAACTTCACTGACAACTTGTGTTCAAACAAAAAGAGTGCTTTGGTGTTTTACCCATAGGGTTTTATGTAAAACTGTATTACACAGTGACAACCAACCTGTACCACACACTAAAAATGTTGCAATGTGTGGGGTTTTTTGGGTTTTTTTTTTCCATAGTTTTAATGTTCAAGACTGTAAGGGAGTACACACTAAAGCATGGATAACCAAATGATTCTGATAAATTTTGGATCGTAGGAAAAACTCCAAATTAGGAGAGGAACACATTGAGTACGTTTTTGTATGATGTTATTTTAATATGTAAGATAGTATGTGAGAACCTGCATGCATGTACTATTTGTAAGGTTCTCTTTATGTTCCTTTGTGGTGGTAATTTCTTACTTGAATTTGTCCACAAAAACTAGTTTTTAGGGGGAACTTGAATTTGATATTTGAAAAATAGTATTGGTAATAATTTCGTTTACATGTCAAAATCTATGAAGTGCTTTATTTGGGACACGATATTTATCCTTTTATAGTCGCTCTATCATGGTCCCATCTCGGATCACGATATCTGACGCTACGTACTAACATGTTACTAGTATTAGACGAAACGACAGAAGACAACCACACTACAGCGTGACCATTGCACTTCAGCGTCCATATGATATCCCACCTTCGAGTCTTACATATTGATTTAAAACATGATTTAAGTATAGAAAATTTAAGTGCAAATGGACGTCAATCTAGGATTTGTATATTTACGGACCATTTGATCGTAATTGCATCACTTATAAGCAAATCTCCACACCATATCTTACAACACACACAGTTTCATGATGCGTCATTTAAGAGAACTGGTGTCCACAAAATATCCAATGATTAATATCAAATTGTCTAAGTTCAGTTGGCATAATTCAGAAATTAATCAAATACTGTCATAGTTCGGTTTTTAAAATTGGTAATATGACTCGACAAGGAAATGCCCGTATACCAATGACCAATGTCAGGGATATGACAGTTGTTATCCATTTGTTTGATGTCTTTGAGCTTTTGATTTTGCCATTTGATTAGGGACTTTCCTTTTTGAATTTCCACGGAGTTCATTTTTTTGTGATTTTACTTTTTGTTTGTTAGGACATAAATACAGACTGGGGATATACTGATATCACCATAAATGACATGACGGGATGAGCGGACTTATGGGAGACAGGGAGCTCCGCCCCCTTACGGAGCTGCATTTATGGTTAATCTCGACTTTTAACCCATTATCGCATACAACTCCAAATATGTTTAGTTTGGGAGGCCCTCTTTTCAGAATCCTGGATCCAAATCTGATTGGTATAGTAGCTTCCGTATAAAATATAAAGTTATTTGATTTTTACGGAAACATTCGGTACAATAACATAACACATAATGACTTCAATCAGAAATCATAGAGGTTTTATAAGGAGCTTGAATTCACAGGACATAAATATGCACTCATTAATAGAAAACAGATGACTAATGATATGTAATACTTTATTAGACAAGTTGTATTGGCATGTTAATATACATGTATCCCCTGTTTTTTATAGCTACTTTTAGATTATCACTGAACGTTTGTCAACGAAAAATTTGACAATTTAATAATTTATGGTAAAATGAACAAAGAAAGAATGGAGAATATATTTTTGGCGAGGATAAATAAAACATATATCTGTGAATTTTGACTTATTCATGGCACACAAGCTGTATGACATACTTGTCACTGGTCATGTTGCAATTTCAATGAATTGTTCATAATTAAAAAAGTCACTATATAATTATAAAAATATTATATTAATTTATATAATAAGTTTTTGCGGAAGTTTGTTACATCTAAGTGACTCCGATTTTTCACGTGATTGTGTAAATACCTCCAAGGCTAGTTTAAAAAGTCACAATCTCATCGGTGAAATCAGCTGTAAGTTCTCGTCACGATTCTTTCCACCAGGAGCGTATCACTACATCGGATCATACTTAGATTGAAAAATCATTTACACTAAATAGAATTTCAAAGTATTGTTTCATGGGTTTTACATACTAGGTACTTGAGGACAGGACAATTTTTTTAAGCCCTTTTTTTTCAAAGTTTTTTTCCCCTGTTAATTTCAATAATTTACGTTTTTCTGTATTATACTCACAAAAATATACACAACATTTCATGTATTTGCTATCTACTATCAATACCAAGTGTACCATTCACTGCAATCATTGATAATATTCAAAGAGAAAGAATTATTGCATTTAACTAATAAAAAAAATGCCGTAAAAGTCAAAATAAAAATAAAACAACTTAAGCTATTGTACAACAAATGTAACGCTGACACTTTAACATTGAATGTATATCAGTTATTTGTAAAATAAGTCGTCTGATTGACGGATAAACACGAATAATGGTACCATCATAAGACATACGTATACTTGAATCTTTTAATCATATATTGAGGGTGTTACTAACATAACTAGGAAGGATATGTTAATTTCTATTAGGTATTGGTGAAAAACACCTAATTGTTCAATTGTATATCTATATCCACTTACGAAATAAGTAACGCTCTTTAAAAAAAATATCATCATCAATATATTTATATCCGGTCTACAATATGACATCTTCGTTAAGACCCCTATATCCTTAAACAGTTAAACTCACAAGGATTATAAGTTACATCCTTTAATATGTAATTTTCTTTAGAGAAGTCTTAATGAAATATATTGTAATTACAACAATGGAGTATATGTTTATGCTTGTATCTCTGATATTGTGTAATTTTTGTCATGGATTTAATATTGATATAGAAAGTGTTGAACAATTCACCGGGACGACTGGTTCTCAGTTTGGATATTCTTCTACTTTGCTTAATAATGCAGCGGGATCATGGTATGTGTGACAGTACTGTAGATAATTCTCCCGTTTCATAAAAAAATAAAATGTCAGTAAAATTGTAAATGACATATACATTCAAAAACATTTTAAAAAAAGGGGGATAAAACCACCCAAATCGTCTCGTACATGTCCGAAGTACAGTACTTCACCAGAACTGTTTAAGTAATATCTTTTTGTTTTTCAGACATGATGAAACTTTATCAGATCTAATCACATTATTACTGTAATAATAATAATACTTTATTCAGAAGCAATACAGCTTATAGAATATACAATTTTACAATATTTTTTGAATGCATCAGTGAAATATAAATACACTAATTATACACAATACATGCATGGAGGAGAATGAAAATAAATTCATATGATAAATAAATAATACAACTACAGGTTACGATTTTTTTCAATATTAAACAAAAAATTACCTAAATTATTAAGTTCTTTATTTTTTTCTACTATACAGCTTTATATACTATTATAGTACTATTCATTTAGTGTTGATTGATTAACGTCCAGTGGCAAATATTTCAACCATTTTCAGTACGATTTGCAGTACGTCTTAATTATGTATTATTTAAGAACCATAATTTCACAATTCAAGTTAAAAGTAACAGTTTAAAATATTTTTAATGTCTTGTACATTTATGGTATGAACCTTTTTTTGTACCAGTTCAGTAGTTTTCCATCATTATGTTTTCAGTGAAAGGTGCCATCAAATCATAGTAATAAAATACTATATGTTTATTGTTCCTTCATAGATCTACTCTAAGGAGGTACATAGCGGATACTTCAAAATTGCATATACATAATAGTACTATAAAGTTATGGAACTGAAATAGTACAATCGTGTGAAGGTACTACATCACTACTATGTTATTCAAGTACATGTCCTGTACTGTACTATAATTTATCAACTTCAGTACTAAACAGTGCATCTGCAAAAGGAGCTGTATAGACTCGGGACAATTTAGAGTCCAACAATTTTTGTGGTATTGTTGTTTTAATCTCAATTGGTTCAACTTGTTATTTCATTGACTAATACAATACCAAAGTTTTCTGCTTTTTCAATAACTTTATATAATGGCAGCAAAAAAAAACCAAACAAACAAACTCCGATGCAATTTCTCAACGGAAAGTCCTTAAGCAAATTACAAAAACAAAAGCCCAAACACATGAAATGAATGGATAACAACTGTCATATTCCTGAATAGTTTAATGACAAATACAATTGTGTAAGAACAACATAGCTAATATTTTTAACTTGAATATAAAATGAATAGAATACAATAACCGAAACAAACAGGAACATATATATATATCCTATCCATAAGCTACACACGGGACAACAGTAAATCTAGTTACAGATAGTATACATATGTACCTATTTGGTGTAAAACACATTAACCTTCAATAACTATTTTGGTGATGATAAAATCAACTAAATTATTTTAATAAAAATGCAATTTCAGGCTTCATTGTATCTTCCTGGGAATCAAGGTGATCAAGTAAACAACTACAAGCCATTAAAAATGTAAATGATGTCGTTTTCAATTTTAGTTGTCAATTACTGAAATGTATTGACCTTATAGGATGTCACTTTTGACTTAGTTCACGTATATCTGATATAAACACTTTGTTAAAGTAAAGCGGGAATTGATTTCGGTAAAAGAATCTACTTAAAACTTGTTAAAATGCAACTCCAAATGGATGGTATGTACATTCCTCTTAAACGATTAATGAATATATACATCCTTTGAATAACATGATCGCTGCAGATTAACTAGGGAAACACAGTTAGGGGTTATAGTTAGGGGTTATGATAGTGGTGGTGTTTAAACTGAAGGGGGAGGTGTGCATATAATTGTATGGTTAACATAACTAGTCTAAGACATTCGAAAAAAAACAATTTACTTTCACTTTTTCCTGTTTACAAGCAAGTGTGTGATATATACTCCGTGCAGACCAAAAAATATGCATGTTTGTTGATCTTTTGTGCTATAGATAGTTACTCATTATTAGTAATTATACAAAACATTTGGATTTTTTTATAAGAAGATCTTCAAACCTACAATTGGTAAAATTTGCACCAAGGGGAACAAATCCAAATCTGTAAAAGAAACAAAACAAAAGATACCCAACTCCGAGGAAAATTCTTATCGAAAAATCTGTAATCAATGGCAAAATCGAAATCTCATACACTTCAAACGAATGGACAACTGTCATATTCCTGACTTGATACAGGCATTTTCTTGTTTGAAAGATTAATAAGAATTATAAAACAAAAAATGCATCTTGTCTTCTTGTTGTTCGGATGTACAAGTACCTGGTCACGTCTACTCTGTGTTTTTGTTATATGTATTTTTATTTATATCCATCTGATTCAGTGAAGCCTTTTTAACTGATTTTGATAAGTTTTTTTATATGTTGTACTGTTACACCCCTGTCCCAGGTTAGGGGAGGGTTGGGAGCGAAATAATTAAACATGTTTAACCCCGCAACATTCTGTATGTATTTGCATGTCCCAATTCAGGAGCCTGTTATTCATTGGCTGTCGTTTGTTGCTGTGTTACATATATTAATTGCAAAAGTTATGCCGTCAGTTTTCTTGTTTGAATTGTTTTACATTGTCATTTCGGGGGCTTTTATCGCTAAATGTGCGGTATGGGTTTTTCTCATTGCTTAAGGCCATACGGTGACCTATAGTTAATGTCTGTGTCAATTGATGTTGTCTCATTTGTTATCGTACAACATCTTCTTTTTTATTTTATATATAACACTGAGTTCTGTTCTATTTCTTAGTAGAAGCAAAATGACATGAGCATGAACATTAATTCGACCTGTTGATACTGTTTATAATGCTTTTTTGTCATTTTTTATTTTTATGGATCTTGGCTGTATACCAGCTTTGATTATTTGTAATATCTTCAATTTTTCACTTATTCTTACAACATTTGTATAAACTTCAAGATTATAAAAAAACGTTTTTTTTCTAAAGTGAACATTGATTGGTTAAATATTTCTCAGTGTGTTTGAATTTGTTTGATAGCCTTTTGGTCATGACTGTTTGTCTCTAATATTTAATTAACTGTGCATTTGTATTCAGATATCGCAGATCAAATTTATTATTTCTTTGTGTAATCATACGTTTTTTGATTGAGTTAAGTCTGCTAATTGATATTTTATCGTATGTTTTTATATGTTGTGATGTTATGCATTTGTTTCAGAAAAAGGGAGAAGGTTTGGGCCCATTAAAACGTTTAATCCCGCTGCAAATGTTTGCACCTGTCCTAAGTCAGGAATCTGATGTACAGTAGTTGTGCTGTCGTTTGTTTATGTAATATATACGTGTTTCTCGTTTCTCGTTTTGTTTATATAGATTATACCGTTGGTTTTCCCGTTTGAATGGTTTTACACTAGTAATTTTGGGGCCCTTTATAGCTTGTTGTTCGGTGTGAGCCAAGGCTCCGTGTTGAAGGCCGTACTTTAACCTATAATGGTTTAATTTTTAAATTGTTATTTGGATGGAGAGTTGTCTCATTGGCACTCACACCACATCTTCCTATATCTATATATTTCAGAAACATAAACGTACTGAGATTAGAAAAATATCGTTTTCACGTGATCAGTTAAATGCTTTGTATGAACCAGGAAGAAACGGAAAGCAATTTCCATGTACAAAACACAAATCCACAGGCAACCTTAACGACAAAAAAGTAACATAAAAAAGATCAAAAGAACTTTTCATTTTTATTTTTCTTCAACTATTCACAACAGAAACAATTTACAATTAAAATAAAATATATAGGTTTAAATTTTTAAATCTCTTTTATTATTAACATCCGTACCTATGTCATTTTAGACTGTCATCAAATGGGGGGCAATATTTTCTCCTGTCAGTTAAAACGATCAATTCAGTGGGGATGTAATTTCTATATTTATATGAAATTTTATTTTGTTCTATAACACATGTACATGTTTGTATCATGCAACTATACAAAAATGTCCCTGTTGAGGGCCGGTATTTCTATTACAATTCCTCCACATATAAGAAAAAAAATGGTTGCCATAATAAAGCCAAGATTGACAGAATTTATCCTTTAAAAGACTTGTTTGTATTTTTCAGGGTAATTGTTGGAGCACCCAGAGACAACATGACAACGGCGACGTTTTTAAGAAACCCAGGAAATGTTTATAGATGTCAATTATTGCAGAACACAAAGTCTTGCCAGCCATTCATCATACGGACTAATGGTAGGCCATATCACATTTATGGGGGTCTGGATTTGAGGAGATTTTAAGATGGTCGTGTACCAAATACATTGTACATTGACTAAAAATATTTCGATTCATTTAATTTTCTTAAAATTTTGAAAAAAATATCTAGTACGACCCTTTGACCAAAATTTCTAAAAACCTCAATTGCTCACGTTATTGGAAAAGTTTAAGCGGATATATCATAGCAGGTTGACTAACACTATTTTGATCATTGAGAAGCTAGGAACAGAACATGATTTAAACGTTTAGCTGATTTTAAGGTGGCTAGGGCGTCTTACTTGAAATAGATAGAATTTTTTAAAAAACTTGTCAAAATGAAGTTTTTATCATGCTTTTTTTTAAAAAGATATTAACAAGTATGGGTCACGGGACTTTTATTCACGCTACAAGTTGTGCAAAATTGTCAGATTTTGTATAGATACTGCATGGAAAATCAAATTTTGTGTGATAAAAAGAAAACGTACTATAAGAACTTTAAGATAAAATGTAAGGAGATTGCTCTTATAATATGCTTTCAGATAAGAAAAAGAAATAATTGGGTCACCGCACTTGTTTTCTTGCTACAGGTCAAAATAAGTAAATTCATACGCTTTTTTTTAAAAGTTAATCTATTTGAGTTGTCTTCCCTTATTTTGCAAAGTTGAAGAAAATCTGATCAAACACAAACAAGGTATTTTTGAGAATTTACAACCCTAATTATGATAAAACACACAATTTTCTATATTTATATCAAAAGTCTTATTATACATAAATTACATTCAACTCTCAAACTTTTAACAGAGTTATAAAATTAGATGTATCACGTTTATAACTGTTTTACGTCATTAATCTCTATTCATATAGTTCATCTTTTAGTACCCTTTTTGTCTATTTATTAATTTTGGACCCATTTTTCTGTTAGTCTTTACTAGGCTCTTATTCTTTATTTTTTAGGCCATTTTTCTCTAATTTTATTACCGTTATTTTTGCCCTGTTTCTCTCTAATTTTGGCCGTAACTCTCATTATGAATATACCATCCTGACTTCCATATATTTATGTGTCAGTCCACATGTTGGTTTAATTTTCTATCCAAGGGTAGATTTGGTATAACAAAATAAATTCTGGTGCGTGTTCCTCCGGGCAGTTGGAGTACTAGACGCAGAGGGATTTACAATCTTGTCATGTTCAGTCTGAGCTGGGAAACTTACCATAGCGCGTAATCAAGCTTAGACATTCATCCAGTATTTATGTCAACATATGAACTAGTAAAAGCAGCACTAACCTTAAATATAAAGATAAGACGATGTAGATGGATTGCCTATGAGATAACTATCCACCAACAAAACCAACGATCTAAATTAAATCTATAAAAACCCGAGACCACTATATAAAATGCTTCCAAATTGTGTCAAAGAAGAAGGTTAAATAATTTGAATTGTTCCAATTTCACAAGAGCAAGTCTTTCTTTATTTGAAAATGATCGCAGTTTGATTTATGCCAAGTTACAAAATATCTGTAGACTATATTTACTTTTATAAACCGCCGAGGTTTTAGATTTACACGTGTGTCTTTGGACCAATCCTATACTTAACACTTGTATCTTTGGACCAATCCTATACTTAACACTTGTGTCTTTGGACCAATTCTATAATTTACACTTGTGTCTTTTGGACAATTCTTTACTTTAAAATTGTGTTTTTGGACAAATTCTATTATTTACACTTGTGTCTTTGGACCAATTCTATTTTTTACATTTGTGTTTTTGGGCAAATTCTATACTTTACTCTTGTGTCTTTGGGCCAATTGTATAATTTACACTTGTGTCTTTGGACCAATCCTATACTTAACACTTGTGTCTTTGGACCAATCCTATACTTAACACTTGTGTCTTTTGGACAATTCTTAAGTTTAAAATTGTGTTTTTGGACAAATTCTATTATTTACACTTGTGTCTTTGGACCAATTCTATTTTTTACATTTGTGTTTTTGGGCAAATTCTATACTTTACTCTTGTGTCTTTGGGCCAATTGTATAATTTACACTTGTGTCTTTGGACCAATCCTATACTTAACACTTGTGTCTTTGGACCAATCCTATACTTAACACTTGTGTCTTTTGGACAATTCTTTACTTTAAAATTGTGTTTTTGGACAAATTCTATTATTTACACTTGTGTCTTTGGACCAATTCTATTTTTTACATTTGTGTTTTTGAGCCAATTCTATACAACAAGTTTCGAATTCATATTGTTTCCTATTTTTATGTCGGGGTCTTTTATAGCCGACTATACGTGGTATTTTGTCTCTCTCGATATTGAAGGCCGACCCGTACGGTTGCCTATAGTTATTGCTCACATCCTTCATTTGACCTTCTGTGAATATTTGACCCATTGGCAATCACATCACATCCCCTCATTTTGATATATGAAAACTGAAAAAAAAAAATGTTACGATATATAAAATGTTATTTTGCAGAAGGAACACGGCCATCAGGTTACTATGGTTACGAAGAAGACAACCAGTTTTTAGGAGGAAGCATCGTCAGAACTGCAACTAAGATTGTGGTAAGTAGACGAGAAATCATTTATCTACTAGAAATAAAAAACTGGTAAATAATTATATATATATATATATACAACTCTTCTAAACATCAACCCAACAATGTTAGATCTGTAAATTTGCTTTCGCAAATTTTTGGTTCTTCCCTCGCCGGGATTCGAACCCATGATACTGTGATATCGTGACACCAAATCGCCTGCACTGCAGCCGTCCCGCTAGACCACACGACCACCTGGGCTTTCAAAAAAAGAGCTTTCGCTGGCCATGTGTTACCTTTCCACGTCAGTTTTAATCTAGCGGCGTACTACAGTACATGATATATAAGGCATGAAGACGTTATTTTTACAGATCAGCTAAATTATCTATAGGAAAGGATCTACAAATTAATGTAAGATACAGTCACAGAAAATAATTATATTCATAAGTACGTCTGAGTCAGTGACAACTCTACAACAGATGTATCCATCGGATCGCCATCAATGATGGTGTTACATGGCTGTGTACATAATGAATATACAACTCGTCTAAACATCAACCCAACAATGTTAGATCTGTAAATTTGCTATAAAGGACTTTAAAGTGCGTTGGGGACGCCATATAACGCGAAGGTCATGCTAAAGTGCGATGGGTCACGCTAAAGTGCGATGTTATGCATTATTCGTTTATTCAAGTTTCTGGACAAAAGTATCAACGTTATCAACGTGAAACAACATTATGACGAGAATGTTTGTCCAGATTTAAAAAGCAAGAAGAGAAAAACAAGTGATCACAATCTGATACTTTTTGGTCGTTGCTGGATGAAGTTTACTTAGTTTGTAAAATTATAAAAAGAAATTTTATCAAAACAGCTGGGTACCAAATCCAAATTCTAAAAGGTGACCAATTCAACAGTGCAGTTAAATATTCGAATATTGTTTTCTTAGGTATAAATTATGACTTTGTTATCAATTCATTAAAAACATACTACAAACTTAGCTGGATATTTTATAGCTGATTATATTTTATGGGATTTTCTCATTGCTGAAGGTTGCCTAAAGATGTTTACACCCACTTCATCCGAACTTTGGTGGATAGTTGTCTCTTTGACCATTATAACACATACTTCTTTTGTATTAAACATGACAATTTAAATAATATCAATCTAAATAAATTGATAAGATGATTAGTTAAATAAAATGAAAATGAAGTATTTGAACAAACAGTGATATTTGTTTGAGAATGTTTGTATCTATATTTCAGGTATGCACTCAATTCATTTATTAGTTTCAGACATGTTCTTAATGTGTAATTACAGTTCAGCCAAGGACTTTAAATTATATTATGTTTCAATAAAATTGAAAATGCAAATGGGGAATGTGTCAAAGCGACAACAACCCCAACAAAGAGTAAACACAACCGAATGCCACCAGTGGTACATCTACACAGAAAGAAATTCCCGAACCCGAAGACATGCTTCAGCAGGCCACTAAACAAACAAATGTACTAGTTCAGTGATAATGAAGGCCAAACTAAATTCCAAAACATATAAATGAACTTAAATGAAAAAACAATCAAGACTAACAAAGGTCAGAGGCTCCTAACTTCGTACAGGCGCTAAAATGCTGCGGGGTCAAACACGTTTTGTTAGATATCAACACTCGCCTACCTCTAGCAAATGTAGAAAAAAAACTCACACAGCAATTCAAGTATGTTCTCACTTTGTATTTTCATTTAAAACATGTGCTCAGTGCATTTTCATTTCAGGCATGTTCTCACTTTGTTTTTCATTTCAGGCATGTGCTCAGTTTGAATGTGTTTATGTTTTTGGTATGTGCTCCGTTTGCATTTTCATTTCAGGCATGTGCTCCGTTCGTGTTTATGTTTCAGCAAGGCATGTGCTCCGTTTGTATTTGTGTTTCAGGCATGTGCTCAGTTTGTATTTATGTTTCAGGCATGTGCTCCGTTCGTGTTTATGTTTCAGGCATGTGCTCCGTTTGTTTTTGTGTTTCAGGCATGTGCTCAGTTTGTATTTATGTTTCAGGCATGTTTTCAGTTTGTATTTACATTTCAGACATGTGCTCCGTTTGTATTTAATATATGTTTCAGGCATGTGCTTTGGATTTACATTTAAGGCATGTGCTCTGTTTATATATATGTTTCAGACATGTTTTCAGTTTGTATTTACATTTCAGGCATGTGCTTACTTTGTATTTATTTTTCTGGTATGTTCTCACTTTGTGTTTGCTCAGTTTGTATGAATATTTTAAGCATTCGTTAATTAATAAAAAATTCAAGAAGTTTGTATTACATTTTAGGCTTGCGCTCAGTTATGGAAAGATTTGAGTGATCAATCGAATAGAATAGAAAGACCTGTTGGGCGGTGTCATGATATAAGTCACAATTTTAACTCAATCGAGACAGATAAGAGAATAAGATACAATAGTTACTATAGCAACGGATACAGTTATGGTATGGCTCTGATTGGAACTGTTGCTGTACCAACCGATGTAAGTTTCCAATATCAATTACAACATGGGACACACTCACGCGATTTGTTTGAATATAATTTATTATGACAACCTTTTTAGCTCACCTGGCCCAAAGGGCCAAGTGAGCTTTTCTCATCACTTGGCGTCCGTCGTCCGTCGTCCGTCGTCCGTCGTCGTCCGGCGTTAGCTTTTACAAAAATCTTCTCCTCTGAAACTACTGGGCCAAATTAAACCAAACTTGGCCACAATCATCATTGGGGTATCTAGTTTAAAAAATGTGTGGCGTGACCCGGTCATCCAACCAAGATGGCCGCCACGGCTAAAAATAGAACATAGGGATAAAATGCAGTTTTTGGCTTATAACTCAAAAACCAAAGCATTTAGAGGAAATCTGACATAGGTAAAAATGTTTATCAGGTCAAGATCTACCTGCCCTGAAATTTTCAGATGAATCGGTTAACCTGTTGTTGGGTTGATGCCCCTGAATTGGTAATTTTGAGGAAATTTTGCCGTTTTTGGTTATTATCTTGAATACTATTATAGATAGAGATAAACTGTAAACAGCAATAATGTTCAGCAAAGTAAGATCTACAAATAAGTCAACATGACTTAAATGGTCAATTGACCCCTTAAGGAGTTATTGCCCTTTATAGTCAATTTTTAACAATTTTCATTAATTCGGTAAATTTATGTAAATTTTTACCAAATATTTTTCTCTGTTACTAATGGGCAGGTTCATTATAGATATAATTGTAAGAAGCAAGAACGTTCAGTAAAGTAAGAACTTCAAACACATCACCATCACCAAAATACAATTTTGTCATGAATCCATTTGTGTCCTTTGTTTAATATGCACATAGACCAAGGTGAGCGACACAGGCTCTTTAGAGCCTCTAGTTTAATTGATATTTATGTTCTGCTAACCTTCAAATTAAACACTGTATTTTTATCTTACGCAGATTCGATAAAAAAAGAATAATGTTTAAAAAATAAATAAAATCTAAACCGTTCACTGTTATTGTAGAAAAGCACCAGCTTTTGTTTTCGATTGTTAATTCAAAAGCTTTATAAAATTGCTATTACGCCATTATAGTTATATTTACGAATACGAATAATTTTTTAGAACAAACAATGGGTCGATAAAGGAATAGAAGACAGTTATAAGGAAACAATTATAACACTGATAATATGAAGTTAGCCATAGATATTAATAGCAGTTGCTTTTTTATTGTAAAATATTTATAACAAATTAATGTAATGATATTGCATCTATTTCAAATTTACCACGAAAGATACCAAATAAAATATTTCTGTAGCTAGGTATTTGAAATTCGAACATAATTTGAAAGCATAATCTAACATGACTTGTTGTTGTTCGAATGCTAGACATTCCATAAAAAATCAAGTTTAAATTTATTTTTGCATATACGACTATTTTTGTAATTGTTAATATATCTGACTTGAGATATGCAGCCGACAAAATTTCATTACGGTTTTGTGCGACTCTTGACGATAGTTTCACACCTTTCAGCAAAAGATATATTGCACAATCATGTATCTGTTTTATTTGTCAGATTGACGATGAGGTTATGGTTGGTGGCCCAGGGATGTGGAATGACCAAGGTAGGCATAGGGCAGGGTCTACAAAGGACCAAGGTGCACCTGAGAAAAGACCAATTTATTTTTAGCTTGAGGAGAACATTATTTTACGTATTCATATTCAATAAACCCTGACATATTCAATGAACCCAGATTTATAGTATTTATATTAGCTAAACTCGGAATGATTTTGATCAAGACAAATGAACGCTAGTCTATTTTTGAATATCATAAAAGTTGTGTTGACGTTCAGATGCTTTGGCTGTGTTGCTATATATAAGTTATCTTATTCAGGTATACCCTTCACAGGCACCTGTAAATATTAAAGTATATTAAGTAATCCCATCTTAGCCCTATTATATGTGCCCATGACCCTCCATTCTTTCGTCTTTTCGTGCTTCCGCTCCTTCTATTTTTAAAATTCCAGAGGGGATCTCAGAGATTCTCTTCATTCATTATCTTTCAGTGACAGGTGCCTGTGCATACACTAATATTCTTTCATTATAGCTTTCAACTGATCGGAACTCGTGTATGGCATGCACTTGTCAGTTAATTTATGAGAATATCAAATTGACTCATGTTAGGCACGCCACAGTGTTGTTGTTTTTTTCATTTTCGCACAACATTAATAGTTAATTTAAGTATAACAATGTGTAGCGTGATTTGCGCATTATTAAAAATGTAAATGAGATCTATTTAGTTACTACGGAAATCGATACTTTTTAATTATAAAATGAATATGCATCGGGATATCCCTAGACAATTTACGTATACCTAAAGTCCCGAGATCGATCTTTCTACGCTTTGGCATTTAACATGTAGAAGACAGTGGCGGATCAAGAATTTTTCATAAGTGGAGGCCCACTGACTGCCTAAGAGAGGGCCCGCTTCGGTCAAGCTTCAGTGATTCCATTTATAAGCAACCAAATTTCTATCAGAAAAGGGGGGCCCGGGCCCCCTGGCCTCCTAAATACGCCTCTGGAAGACAATTGTGTCAAAATATTAATAAAAAAAAAAGATTAAATACAAATAGGAAGATGTAGTTAAGTAGCGATGAGACAACTCTCGATCCAAGTCCCACTATATTTAAAAGTTAAAAATTAAAGGGCAAAGTACGATCCTTCAAGTTGATTTACAGCGAAGAGGTTACTTTTGATTTTCTTATTTCAGGGGGTTTTATATTCTACGAAGCTGATAAAACAAGCAATTTTTTCACAACATACAGTGCAAAAACGAGCAACACTCTCTATAATGGGCTGCTGGATAACGCTGAAATGGGTAAGTACATTGTTAACTTTATAAATTAGAAATATCTAGTGGCGGAAAAATGGTACTATAATTTCCGATCAACCGACGTGTCTTTTTTGTCGTGGAATATCCTTCAGTTCCACGGATTATAATTTTGTTTTGAAAATCAACAACAAAGTTGGGTTCGGGACCATAAATATGAATGCATTGCAGTGTAAATGCTGAACAGGAATTAAATGTTATATCTATAGGTTACTGAGAGAGTAAGTTGATAACCCATACTGATATACTAGTATTTGATTATTAATGGCATTTCAGTATACGTTGTATTGAACCCTTTGAATAGATTTATTCTTAGAAATTAACGATTGGACATAATTTATGGTAAAACAAATCACGACTATGTAAATTATTGATGCTAATCAGATATGAAAACTTATGGTCTTACACTCTAACGATAATATCTACCGATATATTTTGGGATTGCACAATCATAACATTCATTGGATGTATTAGCAATTTTATTTCAACTGGTCGGGCGGATCTTATTTTATAATTTGCATAAGGACAGTCTATTTGAAGATGTGTGTGATAAGGATGATTGCCGTTATAATTAATATTGAATTCTAATCACCAATCAGTGTCGCTAAATATAGATTCCTACTAGTGGATTATCGGTTTTATCCAATCGAGATAGTTAAGTTATCAATTTTAAAGTACGAGCCTTGGCGAGAATTTTATAATTTATAATTTAACTATCGAGATTGCATAAATCCGATAATTCACGAGTAACTATGTAAGAATCTGTTTCTTTAATGATTTAAAGCTAAAATTTCTTTTTTTGATAAACGAAAATCCCCATTGAGTGACTTCCACATTCCACGAAGTTGTCAATTTCATTAACACCTGTTAGCATATTTTGATTCATCCAGTTAGCTAAAAAGGCTATGACCCTTTAAATCATCCTAATATGATCTTTTGAGATCACCGGCAATCACACGTTGATTAATTTTTTTTATACAATGGGTTCGGAAAGGGATAAATTTCCATAGAATTAGAGAAACGCATATACAAAAGAACTGAGTGTTTGATTTGAGGCGAATAACGGGACATTTCATCGATGAGTTTATCCCAAAACTCCTGTCTATAGATGGACTGGTCTTTAATAAGCGAACTTCTTAAAATCCGCCCAGTCAGGTGAAATAAATCTAGAAATACACGGATCGATACTTAGGTTTTGGAAAAGAACTTGCTAATCTCTATGAATCAGCTTTGAGTTACTGATAGTACTTAGATCGATTATACATATCCAATATGATTAAAACAGATTGTTCTTATATTGCACTGTTACACCACTGTCCTACATACACCGGATGTTTGAGCGCCCACACACATATATTTATCTCCGTCAAATTCCATATGTTTTCTTATCCGACGTCATAAGCTTGAAATTAGGTGGTTGTTGTATGTTGTTTTCAACCATATTTGTTTTGAATGTGTTTTTTTATTCTTCATAAAGTTATAAATTCGAGCTATTGGTTTTCCCGTTAGAATTGTTTCAAATTTTGTTATGCCTGGCCTTTTATGGGTTACTATGTGGTATATATTCTGCTCAATGTTTAAGTCCATACAGTGACCTAATGTTTTCACTCATTCTCCGTGTGACATTTGTCTTATTGGCAATTCTTCTACATCTTGTTTGATATTGTTATTAAACATATATATTGTAATGCCGACATTCCCCCCTTTTTATAGTAAACCTATGTCTGTATAGTTTCTCGAAATTATTGAGGATAAAACGATAGATGTTAGTGAGATGTCTAATGTTACAAGTAGTGTAAAACTTGTCATTGTTATTGTGGCTGTTGTTTTCATGATACGACAGATT
This sequence comes from Mytilus trossulus, assembly GCF_036588685.1. NCBI lineage: Eukaryota > Metazoa > Mollusca > Bivalvia > Mytilida > Mytilidae > Mytilus > Mytilus trossulus. The sequence continues at coordinate 44,566,909 of NC_086374.1, read as the reverse complement.
TGTGTATGTTAGTTTGTTAAGATGTTTTAGTTCACGTACTGATTCCGTATTTTCGCGGTAGTTACCTTATTATACAATAAACTCAAATAAAACTGTTCTAATGATCTACTAATAAATTAAAAGTCGAAACCCATCTTTATTGATGAAGATCAATCGTTGTTTACAAACAGTATCAACATTACGGGAGTTTCCCTAATATGATCCATGGTTGCCGATTGGTAAACAATATGTAACAAGCTCTGTCATTGGTCAGTCGAAAGTATAAATACCAAAACAACAACAGAAACGACGGAGTGTTTGGTTGACAAGAATGGGTAGTGTCAAACTTAAATAAATGCTGGAATATGTAGCTTATGGAACGTTACCTTTGTTTTAATTTAAGGTTGTCGGTGCTGGTGTTAATTAAGGGTGTCGGTGACAGGGCTAAGGCTTGTCGGTGACGGTGCTTAGGGTGCCGGTGACGGTGCTAAGGGTGACGGTGACGGTGTTGAGGTTACCGGTGACGGTGACATTGCTATTGAAGGTGCCAAATCGGGGGCAAATCCTTGGTGCAAATATTTATTGGTGCAAACTTTAGGTGCCAAATCGGGAGCAAATCCTTGGTGCAAATATTTATTGGTGCAAACTTTAGGTGCCAAATCGGGAGCAAATCCTTGGTGCAAATATTTATTGGTGCAAACTTTAGGTGCCAAATGGGAGCAAATCCTTGGTGCAAATAAATATATAGTTTTGTGCAACTTGTTTTGTTAGGTGAAATTCCTAGGTGATTAACTTTAAGAAAGTCAAGTATTTAATATTTATTACGGAAGCTTTATGGTAGGAACGATTTTGTGATTACCTATAAAGAATTGTTGATTGTTGATTGTATTTTTTATGTCTTAAAGAATTGAGACTTATTATAAACTGTGGGTTAGTGAATCTGGTTGATTTACTTTAATGTGATCGAGTTTAGCGCTACACATTGGTAGTTTAATAATATTTAGATAGTGACAGAGTAAAGTCTCTGTTTAGGTTAGTTATAGATAAGACCAACCATACTAGGAACCGGACTAGGCCAGGAACAGAGCTGTACCACTACCAGTCCAGCATTTTTATAAATAATAATAAAGCATCTAAACTGTTCTATTTCATGTATTTTATTTCACGAATATTTAGTAAATATACAGTAATAACAAAACAAATATAAAATCAATATCGGTAGAGTGTTTTGGTCGACGGTAAACCAACTAGACGTCGACCCTAATATTTTATCCTAATATACATACACACAATAAAAAGATCCCTTTACTTTATGTTCATTGTGTTCTCTGGTGTCCGACTCTAGCACCCGAGAGGCAGTGTTACAATATTTATATATATATATATGTTAGCGGCAATAAGTAAAATTAGGCATTAAGCTTAAATCCTAGGCAATAAGCTAACGCCTAGGCATTAAGTTATTGCCTGAAATTTTCAGGCATTAAGCTTATTGCCTGAAATCTGATGATGATTATTCATCCTATTGCCGAACATAATTTTAGGCAATAAGTAAACCCTGGAACTTATGTATATTGTGTGATTTATTCTTGATATAGAGTCGTTTATAAATATACATTCCTTTGACAGATCTTCAAATTTTAGCAGTTGAAAAACAGAATTAACTCATACTTTTTTCATGTTTGTGTGGTTTTACTAGGTATCAAAAAGACTTTAAAAAGTAATTGTATCCAATTGAAACAAGGGGGAGATTCTATAGAATGATTTTAATTATATTTATTTGAAAAATTGTACACTTCATTAGTCTGTTCATTCAGTTTGAACGGGTCAAAAGTAGACCAAATTAAGATATGACTTTTTATCACACCATTTTCCATTTTTTTTTTTTGGATAAGTAGATTGTATTTGTTAATAGTTCCAAAATTTGGGATAACAAAATGATTTTTTGAACACAAATTTCGATCAAGTTTTTATATTTCTAAATTATTAGTTGAAGCATTTTAATATACAAATAACATATTTTATTAGTGAATTTATTTCTGGTCTCTTGTGGAGATTTGTCATATTGGTAATCATGCCACATCTTCTTTTTTATATTTAGAATGACACTGGACCCTGTACTTTTGCATCGTTAAAATCGGTGAAATTCATTTTTTTTTCTTCTGCTCATTTTCAAACGTATGTTATTTGCAGTAATAAATAAAATAGTTGAAGTTTCAGTATTGATATGATAGATGCACGAGATTTTCCTACGAACTTTAAAGTATGAAACCGTGACGCTTCAAATTCAGGTCCCTAAAAGTATAAAATGATTTTACCGATTATATATTTAACTTCAACTATCTACAATTATTCAGTTCAATTCTAGTAATATAAAACGTAGTTATATATTTTTTTACTTATATTTTGTTTCAAAGAGTTTGGATCTACAATTATAATATGAAAATTATTTATAACCTTTCTGTTAAAACTAATAATTATTTTCTAATGATCAATCGGTTTATGAATTAAAGTTTTTGGTTGAATTTGATACAATATTTCATGTTTTTCATTTGCTATTTTCTTTTACGCCAATACTTCAGACATCTTAGCTAATATAATCCTAAGATAGCTTCGATGTGCAGCATGCTGAGAAATGTCGTAAGTCAATCCTACCTAGATCATATTTTCTGTTCTAAAAATATCTTATAGGACTAATCTTAGGACAGGTTCAATAAACAGGACACAGAGTTATCATAATGTCTTTTATTTACTCGCATTTACATTTTAGGCATTAAGCTTAATGCCTGCACACATTTTTCAGGATTTAAGCTTAAATCCTAGGATTTAAGACTAATGCCTAACATCATTTAGGCAATAGACTTACTGCCTAGGCGTTAGCTTATTGCCTAGGATGTAAGCTTAATGCCTAATTTCACTTATTGCCGCTAACATATACAACAATAGATGTCACCAGGCAGAGTTTTTTGTTCGTCTTTGAAATATGCATATCTTCAAGACAACGACATATCAAAGAATTACATTAGATAAAAATATGATTTACTATACATGTAAACACAACTGATTATTTCAGGATTATCTATTGATGTCGGAAGAATCGGTCCTCAGTCTGGTTGCTCTAAAACTACTGTCGTAGCAGGGATTCCACATTTTGCCAATAATGATGGTCATCTTGGATCGGTAAGTCATCGAATCATACATAGTTTTAATACTTCACAAACATAAATATGTTAACATACATAAGGTAAACTATATATCATACAAATAATAAGAGGGAGTTTGCATGATTGATTGACTACAAACACATCAGATTTACCAGGAGGTTTTCGGCCATTTTCAAGTATCTTGAAACTAATATTTATAGTACGCATTATAACGAAATAGAATGAACAAAATATCACTCATTCTTTTTTTAATTTACCTATGGCACGCCGTTATTATATTTCCTGCACCGATAGCAATTCCTAAAACAAATCAAGATCGATGAGAATAAAAGTATTATAAAGATACCGAACCCCTATGGCACGCCGTTTTTATATTTATTCAAATTTGAAGATATCTTATTTATTTAACAAGATATCTTATTAAGTATTAAGATATCTTTATTTTTTATAAGATATCTTATTTAATTCGAAAGTAAATAAGATATCTCTATTAGTTTATAAGATATCTCTATTAGTTTATAAGATATCTCTATAAGTTAATAGGATATCTCTATTAATTAATCAGATATCTCAATTAAATATAAGATATCTCATTTTGTTATTAAGATATCTCAATTAGTTTATAAGATATCTTATTTAACTAAATAAGATATCTCGAAATTGAACAAATTTAAGAAGGTTTTTCGCCGATTTTATGTGCTTTCTATACAAATGTTCACCCCTTTTGTAAGAATTCAAACAGTAATATTCCAAATGATAATTGAGATAAATACATTATTTTTTCGATTTTCAGTTGAAGTTAGTCGAGCCAGAGATGTATGCCAAATTTAACAGAAATCTGTGACATAGCCCATTTACTGTAACTTGACCTTAATTAAATTCGTACGCGTGACGTCAGTGGTTATCGTACGAGAATAGTTGCATGCAATGCCAATCAAAAAAAATTTGAACAGCATTAAACTAAAAGTTTGTTTTGAGAACATCTACGCAAGATAATGCATGGAAACATGAAAACATTTTATAAACATTAAATGTACAGAAAAATGAGCATATATATTATAAATTATGATGATGTACATCAACACAAAGGCGGTTACCACGTGGCTTGTGATAGTCTATATCTAAACCACTTGCACTAATTATCTTTAAAGAAGGACCGAAGACCTGATTTGGGTTCCCTACCATCCTTAGAATTTAACAATTATCATATTTAAAAATTTCCAGATCGTGTGACGACGATACGTTTTTAATTCAGTGTCATTTATAAGCAACACGACTGGTGCCGTTATGATCAGATTCGCATATAACTCAAAGTTAAGCTTGTTGACTTGCTTGTATTTTCGTCTTTATTAATTCTTGTTGCCATTGTGTAGTCTTTTATTTACAACATGGGTTTTATTGTCAACTATATATCTTCTCCATCGAATGCACATATAACAGAAGACGTTTTCGTATTGATAAACATGTTATATTTTTCTATTTTATATAAGTTTGTAGTTTTATGTCCTACTGGTGGTGGGACTAATCTAGAGGTGAGAAAACAGTTTATGGGAAATAAGGTAAGAATCTTTTATTTATAAACATTTTTTCATACATTTTCTCTTATATGAGTGCGAGGTTGAGCTATCTATAAAACTGGGTGAAACCCACCATTTTCTTTAAGAAAATTACTGTACGTCAGGAATATGTCAGCTGCATGTTGCTTTCCGTCCGTTTGATGTGTTTAAGGTTTTGATTTTGACTGTTGATTAGGGACTTACTGTTTTGAATTTTCCTCGGAATTCTTTTTTTGTTTTGTTATTTTACTTCTTTTTACCATATTTTCAATAGTCCTACGACACAATAAGAAGACGCTTCAATTTAATTAACAAACACGTACTAAACGGAAAACAGTTAATCCATGTATGTAGTGCAAATGCTACTGATTTGAAATCTAATAATAATTAAAGATTGACATGCTATAAATCTTATTATCGCTATTTTACGAATTCTCCTTTGATCTTACTGTCGGATAATTTTCTTTCTCAGCGGAGTCGAATGATATGAAAACGTATTCGAGTGATATGAACATTATCGCTAGAAACTAAGAGAGCACGTGGCGTTGCTAATGAAATTGACATGAAATTGACAACGTCGGCATAGGTAAAACAGCGATAAACAGATTATCATTGGTCATATCACTTGATTGTTTTTCTCGCTTTCGGCGTCCCGGCTCAAGCGAGAAAATCAATCTCGTTGAGAGGATCAACGATAATCTATAAGTATATATAAAAGGAACTATGCAACTACAAAATTGAATATAAAAAAGACATGGAAAGAATGGTGGACCCAGAAAACTATACATGCCAGTTTTCACTGACATATACATAATACCGTTAATGGATAGAAACGACAGCAATTCTATGTTTTTTGCTAGTGTGTAATTTTGAATATTTCGCATATTATTATTTTTTTAACCTCCCTAGGGTATACATATATGTAAATATGTTACAGACATTTTGTAAGATGACTGAAATATCTAGGCATTTTACAAATTGACTATTTTTTTCAGGCATTTTAAAAATGCCTGAAAAAGTTATAAGGCATTTTACAAAATGGCTAAAAGACTAAAACTGAATGGAATGTACTCAAAATTTAACAATTGGAAATATCAAATAGATCATTTTATTCCATCATTAAATATAGCATGCAATTTTAACAGTTACAGTTTCATAATTGTATTCAAATTATTTACAGTATCACTGAAGATGACCATTATTTGTTGCTACTTGTAATGTTTTAATGACAGCGACTGTAACACATTTGTCCCAAATTTTTGCAAAGACAACGTTAAGTGTTACATCTAGTCTTACCACTAGCACTACAGCCACATTTTGTGTAACCCTACACACAAAGAAACTTTACTGACAGCTTTTCTAAAGGATATTTCATTATCATAATTAACAGATTGAATAGCAATAAAGTTACTGTCAGACAGTTCAAACTGAATCCTGGTGTAAAGTCCACGTAGTATTCCATCTTTAATTCCCAGTTGATAACCATGCTCTTCCTACCAGTAATAACAGCCATAAAGTTACGCGGGTCTCCTTTCCCTCGATCCACATATGGAATTGTAACTAACACATTCGCTCCAACATCTACCTCTGTCAAAATTCTTTCCGATAGATTTCTCATCCTGATAGCTTGTTTCGTCATTGAGTCTGATGCATGCCTTCTTTTATTTCTGATAAATTCTTCATTTGAACGATAGCAAAAGTATCATGTTTCCTTCTAAACACAGCTCATTTATGTACTGTGTCAATTAATTGGTTTGTAAATTTTTGTTCTGGTGTAAGAAGAACATGCCCTTCTGTGATAATGAAAAGAAGATTGTTGATGAGTTATTACTCAAAGTTGTTGCTCTGTGGAGTTTCTAATTATGGACATTAAAACTAGTAAAACATAAAAAAAATTATCTGCAGGCTACATTTTTAAAGAATAATATCAAATTTATTGTACTCAACCCTTTTTTGTAGCTTTTCAATATATTTTATCATCTATTTCATGTATTTCATATTTACACAATTTGCCTGAAACAGACAAGACAATTTGTGAAATTTTCATTAGAAATTTTAGACATTTTACAAAATGAATAGTTTTTTTTATGCATTTTACGTAATGCATGTCAACTTTAGGCATTTTAGAAAATGCCTAAAAATTCAGTCATTTTTTTCAAAATGCCTAAATTTAGAAATGCCTGTAAAAAGTAAATTCACAAAAATACTGAACTTAGAGGAAAATCGATTCGGAATGTCCATAATCACATGGCAAAATCAAATAACAAAACGCATAAAAAACGAATGAACAAGAACTGTCATATTCCTGACTTGGTACAGACATTTTTAAATGTAGAAAATGGTGGATTAAACCTGGTTTTAAAGCGCTAACCCTCTTTCTTTGTAACAGAAACATAAAAGGAAAATCTTGATATCATATCGATATTCACAAAATGCAATAATTTCCTTATGTATGTATGTATTACGTAGATCCCCTCGAAAGCAAAAGTAAACAAGAGATTTCTTTTCATCTTTTCCGGTATGAAGATAAAAAACTAAGTGTTATTGTCACGATGTTCTTTTTTCATCTAATCTAGACTAAGATTTTAGATATCACAGGCTTAATAAGTGCAATGTATTTTTGTTATATTCAGATTGGATCAGGATACGGGTTATCTATTTGTATTGCTGATGTCAACAATGACGGAAACAATGATGTATTGGTTGGTGCCCCACTACAGAAGGTGGTATCCTATGACGAAGGAACCGTGTTTGTGTACTATGGGACTGGTGATGTATGTGTAAAAAATGAAATGTTACTAAACAATGTTCCTGCGTCCGATGCGTTTTTATCTGGATTTACCTTCACCTTGAACGCTTTAATCTAGATATTTAGTGTAAACAATATTTTATGTAGAAACAAATAAATAAATACGACATGGATAGAAAAACAAGCGACAAGTCACTTATACAAATTCTTCATCTTAATCTAAGAAATTCAACACATGAGATTATCCCTTGTTTTTGGAGGGCTTCGTGTTGCTAAGCCTTTAGTTTTTCCTGTTGTGTCTTGTGAGTTGTATACTGTTATTTGTCTGTTTATATTTTTCATTTTCAGCAATGGCGTTGTCAGTTTATTTTCGATCTATGAGTTTGAATATCCCTCTTGTATCTTTTGCCCTTTTTTGTTGTTGAAAACCATGGATTTATCCGGAGTAACTGCCAAAAAGACATAAAACGAATCTCCAAATTTATTTTAGTCCAACTTTGCCTGAAGGAATTTGAACTTTTTTTTCGATATTTCTAATGGATCCATAATTTGCTTATCGAATAGATTTGAAATTTACGTTTTAGTTTTCATTGATGAATTATTCTAGCAATGTTAATTTTTAATTTCCCGTTAAATTTCGTAACGTTTCTGACATGTGTAGTCAGCAGCGTAGTGAAGGTAAACTAAGACTTGACACCGAATGTGTACTTACTATGATTAAAATGAGCGCCACACAATCAACTTACTCTACTTTTTTTTCCTTTGTTTTACACTTTTTATCCTTGTTTTTGTTTTATTAATGATTTTGTCTATCTCTTTTTGACTTGTGATTCCGTGTTCCATCTTCGGTCTCTTTTTCTGTGCACTGTTAGAATGGTTATCAATTGTCTTTTTTAATGGAATTTAGAGAAAAGAAATCTGTTTCTGATACAGGTATAAGCATTTTATACACTGTACACTTAAAACTCTTGGCATGTAAATTGATAATGGAAATGGGGGAGGTGTAAAAGACACCCCGATCATAGAACAGACAACAGCAGAATGTCACCATCAGGTCTTAAATGCAGCATAAAATTCTCGCAACCGGAGGCGTCCTTCAGCTTGACCCTAAACAATATATATAAACTAGTTCAGTGACAATGAACGCCATACTAAACTCCAAATCGTACACAAGAAACTAAAATTAAAAAAAGACTTCTTTTTTTTAATCATATTTTGAATAACTCAGACGGCAACCCACCTTTGGCTAGGATATGTTTACTTATGACTCTTATAGCTCGTTTGTTTGTGCGATTTGTTTTTTTATTATATAATATATATAATTTGTTTTCTAATATTATTGTTTTGTATATAATTATAAAATGTTATATATTGATGGTATTACAGTCGCAGTATCTAGATTCCAGTGTACAAAACTTATATGGAAATAACCAAGGAGGAGGACGATTTGGGGCGACCATTGTTAACCTAGGTGACATCAACAAAGACAATATCGATGGTAATTATATCAACAAATCAGCTTACAAGGTTCTTATTTTAAAGGCACTATGTATGCGCAAAAATGCGTCCTTTTTATGCATACATGACATAATCCGTATGTGATTCAACCTTCCGGAATTTTCGGGTTTTTATACTCTTCTGTTTTGAATTGAGCTCTACTGATGAGTTATGGATGTGCGATTTTATCACTGCGTTGAAGACCAATTGGTGGCTTTGTGCTCTTTGGTTGTGTTGTTGTCTCTTTGACACATTACCACTTGCCATTTTCGATTTTATTTTGTTACAAAATGCACTTCTGTCATCAGAATTATACTAGTACTCTTGGTGAGCCCCCTCTCCAATATTTATAAAGGATTAAGAATGTGCTTTAAAAAAGTTATTTTTAAACAGTAGTTTCTTCAATTTTATCAAATGAATACAAGTTATTAGTGTTGTTAAAGATTTTTTGATGATAAACATACCACAAATTTACGTTGAATGGAATTTGTTTATCCTTCTGATTTTTCAGTATATGATTCCATATTTACGTTTTGATTTGAAAGGTATAAGTGTGTTTTTAAACATTTGAGAGGGTAAATACATGATTTTGATCAAATCAAAATGTCCTGAAAGGTTATGCTTTTGACGGGCGCTTTATCATTGTAACAATGTTATAAACAAGCAAAGAAAGGAATAAAGTTAACATCAAAATGATTAATCAAACAGACAACAAATATAAATCCTAACATGATTTAAGATGTATACTTTGATGAGTGTTTGTAAAATAAAAAAAAATAAAAATTTGAAATTGATACTTTAAGTCAGAAGAGCATTAGTTTAAGAACAAAATAAGCTACAAATGTTAATAGCTCCTTTTCGAGATAAATTATTTTTTAAAACATGTCGAGAAAAGCTGACTCGGAATTTTATCTTATATTTGGTTACGTACAAATCAAAACAAAAAAATTAAAAGTCTGCTTTAATTTTGAAAAAGACCCTTTATGAGCTATTAAGTCTAATATGAAAAGACAAATGAGCGTTATGGGGCAAAATATTTTATATTGTATTGTATGACAGAAAAACAAGAAATCCGAACATTTGACACAAATTCCAATACCTCACCTAAGTACATCCTTAAATATGTCTAATAATAAACAATGTCAGTTAACATGAACATTGCAATAATGTGTAAGTTTCATCATAAAGGAGTGTGTATAACGTATAGTAGACATAATGATTAAGTGTGATTTGTATTTGGTTAACGACAAGTTGTAATGTTATATTTAATATAACGATCAGAAATAGATGAAGTGATAACAGTATAAATTATTCGAATGGAGTATTTGAATAGAAACATTATACACTTTAAGACATGAATGAAATTATTTCTTCTTACATGGTGTGTAAGTTAAGGAAATCAATAGTTTAAACTTCTGTACTGGTCTTGTACAATTTACCTTATTAAGGTTCGTATTTGGCAATCATATATCATTGCTTATTTAAAACGAACGATACTTTTCATAGCATGTTCATGGAAAATTGTTTAATATTGCACATGCATGTCTGTCTGAGCTGCTATCAAGTCAGGAAGTTGATTTCAAAAGTGGGAAGCAAATTGTTATCGAAGGAGCAACTATGGTTACGCTATTTACGCTGAATTAAGTCTGAATTACTTATTTTAGTTATGAGGTAAAATTTTCCAAAAGAAACTATTTAATGTCAAATAATGTTCGTGAAGAAACACATATCATAAAAGTACAGCTTCATATAAACGATTCCAAAATATATGTTCAAAATTGTCATTTTCCATTAGAATATCACAATCATATGCCTCTAGGCACGTAACTTTGTTCCAAATCCGCAAAAGAGATTTAGGCATACTTTTAGCTGGAATATTTTGAACTAAAACAACAATCAACATATTACGACTTTCTTGAAACATTTGCATTCGAGCCATATCAAGTTCGAATTCACACCAAGAACTTTCCAAAAATGTTTCACTTATCACTAAAATAACTTTTCGACTGTGGGAGACAGCTTCAACAATATTATCCGCTATAAGATTACCAGGTAAAAAATCACGATGATGGAGACACAAAGATTGTTCCTTTTCTTTTTCGAGAAAAGTACTTAGTGGACCACACACCCATTTGTAGTCTGCATTGTGATACGCCACAAACGCGCTATATCTATACTCATTTGACTCGCCCTCCAATTTAGAATAATGGCGGTATTTCCGGCGAATAGTTAGGTACCAGTATTGAAGAGTTATCCTGTATTTGTATGCTATACTGCTGGCTATAATTATCATTATCAATAAAACTGATAATAACACAGAGAAAATCAGCCATACTTTGGAAACACACATTGTTTTTAAGTCATGCAAATTTTGGAATGCAAATGTTGTTGTTTTATAGCTTCCGTCAAAGTACCTACACGAGTAGTTTCCACCATTGTCTAGCGTCACATTTGTAAAATGAAGCCATTCTATAAAATGCAAAGAATCACAGTTGCATTCAAACATATTGCCTTGTAACAGCAGTTCAAGTTTATCCATTGATTTGATGTTCAGCATATCTAATTCTTTTATTGTTCCTCTCTCTAAATATCTAATTCTATTATCTGATAAATCAATGTAATTCAGTTTTGAAAATTTTGAAAACTTCATATTGATCTCTGTTAGAATATTACTTGACAAAATTAACTTTAACAACGATTTGTACTGAGATTTGAACAATGAAGGATTCAAATATTTAAATTGGTTTGCTGAAAAATCAATTTGTTGAAGTTCGAACAGCCCTTTCAGAATTTTTCCATCTTTGTCCTCTAGCAAACCACGACCTAAATTTGCGCTTCGACTCTCTAGAACTTTAAGTTTTTTAAATGACTGAAAAAATAATAAATCAATAAACGAACAATTGAATCCAGATATTTTAAATATCTCAAGATGGTCAATTCCACGTAAACGTCCACTGCAACTGTTGCATGGAGTCCAGTTAAAATCTAATACTCTTAATTTACGTCCATGTGTAAAGTTAACATTTGCAAGATGTGTGGATTTTATAACTAAACGTTCGGCATACATTTCCTCTATATTAGGGGGTAAAGGAAAAGTGTAAATAGTATTTCCCCTCTTAAAGACTTCTGATACATTGTTAGCTGGGAACATGGATGTGTTACGACTGAGCAATCCGACATTCCATGGACTAAGTGGGTCCTGTTGTGATACATCTATTGTTTTTAAGCCTGTCAACTGGAATAATTCAAGCGCTGAACCTGTGTCGCCATATATGCTATTCCGCGCAAGATCTAAATGTTCTAAACAGTTCTTGTATTTTATGGCAGAAATCGAACCAGTTCTGATAACACTAATTTGATTTTTTGCTAGTATTAAACGTTTTACACAAATTTGACCAAGAATTGTGAAATGTTCAGGTGTTAAGATGTCAGATCCAGTACGAGCTCTATAATTTTTAGACAAATTAATTTCGCTCATATTCCTGTCTTTCAACGGTATAAGAATGGGTATTAAATCCGATAACCGTATAAATGAATTATCAGATAATTTCAATACATTTAGTGATTTAAAAGGAGAAAGTGATCCATATTCAACTTTCCTTATTGCACAAGAGATATCAATGTATTCGATAGGTAAATTATCGAACACTAAGAATGTTTCATTTGTTAGATGCGTGATGAAGCATGGCTGTAAACGCAATATCCTAAGGTTTTTTAAATATTTAAAACCATCAAGAAAACGTCCATTTCGAATTCCATTGATACTTAGACTCTGTAGGTTAGAGAGAAAACTTAAGGATTTATCGGGATATTCTCCAGAGAATGTATTATCGGATAACTGTAAAGTTAGTAAATTAGGAGTACTGTTGAACACACTCATAGGTAACGACCCAACATCCAAAAAGTTCGCACTGAGATCAAGAGTTTGAAGGTTTTCAAGGCCTTTAAAGGCATTCAAATCAATGTATCTTAATCTTGATGTGTGGATGATTAATGTCCGAAGTTTAGTCAACCGCATGAATGTTTCATTATGTAGCAAAGCGATATTATTGCTTGATAAATCTAATATTGTTGTGTTGGTTGGTATATGTCTCGGAACAGTGTGGAAATCCATGTTTGAACAGTCACATGTGACAACTTTTTCGGAATATGTCACATTGCAATGTTTTGTATAACAGCATGTTAAAAAACCATTCCATATATACAGTACACAAATGCACTTCACTGAATTATAAACATTCATTTTCGCATCTTTCAAATAAATTACAATCTATTTAAAGTTTTAGTATTGAGGCTTACATCTCAACACGTTCTTATTTAATGACAAAGAGACTAACATTGGATTTTAAACTGATTAATTCCGTGTCGCTAATGTTAGAATTATTAAATCTCAAGTCGAGTCTAAAAGTTCATGACATTCCTTATTTAGACATTGTATACACTTCTTCACCTGTGTGGACACTAGCAACAAGATAAAGTGTTTGTAATCAATCCACTTATGTACATATCTTTATCTTATTTATATCACAACGTGAGATGAATGTTATCAAATGAAAAAATTGCAGATGCTTTACTAGTAATTGAATTAAAAAAAAAACAGCTGAGGAATAAAACATAGGATAGAATGATCATATAAATTTACGTATGTATTACGTAACATGTTTGATCACACTCATTTGACCCCAGATTTTCAATAGAATATTAAAATTTGATTTCAAACAGAGGAACATGCGATAAAAAGTGTAGAGGTCCAAATGAAATAAGAAAGCTGCGGTAGTTACCTCATATATATAATCAAATGGTTGATCCATAAAAAACAAAGTATTCAAATCGAGTTCTTTGGAAATTTGTATCAGTTAAACAAATCCTTGTACTATTACCTTACGTCAGGGTACCCGAATTGCAACTATTTTGAGTGTTGTTTTTTCACCTAGCTACGTTTATTTATGATCAAGACCAAAGATTCCTTTCTGTGTTGATTTTATATTCACTTAATAGTCATTTGAATAGAATATTTAATTCCTGTTTACAAAACTTTGAGTTTTTAAAAAAAAAATAAGGATTTTCTTATCCCTGGATTAGATTACCTTAGCCGTATTTGGCACAACTTTTTGACATTTTGGGTCCTCAATGGTCTTCAAGTTTGTACTTGTTTGGCTTTATAGCTATTTTGATCAGAGCGTCACTGATGAGTCTAATGTAGACGAAACGCGCGTCTGACGTATTAAATTATAATTCTAGTACTTTGATAACTCTTTAGCTTGACATCTTGAAACAACTTGCCTAAACGAACAAGGTTAGGGAAAACCCAACTGATTCATATATCGATTTAAGGGAAAATCCCTATACCTTTTAATATATCCCATTAGTAAATCACAACCCATTGATATTAATTTCGGGTCTTCAATGTTCTGCAACACTGTCCTTTTTTTTTGGCAATCTAAAAAGTAAAATCACAAAAATACTGAACTTAGAGGAAAATCAATTCGGAAAGTCCATAATCACATGGCAAAATCAACTGTTTTTTTCTGTGTTACTGATGATTCTTCTGTAGACGACACAGGCGTCTGGCGTATCAAATTATAAGTTTGGTATATGTGATTACAATTTCAAGCTATCATGACATCAATCAGTCCAATTTAAGACACGTAGGATCTGTGATTCAATTATGAGATAAAATCTGAATAGCAAATTAACATGTATTAGCAAATAGGCATATATAATTCTACAAAATAGCTACTTTGCATCTGTGAAATTGCATCACATTGATATTATACCTTACAAGTAGTCAATACCTGCTGTGTTTATCAATATTTTAGACCCCCCCCTACCTGATCATAAATACAGACCTAGTCAATATATATGAGATTTACATCCCCCATTTCCTGCTAAACACTTTGTTCTAACTTTTAATTTTCAATTTGCCACTTACAATTACGATATCCCTTATTATTTATGTGATGAATTGATCCGGAAAGTCCCTCATTGTAGATGTTTTAGAAGTTCACGGAACAATCCAAGAATTTAATCTAATTTAACATGCCATTATCTGTAAAGTCTTAAAAACAACGGTGATGAATCACTAAGCTGCACTTTCCCATTTATACGATAACGCATTTTTCTAATATTTTCCAACACCCGGTTTTGTTAGGTTTACCCCCGTTTAGATAGTGAATGTGTAATATACATATGGTAATCTTTCATTAAACTTACGATTTTATTCAGAGGAAATTAAAAAGCCTAATTGCATTCTAAATCTTTTGCAGAAGTACAAAATAATTTGTAAAAGATATTAAAAAGTAAGACAGAGTCACAATCATACTCAATCAAAAGAATAACGCATGTCATTAAACAAGTTTAACCCTTTTCAAAACTTTGGACGATATTTCGACTTTCGTTAAAAAGAAAAACAAATCAACAGTGTGCTGGTTGCTATTTATCAAATTCTAGATATTTCACATTCGTCAAGTTCAACGATATTAAAAATAAGTATTCTTAAAGATTTAAAACATTATAAATTGTTTTGAAACATTCCGATTTTTTGACCTTGAAAATCACTTCCGCAAATTAAATCTGTTAAAACATTGGCCACATGCCGTTATCCTGCCAATTGATTAAAGAAATTTCTCTAATTTTTTGTCAACTTATCCCTTTCTGCACCCATTGTATAAAAAAAACTTAATCAACGTGTGGTTCGTTTGATCTCAGTTATTCATTGGTTAAAATCCGGTTATGACGTCGAATTTTCTTGTTTTATTCCTCATTTCCTATTGTGACGGTATGAAAAAAGGCGACCATGTCTGATGACGTCACATAGAAAGAACACATCTTTTTGCAGATCAGTCGCGTAGAAGGAATAAGCTTGCCTGGGTATTGTTTGAAAATCATTAGAGAAACAGACTCCACCACCAAATCTCGTATAATACGATATTTATCCACTCTCAACAGTTAAATGTTAAATATTTGACAAGCTCGGCGAGCATCGCGTTTTAAATTTAAAAATTTAACTGTCTCGAGTGGATAAATATCGAATCACACGAGATGCAGTTGTAGAATCTATATATCTCCTTTATAATGTACTAGTTGCTGTCGCTTGATAAATTCTATTAAAATATCAATGATGGAATTAAAAATTAGTAGATACAATGATTGTACTAAGATACTTTTATACTGCAAGGTTTATATCGAGACTGATGAAATTGGTCATGTTTGGTAATTTTATTTTGGAATTATAGGTATTCAATGCTCTTTAACTTCGTACTTCATTTGACCACTGTTTGGCCTTTTAACATTTATTTTATTCGATTGTAACTGATGAGTCTGTTGTAGACGAAACGGGCGCTTGACGCAATACAAAATTGCATAATACATAATAGTTTAGTCCTGTTAAAATGATGTATGAAGGGTTATTCGATTATGTTCAATATTTTCAGGTAAAGATAAGTAAGTTTTGTTGCTATTGCTGAATTAAGATTATATTATTTTTTAACTTAACAATTATGTGCATCTTTATTATAACACAAGAACACAAAACATATATCATTGAGCAGTTGCAACATTTAAATCAAAACACGGGACCGTCAGTTAATTGACAGCCTTTGAATATATCAAGGATTTAATCTTGGATCATCGAAAATATTAATGTTACTTTCTTAAAATGTCCTGTAACCAAGGATTTTTCGGTACTCACCGAGTACGAATGATTATGGAAAAATATGCTTCTATTGTTATGATTTGAGCCTCCCGCAGGATTCAAGATATTTTGCCAAAATAATACTAGCCAATATTTCTTTTGGTATCCAATAGACATTGCGATGGGAGCCCCAAATGAGGACGAAGGCGCTGGAGCGGTTTATATATTTAATGGAAAGTCTGGTAGAATGAATGAAGTCCATTCCCAGCGGATTGCTGCCAAGACGTCGTTCAATGGAATAAAATCTTTTGGAACATACATTTCTCGGCCATTAGATATTGATAACAACAAATACGCAGGTATGTCTTTAAGAGTTAAGTTGAAATTACTATTTAATAGTTCGGAGGGGCCACCTTTATAGAGAATTTATTAGGAGCAAACTCTTTAATTTGACCAACTCTATTTAGTATTTCAACCCCGATATAAAATATTTGCACATTATAATAAAACATCTGTGAATAAATGAGTGATTTTCATGCAGTTTAACAAAAAAAGTATTTACAAAAATTCACAGTATTTCTGCAAAGTAACATTTAAAATGGTTATAACCTGACAAATAATGCTCGATTAGAGCACACAACGAATCGAGTGAAAAACTTACAATATCATTTGAATCGCTCTTTTAAAATTTGAAGAAATAATCTCGTTTCATCACAAGAAAAAATAACGTCACGTTGAATATTAATTAGTTTGACGTGTTATAAGTAAACATAACAAAGTTGTTGTTGTATACAATAAAATAATGACGTTTATGTTTTTGAAATCTGAAAATTTGTTGATATTTACTGTTTAACCATACAAAGTGGGTTTGTAACGGTATTTGTTATATCCTTACTGGTTTTAATGCTGACATAGGACCTTACATCGTTGAGTTTTTCAAACGAATGAACATGAAAAACGATCTATCAGAGTGTATACTAGTAGACAATAATAAATCATTTTTTCAGATTTAGCTGTAGGAGCTTTCCAATCCGATACTACATTTTTATTTAGAACAAGTCCAGTTATCACCATGACATCAAGGGTAACATTTAACCCACCAATTGTTCCTCTGACGTCAGCAGGGTTACAGTGCGCCACTCCGTCTAATGATAATCCATGTGTAACAGTCAGTGTTTGTTTCAGTTATACTGGAACGGAGGTTCCAGTTTCAACAAGTAAGCATTTAGATAACAATCTATTAGTAACTGTCAGACATTGGAAAACAAAAAATATTATGATTATATTTAACATTATAAGTTAAGCCAACAATCACACACAGTTCATATATTGTTATTATAATTGTTTCTCTCATTATTCATTTCACTTACATTGATAACAATGATAAGTGAAATATCACATTCTTCACAAGAAAAAAAATCAAATTTGTTTACTTTACTCATTGAATTAAAACTGGGAACAATACTAGAGATTTTATTTAACATTTTGATCCTTGTTTTATTATTTTTGTACATGTTATGATGAAATAAAATTCATCTTTCACCTCTGTATAGTTGATAAATACATACTTAGAAAGAATAAAAGCAATTATTTAACGCTGGATTTATTTATATATTATTATGCTGGAGTCAACAAACTACACGTAAAACAAGACTATCTCATCAATATCGAATTAAAAGTACAAATGACCCCTATTCGTCCTCCTGTAAAAATATGTATCATTGTCATTTTGATTAGTTTCTTTTGTTACCTTTTCTGACATTCTGGATTCTGACTTCTGTTAAAATGAGTTTTACTGTGCGTATTGCTTTGCTTTCTTTATTCTAAATCGACTAGATGTAAAGGGGGGAGATTGAGATGTAATAAAACATGTTTAACCCTGTCACATTTTGTCCTTTGTTTCTATGTTTTTTTAATTATTGGCCGGATCTAATCCGGTCCATAATACGATATGGGGTTGAGATTGTTACATGCGCTTCTGTGAATCTATATTTTTATTTTCTGCGGTATGTGAAAATAAAAGATTTTTGGTAATTGAATTAAATAATTTTTATATAATAAGATGATGCAAAAAATTTATAACAATGAATGTTCATTGTTTTATTAGGCACAGATTGCCTGACCCGTAATTGGGGATTTCCCAAACCAGGTTATTTTTAAAAATGTAAACGAGGTACCAGGTTCTTGCAACAACTCGTCGTCGGAACATGGAAAAGGATTTATAGTTTGCGTTTTTTTCTTTCTCAAAATATTATCTGTATTTTAGTTCATCTATATATTTTGGAGATTAGTGTGATGTTCATTTTCACTGAACTAATTCAAAATACTATTTATGGACCAGCTGAGTATCCACTCCGGGAGCGAGATTTTTCTCGCAGCATTTAAGACCCTTTGGTGGCCTTTGGCTGTTGTCTGGTCTTTGAACGGGTTGTTGTCTCTTTGACATATTCCTCATTTGTAATCTTATCTTCATCATAGGTTACAATGTCGAAAAGTGTGATACAGCAGTAATTATTGTGGTTTAATTTTAACTACTATAAAACAAGCAGCCTTGTCATGTTTGCCAACACAAAAGAGCTGTTTTCGAATATCTTTACATGAATTTTAGGAGTGAATTATACGCTTAAAGCGGATACTACTTTAACTGGTCAAAGTAAAACACGCCGTGTGGACTTATACAAGGGAACAACCAATCACGAAGGTGTTTACAACAGTAACCCGATCAGTGTTCCTATAAGTGGTGAGACATGTGATGATGTGTATGCAAGAGTAATGGTACGGTATCAACAACTATCAAGTTATATTTATTCAATTTCTACTATTTATTTTAGTTCATTTTGTGCTTACTGAAAATCACGACGAAACTTTGTTCTTTAGTTTAATCTTAAATTCACTGCACTGAGTTTTATACTCCAGAATACTTTAAGTTACATAGTGTGCTAGTGACCTTTATACGGTATATATGGGGTCAGTAAATTCCATATGGGTTGAGAGCAAAGCTCGAATCCCCATATGGAATTGACTGACCCCATATATACCGTATTAGGTCACTAGCCCACTATGTAACGAATTTATCTTACCGTGTGAAATTTAGATCAATCAAAATGACCAAGTCCTCAATACTGTTAGCATTAAGAAAGTACGTCCATTGGTCCTACACAAACAGATACCAAAAACAACAACTTGTGAGGTTGAACTGTGTTATATGAATTTATTTCAATCTTAATCATCAATTTCGATGATTTTGAAACCTTCACATTTTTTTCTCGGTACCGCCGTTTTGTTTTTATAAAAGGACGTAACACTAACCGTGTATGAAATAAGCCCCGCCTCCCTACTACCTTATATGGAATATAAAGGGACGTCACTCCACTTCTAACCGTGTATGAGGTAAGCCCCGCCTCCCTTCTAACCTAATATCAAATATACACGGTCACCGCGAGGTCGCTTTTAACCAATCACATTCCTAGAAATGTATAGGTGGTAAAATAACATTAATAGTTCCGCCCGCTTAATATATACAAACTCTATATTTTCCAACATGTGTATAGTGATAAACTAATTGTGATAAACTATAATGCATAATTATAATCAAGTTCAATTAACATTTTATAATAAACGTATTCTGAAATAGTCATTTCCAAATTAAAAACGAAATAACAGATAGATATGCATGCTGTTTTAAAACAATGTAATAAAAAGCAAGTGTTGAATCACCTTTTTAAGATAAAGTGGTTCTGGTTTTTTAAATGTAAATATAAATTGTATTGGTTTATATATATTTAACAATTATCGATTGGCATTTATTTGTAGTCAACATCAAGGGACTTTTTTAGTCAAATAGCTAAATCATTGGATTTCCAAGTACAATTTCAACTTGCAGAGACTACAAATGGGGGCGTAGTCAAACCAGTACAAGATGCCAATACACCGACAACCATAACCGACGGGGTATGAAATTAAACTATAAAATCTTAGACAATATCTAATCGAGTGAATTTTATTGAGATTCATTTTTCTTGTTGCGATTATTTATCATACAAAACATGGAGAAAATATGTAAAAAAAAGAACTTCGCTGCAATGAAAAAACAAACAGTATTTTAGCTTGCATCGCAAAGTACAAAATAAAGACTTTAGGCCAAAATACACTACACTTATATAGAAAATAAAGTTATAAACCGGAAAGGATCTATGATGCATCGGAAATATATGACGTTCCTATCCACTAGTGGTACATATAGATGTAATTAGACCAATAATTGATAAGAATGTGAATTTTACGTGCACTTACCTTTAAAAAATACCATTTGTAATTTTTGTTGTAGTTGCTTAATATAAGTTTCTGATTTGTCTTTGCCGACTTTCGTGCATGGATGAATTTTATGGCACATGCTTTCCGTTATCAATTATCGAGCAAGCCTGACTGTTGCTACCGCCTGTTAGCATTAAAGATGTGTTTTCTAGAAATGCGTATCTGGTGAAGTAAAATCGGAGCCGGTAATTTTATGATAAATGTAATGATGTACCTTTTTTTTATTGCAACGTGTACCTTTGTGGTCTTGTGGTCTAAGAATATAAATAGTAAATCACTAACCCGTAACTAAGGTTGTGATTTGGAATCCTGCACGTGACAGGTGCACTCGATTGTAATCTCAGTTGAATGGAATCATCTGTTTTCCTAACGAAGGTACCATGAAAAAGCACAGTAGTACTGAAAATTGGCTGTTAGCAGCCACCGAATCAAATAATCAGTTTAATGACAGCAGTTTTTACCATCAATTACAAAAACAGACTCAAACGTCTTTGAGTGTTTGTTATATATACATTTCATACGTGACCATTTAATGACACATTAATCAATACTCGTGTACTCTCAATTTTAGACAACTTTCATGACTGGTTGTAGTGGAATTTGCGATCCTGATCTTCAAGTTGACATAACGAAAGATGTGATGTCAATTATATACGGACAAACGATAGACTACAGTTTTACTGTCAGGGTTATTAACAAAGGAGAACCTGGATTCGGTGTACGATTGATAGCAGATATTTCCTCAGACAATGCTTTATTCCTTGATGCGACACCTCTGTTAACAGATGGATCAGTACAGCTCACATGTGCAAAGGCAATGGATTCTAGCAACAGATCAGTGGTCCATTGCGATGTGAACAGTGTATTATATCAGAAACAGTTTGGTGCAGTACGTCTGAGGTACAACGTTACATCGGCTGCCCTATCTGAAAATGTCACATATAGCGATTTGCTGCCTTATGTTAGATTAACTACCACTGCGTCAGCAGTTGGGAATGAAGTAAGCCCTGGAGATAACACAGATACAGAAACACAAGATGTAACATTTTCAGCAGATATGGCTATATCAGGGTATGTATTCAACCGTATTTCTGCCAGGGTATTCATGTAACCGTATCTCTTTGACCTATTTGCAATAGATGTTACACAGTTGTTCTTATAAGCGAATAACAGTAAGGAATGATATTTGATAATATGGCGTCATTTTGTACGACAGTTTATATGTACAAAGATGTCGCAAAAAGAATACAGGAAGTACTTTTCAATTTTTGAACAGGTAATATATATGCTAAAACATGCTATTTGATCTAAGTTTTCAGTGCTATCTTTGTTCAATATTGTCGCACTTTTTGTTTAGTTTCATTTAGCAATGGACTTGGAATTTTTTTAACTTCATTTTAATATCCCATATTTTAAACCTAGTTTAATCAAAAGGAATTACCATCTTTAGTTCTTTATATATTTAAAGAGGATTTCCAATAACCAGACACTACGTGTGGATCTCCTATAACATTATCTTTACTTTTATGACTATTCAGTATAAAATATAATGTGCATGTAGGATAGAGTACTGGCCATGCAATTGATTAAGACAACAGACATCTTATAATGTACCATGGATATATAGCACATAGAGTATTTCTTATTTAAAAAACAAAATGTGTGTAAACATTAAGCTTATAGACACGCAGTATATTGTACTAAGTCATGCCAAATTGATGATGTATTGTCCTTGTATGATTGTAATTGTTTGTATGTTCGTTCCTTTCTAATGAGTAATGTTGAGGTGACATGTTCTACTGTCTTCCTATTTTCACTACATTTTCCGTTTTATTTTTATTATTCAGCTAAGTGAATAACACCTTCTGAATTTATATTGATATTAATATGGTTTATTTTTAGAGTAAGCACTCCTGAACAGTCACGTGTTTCTGAAACAAAAGACAAATTGATAACCTTCTCACATTCTTACGATATATTTAATAATGGACCAAGTCCATTGTTTGCGTCAAAAGTCCTTTTTGCCATTCCTGCAATCACCGATACCACCGAAATTCTAGTACAGACAAAAGCATATAAGGTTAGTATTTCTATTTTAATGTATTTGAAGCAAGTTAAGTCATAAAACATTTTTTGCACTAACAATACCAAGCTTTGCTATAGATAAAAAAGTTAATTATAACTAACACGTTTCTCTTGGTATCTTTCCAAATCCTACTTTAAAATTGAGTAAGATACTATAGTTTCCATTGTAAAAATTATAAACAAGAACTATAAGCACATATTTACACAGTATAGATAAAATTTAAACATTGCGAACAAATAGAAATGTTTATGTGAATACAAAAAAAAACCACAACATGTACGTGATTTCAATGTGATCAGAAAATATCACATTACATGAATCATAAACGATACTAAAATTTCTTCTTTTCTAATGTTTGTACATAACATTTCTGTTTTTTATAAGCTGGACGTTTTTTCATGGTAAAATGTTTTCTTATTTGTGTTTATATATGTTTTTGAAACAGTTTAATTTTGAATTATTCGTGTTAATCAGATAATATCTAAAGACCAAAAGTCAAATTGCACAATTCTATTAGTCCCTGGACTCCATGTTGGATTGAAAATGCAAATCTCTGCGGAAGGTCAAACTAACAACGCTGTCAGTGTCCAGAAGATAGCCGTAAGTTATTATTATGTAACGGAATGGGGAATGTGTCAAAAAGACAACAACCCGGCAATATTCTGAGTTTGATGTTTGAATTTATTGATTCTTTATACTCATCCTGTGTATGTTTACTAATGAACAAAACATAAAGCGTGTTACAATGTTGTTCAAATGTTTATATGTGTACACTATTCTCTTAAAAGTATTGGAAGAATCTAAATTCTACTTCCTCTTCTGGTTATTATTGGGTCAACAATTTCAATTAGAATTAAACAACTAAGTTCTCAAATCAGAAATGAAAAAAAGTGGCGTGAAATCTTTCTAGGTGGAATGTGGAAAGAAAATCTGGTTTTGCTACTTTTTTCATGGGATATCAATTTTCGTATATTTCGTGTGTATATAACAACACAAATGTTCAACGAAGAAAGAATTTTCAGTATACTTGTATAATGACTTTGACAAAAAACGAAAACAAAAAAAGCGCAAAAATGTTATATTTCATCTATCTTCGAAAATGGTATCCATGAGAATAAAAAAAAACACAGTTTGTAAACATTTTAAGATTGATTGTTTTTAGTGAATTTTAATGTTAAAGCATTGACCGACAAAGTTATCAAAGATACCAGGATTATAATTGAATACGCTAGACGCGCGTTTCGTATTCATAAAACTCAAGCGGTAACACTCAGATCTAAATTGTTATAAAGCCAAATATACATTTAAGAGCATTGACAACAAAAAATTCCCCAAAGTTGTGCCAAATACGGCTAAGGTAATCTGCTTACCCTTACGGAGCACCTTAGATCACCCCTAGTTTTTGTTGCTTATTCCTTAGTTTTCTACGTTGTGTCATGTGTATTATTGTTTGTCTGTTTGTCTTTTTCGTTTTTAGCCATGGCGTTGTCAGTTTATTTTCGATTTATGAGTATGACTGTCCCTCTGGTATCTTTCGTCCCTCTTTTATGTCTTGGATAAGAAATCCTTAGAATTTCATAAAAAAAGATACTTTTGTTAACCAGAAATTTATGAAATGACCACTTAATTGATATTCATGTCAACTCCAAAGTTCTGACTACTGATCTGTTGAAAAACATCTTATATAGGCACAATGTGACTTGTCAACTCTCAAAATGTAATAAAAATATTGGCGACGAATATAACTATATGTGTGTTTGTTCACATCCTAATGTATCACTTCTTAGACAAAATCTTGTACCTAACTATTACATAATTCCACCTTATGTAATAATGCTGTATTTTGATTGGATGAGAAACATAGTATTTTTCACCATTTTCTATATATTGAGATTTTCTTTTCTCTGCCGGGGTATTTGCCATTAGAAAATTCCATGTGCAGGGGTATTTGCTAGCAAATACCATGGCAGATGGGAAATACCTTAGCATATACCATGGCAGATGGGGAATACCATGTCTAAAAATAACTCAATGAATTATTTCTATTCTAATATGACAAATTCATGGTCATTCTAAATATATGGTTCCAGATGAAAAATTAAGAATAAAAAGCATCATTATTGAATTTGAACCGAATGACGTAGAAATTCCGTGAATGACGTCATAAATAAAACTCAAAGCAAACGAACTGTCAACCAGTCACATAAAACTGAAATCCACTGGTATTACGCTTCACTGAAACTGATGAACAAAGTGTAGTAGTCAGTCGAGAACCAGCTTATGATCATAAAAAGGGAGATATATATACAGTCAGTGACTGTACATTAAAAAAAATGATAAGAAATTATTATACGGTTAATGCAACTTAACTGCGCAAATAGCACAGCTGCAGTGTATACAAAAATTATACATTCAAGTCGAAGTTTCATAAGATACCTGATTATAATCAACTTTCTGAGGTGGAACATTCGGTGGAATTAAACAAAATATATCATGCTAACTACAATATCCTTCAAGGCAAACACTAATAGGTTTACTTTTTTTTTGCAACTTAAAGGTGTATAGAAAAGTATGTACCTTCCTCTAGATGCAATTTTTATACATTTATATTCATTTATGTACTCACAATCACTGAATAATAAGAAAGAATTCTGTACATATGTTATCCTTTAAACTCAATAGGCCATAGGTAAAATATATATAATGTATGTGTCTCAATGTCATTAAAAATCACATGCTTTTATCGTACACTACTCTGCTGTCGATTTATATGTATACTATGTATACGTTTGTGTCTGAGGAAATACAATATTTTGTTTTTGTCTTTGTCGAAGCATAAAACAAAGAATTATTTAATTCTTAAACTTACATCTGAATGTTTAGAATATGAAATAAAAAAAGTTTAATCAATGAGTTAATTTGTCATGTTTAAATACTTTAAACTACGCAATGTTGTAACATTTTCACACTGCAGAAGCTGATGTGAAAATCTATTCAATTATTAAACATCACTCTGCACGGTTGTTGTCAAATGATGGAATTCTACAAATATCTAATACACGAATGATTTCGAATGAAAGTTGTTCTTGTGCCTGGCATTTCAGTAACAAACATCACGAAAACTAATACTAAAGAGCTGGTTGTGCATACCTAATTATTTTTAACAATACGATTATTATCTAATTGTTATGCATTTCATTCAAATTTTCGTAAGTACAATTCTTCTTTAATATTTTAGGATTGTAAAGGTTTAAATGATCCAAAATGTGTCGTTGTGGAGTGCCTTATTCAGACATTAAAACCAAATGAAAATACATTGATTGATGTTCAGTTCGATGTTACAGAATCATCACTTAATATTGACAGTGTAAGTAAAAAAAAATTGTAGCTCTATCAAGAATTTATTAAGGTGGTACCTTACACTACAAGGAGATAACTCTGTAAAATCAGCTAAACGTTTTATTTACGTTGCGTTGTTAAGTTAATATTAAGCTTCTGAATTATCAAAATAAGTGTTTGTCAAACTGCTTATAACCAGTGTATTTTTTCTGATAAACTGTTGGTTTAAATTTTTTAGCTTCTTATATTTTGTCAAAGGGTCAAAGTCAATAATTTATCAAAATGTTATGAAAATTAATAAACGAGCCAAATTAATTTTAGTGAAGTAATAAACTTTAAACCAACATTTCTTCATAAGTCGTTTAATTTCACTAATTTTGCAAGAAGCAAAATATCGAATACAAATCGCCGTGAATATGTTAAGTTTGGTTCTTTCCTTAGTTAGCTACATCAATTACATTTATACATCGCGAAATTCAAATGCCACAAAGTGCACCAGAAGGGGTAAAATTGAAGAAAAGAATCCTAGAAAAGAAATGATTAAAAGTTATTGTTTACTTTAAAAAAAAAATGAAACATACTCATTCCTCAAGTTATATCTGTAATAATTATTCATAATGATATGAATATAAGGAAGTTTTCATTGTTTTCAACCTCGAAACAGATTTAGTTAATACATTGTACTATATATTGCTGTAAATAGTTGCGCCTATGCCCTCACATACTTCTCATCCTATTCTTTTTTTTATATCTTGATAATAGAAAATGAGTGCTTTTACTGTCTATATTTGTTATAGTCATCTACTAAATTTTTGTCTCTATAATATGTTTTCTTATTCCATATAGATAAACGAATTCCAGTTTTTTACAACAGCAGTTATTAATCCACTAAAATCAGATTTTCCAGATTCTTTGAAAGCTAATAAGACAGCCAAGGTATATGCATTTAAGAAATACAACATATAATGGTTGCTCAAAAAGGATTGCTTTGACTGCATTTTATTCTTTTTAAACAAATGAATGATAGATACTATTTATATAATAGAAACCTGAAATCAAAAAGAACAGATAGCATTTTTATCGACAGAAAGAAATAAAGATACGAAGCAAGACTTAACATTACACCATAAAATGATGATTTACAATAATTCAACCCTGAAATCCACAAAAGGACTTAGTAGCTGTGCTTACAGTTGTATTACCATGACGACAGCAGAATACTCAGTAATGACTGGTGTTGGATGATAATATTGAACGAGATCATACGAACGGATTTGTCTACCATTTCAATTTACATGAAACGTAGAGCAGTGACTTCATTAGTAAGGCACATTTCAGTGAAAAAGATTAATGCAAGCATGTACATATTACTCGTAAGAAGTCAAACAGCAATATTAAGAACGTAAAAATCTTGTTCATTTCTTCTGTTTTTGATGATATATTTAAAAGTATACACTAACCTCCTTAACTGGAACATCCAATTCGTCACAAACAAAATTATAAAAAAATTAGATATAAACACATTTGGACAACAAACGAGAAAAAAAACGTAAGCTATTAATAAATTAAAAATACACAATTTAATCATCGTATGCGCATTTGAAATTCAAATAGCACATATTCAAATGAAAACCGGATTTGATCAATATATTATATCTTTTTTTATTATAGACTGTGAGTTTTATTTATCCAGCATCTTTAGTAACACCGGATCAGGAAATAAACCTTTGGATAATCGTAGGCAGTGTAATTGCTGGTGTTGTGTTATTTATAGTTCTTGGTATTCTTTTGTGGAAGGTAATATTCCTGTATGATACACATCAGAAACATACAAATCTTTGATGAATTATTATTTATCAATATATTTTCTTGTAAATCGTTTGTAATGCCATTCATTCATGAAAAAAGCGAAGCTTAATTGTCAAGAATTATAAAAACCTATCTGAGGCCCTCCATACAATTGTATTTTAATTGCCATGGGTTGATACACATCATCAAGAAATTGTATCGTTATAGAATCTGATTTTACGCGCGTATTTCAAAGAGCAATTACGAAAAATTAACAAGTATTACACAAAAACCATCGTCTGTGTTGAAATAAAAAAAAGGAAAATACCTAACAACTGACAAAATTACCAACCAAACGAACGAGGTGCAAAAAAAAAGTTATATTGCTGACTTGGTACAGGTGTTTTTTTTCGAGGAATTTGTGGATTAACATCCAACTCGTATAAAAATTCATTCGCGCCTTATGCGACACATTGCGCTAACGGGAGTTGTAAGTTGTAAAAAAATTATCGATGGTTTAAAAGATGACATCATTTTATTTGTTTTTAGTGTGGTTTTTTCAAGAGAGAGAAAAAAGATAAAATTGACAAATGGAAACGACAGAGTAATTTTCATGAGCAAAGGAAGACCCAGAGATTAAGTCGACTTAGTAAACCAAAGGACGACCAAGTAGCACTTAGCATATGATTAATTTAATGTTTAATGGCATACATTAAAACCATAATATGGTCTATGGTTCTACTGCATGTTGATGAAAAATATGTTCTTCAGCATTGTTTAAAATCAGTTTTATGAATTAGATTAAGTTATGTCGATGAATGTATTAGCTGTTATTTGAAACTTTAAAGATATTGTTTATTATTAAAAAAAAATTGGAGAAATTGATGAAATCCTACTACAATACATACTGAATTGAGTGATTGTTACCGACTGTTGTGTGCGAATGTGTTGTATGAGTGATTAATGTACATGTTTTAATTTATTTGTATTTATAATTGTATTGTTGCAATGTTATTCATCAAAAAAATAAATAAGTTATCAAAAAACCATGCTTTTAAATTTTCCTTGAATTCATAGTACATGTCCACTGCAGAACTACACCTGAGTGCAAACTAACAATCGCAAACATGGAAAGACAAGCAATCGTCTTCAAGCTTTCAGCATTGTACAGGCTCTCGAAGGCTTTCCATTATTTTGGCTTTCCAGAATTAAGTTTCCATCTAATCTGATTGTAGGTAATTGCATAGGCACAACGTTGTGTAGAAAGATATTCACATATTTTTTTTCTATTAATCTGTCGATACTACTTGGCTTTTGATTCGTATAATTGTTCTTTGATAGCGTGTTGTTGCTTACAATCAAATCAAATGCTGCGCCATTGACCGGAGCATATGTCACGTACATTCCGACATCACCATTATCTTTCAATGAATGGCAACACTAAACTCTCTTTAGTGTAGATGTATAAAAAAAATGTGTCTAGTGTTTACAAAGTTCGTAAAGCAGGAACTGAACATATATATTTTAATACCAACATCTGATCGAGAAACATTCCCAGGCACTCTAATTATTTGATTAAGAACTTTAAAAATTGTCACCAAATATCGTTTCTACATTTTGTGGGTAAAGACTTGTTGTACAATCAGCACGTGTTTATTCAAATTTTCTACATTTACACGTGATCTTCATTCAAGTGCTTTCATTGGATGCAATCAAATACAACAGCGACAAAACGAAATCAATACCTTGTGTCTCCGAAATTCTATCTGAATCACCCAAGGGTGAGGAGAACGGAACTGGAACGTAACCTTTGGCTGACGATAATGTTTTATGGTTGATCTCTCTTAGTTTATGTTTAAATTATTCACAATTTGTTTGAACGGATATTGGTTAAAAAACTGAGTAGAAATTTGTTTAAAATAATTTTAAACGACATATTAATGACTTATATTTCTTCCTTTTTTTGTGTTTAAGTGTTACTGTGTCTTTTGTCCCTATGCTCTAATATGTTGTGGTTTGTTTTTATAACTTCCCCCATATTTGTCTTTATGCATTTTTGCAAAAAAAACATATTTTATGTACAAAGCTAACGTTCTTCCCTAACGAAATTTGTATAATGTAAAGAAACAAAATACCAAAATTTGCAACCATTTTTATTGTTTATTAATCTTTCGTTTTGACTTTTATTTAGAGTTAAGAATTTTGTGATTTTTTAATGGCACCTAAACAAACAGACCTCATAAATATGTTTTCGGTATCAAACGGAGTGCTTCGGAATGACAAAGATTTGATAAAAAAGACTTTTTGATGCAAAATGAGAGTTGTTTTGCTTATTATTTGTGGAGTTCACAATTAATTTTCTTACTGCTGGACATGGAGATAAATCAAAGCTATTATAACAAATTAAGTTTCCTTCTACCTCTGTTTTTGTATAACCAATGTATGTCAACTTAACTGATACATTTGTATTTAAATAAGACGTTATAGTTAATACATAATTGCCATTATGACATGTATTTCTATTCAAATACATTATATACTGATCTTTGGATAAGAGTAACAATGTTTCTGTTCAACTGGTGCATAGATCAAGTATAAACATATGATTGATTTGGATTCAAATTTGTGTGTTCTCTGTTCACAAAATAGCAAATTAGAATCCTAATTCTAATAAAATAACTATATTTTGCTAATTACAATTCAAATCTTAATGCAAAGTTTGAATCAAAATATGATTTCTTTGTTAAAATACATATCATTTCAAACTTTAGGTAAATGATGAATAAGAGTTCCGTATCCCAAAAATCTTTATCAAATTGACTTATAAAGCGTTTAGATGGCCAATCATTGTAACATCAAATGGATAATTGGCTCATTGTCACTCATACCACATCTTCTTATATCTACGTCATTTTGTACAGATTCAACAAACAAAATATTAACATTTTTTACAATGGTAATTCCTTCAATTTATTCAACAGAATTATAAAGTACTTATATCACATATAACTGTTTCTTCCTACATGTTATTGATAAAAGTGTTTAGATTTTAAGATGTAAGTATTGTCGCCTTTGGAGGAAAATTGCAAACAATCTGAATATTTACTTGAAATGATGCTGTTGGGTACTTACATTAGTTTGTGTTTTCTTTTAGTACCCAATTAGAATCAAGTAATTACTTTTCATGTTATAAAAGGAATTGTTTCTTTTTCCTCATTAAATTTAAAGATTATTAATTGAAACATTGCCATAAGATTAAAGCAGTTATTTTTACCATTGATACAACCTGGAACGTTTACCCGACAGTTTGTTTGAACTGATTTAAATCTGTCATCTATTGTCTGTCATTTAGCACGGATTAAATAACTCCACCCAATGTCTTCAGTTGTGTTGCATACACAATAAATCTTCGTCCTTACTATGTTGAAATTGTCAAGAAATCAACTGTATTTCAGGGAGATTATAATCTGGCTTCATTAGCGGATAGTCCAATATTTCACTTTATTACGTGTATGGGTCCATATCCCTAATGCGTCCCAAAGTGAGGAACTTAAAAGTTGTGTGTTAACAACAAAACAAAACAAATGTAGTATTTACGTCAAAAATTAATCTTACTTCGTACCCCGAATATTTTATAACATATACAAGTCAACAAAAGAAACGATACACAAGTTTGAACTCGCATTTATACATAATTTAAAACATTATACCCTTGATCATGTTGATAGTGTTTTCTGATATTAAAAAAAACTTCTATTCAAAAAATTACAAATTCCACTTAAGTTTTGCAAAATTATCGAGAATTGAAATATCATATCTTAGTCTGTTACATTGTATAATATATAATGTATATTGTAGTTCCACATAGTTCTATCGTAATAGATAAAACATCGACATACTTGAATATATTAAAGGGTTACATATTCAAAATAGTCAATCTGATTTTGACATTCCAAGCAGTTGTGTGTGTGTTTTTTTCTGTCCTATTACCATTTTCTAAGTAATTTTTTTCTTCACCATACCAATATCTGACCCCTTTCTTTATTTTCTATAACTGAAGCTGTCATCATTTATGTGTATTTGATATACAAAAAAGGAACGTAATTTTAGTTGTAATAACTTGTGTCGAATCCCATTGCTTGATGATTGCAATAAAAAGTAAAATAAACAAAAAATAGTGGACTCCGAGGAAAATTCGACAAAGAAAGTCTCTTATCAAATGGTAGAATCAAGAGCGCAAACACCTTATACGAATGGACAACAACTGTCACGTTTCTGACTTGGAACAGACATTTTCTCATGTAGAAATGGTGGAATAAACCTAGTTTTATGGCTTAACCTCTCACTTGTAAAAGAGAGACGAAAGATACCAAAAGGGATAGTCAAACTCATAAATCTAAAACAAACGGACAAAACCATGACTAAAAATGAAAACGACAAAAAGACAAACAATAGTACACGTGACTCAACATAGTATTGTAAGACAGTCGAATAAAATTGCATTATATTTATATACTATTAGGCGTAAAAACCATACTCAATGAATCAATTAATCAACATATAAGCTACAAGTAAATTTCTTTTATTAAATTGGTTTTACTCTTTGATATTATACTGCATTCCATTACATAAAAAAATCATTTGTCGAATGAACAATATCCTTGAATGTATTGCCGTCTATAGTTGACATCTTAGTGCATATGCTTGACATACCAATAAATTTCAACATGTGATGTTTTTACGTGTTATAAAAACCATTATAACATAGTTTTGGCTATACTAAGGCATTTATTTGCGATTGCTAAATTGTTCCCACATTCACGTATGAAATATCTTTCTCTTAAAGTTAATTCAAGTTCTCGTAAAGCGAAAATTTTCCCGCTGGTATCCCCAAGATGATGTAGGCAAAAGTAATGTAAAACGTGCAAGTAAACAACTGGTGGAAGCAATGTAATGTAATCAATTTTCTTGTTAATTAAAGGGCTCAATTCTGTTGGTAATAATTGAAAAGGTTCAAGCATTGAAACATCACGAATGATGAAATATTTGCACGTCAATGACAATCCTATTGTCTGCTTTAAGTCTTGAAAAATACTTTGTTCAACAATATCATTATCTAAATTGATTAATATATTATCTGGAGTACATTTAGACAGACTATAGTTCAGTATTTGAATGCATTCCATGTACCGACCACATTTATAAAAGAAAGATGCCAACAATGCCCAAGCTTGAACGGCAGAGGAATACACACCTGTTTTAAAATATCGTAATATTATCTTGTACTGGCTATAAAAAGATTTATTACTTTCCTTAACGTCACGAAAATCTTGCATTGCTGTTACGGCGGAGTTTGAAAGCAGATGTAATAAAAGATGCTTGTCTTGTAGGTTTATTGAACGAATAAGTATCTGCTTAAATGCTGTAGGTGATTCCAATATTGGTACACTCATAGAAGGAACATTCAGGCATGACAATGAGGATACTGCCAGATAAGGGTAAAACGAGTTTATTCGTGCACTTCTAAAATGTTCAAATGTCGCCGAATGAAAAACGTAGTTCCAAGGCGTATTGTGAATTTTAACCAGAGTAACAAGTAATGCATTACGTTCTTCAAATACAAATCTACCTTCAAATAGATTATTATCAGGTATAAAGTAATGAAGACATGTTTCATACTCAACGCAGTAAATGAATCGTTTCAAGCAACTCATGAAACATCGCACGAACATTT
Organism: Mytilus trossulus; assembly: GCF_036588685.1. Taxonomy (NCBI): domain Eukaryota; kingdom Metazoa; phylum Mollusca; class Bivalvia; order Mytilida; family Mytilidae; genus Mytilus; species Mytilus trossulus. Next base: position 44,533,073 of record NC_086374.1, on the reverse strand, counting down.
CAGGAATCCATTGATGTTCCGATTCTTCGCACACCCAGAACATTATTGTTTTAAGAAAATACGAACAAATAAGATCTTCGTGTTTCTGTTTAATAATATCGTTCAAAATAATTTTTAACAGCGCATAACATAATAACTGGGTATGTGAAAATGAATGTATAAGAAGCTTTTCGGCGACAGAAAACGACATGCGCCATTCCAGATCTTCTGTGACTGAACCTTTGCATCCAATTGGAACAAACAAAATGCCATGTTCCACAACAGATTGTATCAATTCATATGCAGGCCATGTACATCTAGATCTGTATATCCACTGTATGGCAGGTTTTACCCATTTTTTGCACTGGAAAGTGCTGACTGCGTCGAATGTACCATCTTTTGAAGACGAGCATGGACCATGCATAATCATGTTATAATCTTCATATAAATGAAATTCCCGAAACAGTTTACATGAGATATATGATTTCATTTGAAAAGTTTCACAACACTCTATATAAATCGATGAGTAACTTTCTGACATTTCATAAACACTTAGCTTTGTATATCCTGGCTTGATAAGGTTGGTATCCATTAAAAGTGTAAGTTCATGCGAGGGTGAGAAGGAAGGCATATCGTGTATACAGCTCTCATATACACCAACATGTTTATCGACAAGCATAACATCATAATCACTGCCTTTTAGATCTAGTCCTTCCCCTTTACTTCCGCTACTTATAAACGTATGATCTGTATTAGACAAAGCAGTATCCACTGCAAGAATTGTCGATCTTCTCGTTCTCACAACATCTTTGGATCCGACTATATCACATAAATATTGATAAATCTGAAGCGAATATTCTTTGCCCTCTAGATTCATATTGCACAAATTCCAAACTAAAGTAAACAGCTCTTACTTAGATGAAAATGTAATTTTCTTAGTATATATACATATATAAATGTACATATATCGGACTTTTATGTGTTGGCCTATTCTGTTCCTATAATATAGAAACAAGATTTTAACCAGTGACATATGCTTGAATTTGAAGATAAATTACGTCTTTATAATGTTAATTTGAGTTAAGATTGTCAATGAGTAGAAAAAAATCTTAATTGTAATATAATTAGTCCGTTAAAAAGTTTCAAAAATGTATTTAAATTATCAAATGTTGTATTTTTTCACTATAGTAGAACGCCTTTTTGTGTACCCGTAGTTATATTTCTGTAAGATCTTTATTATAAAATTGAGAAAGGAAATGGTGAATATGTCTGTTTAGTTCACGCATCATTGTTAATACAACGAAATTTGATGAGACTGTCATCAAAGTGAGAGGTTTAACGCTTTCCACCAGGTTTAATCCACCATTTTCTACATTTGAAAATGCTTGTACCAAGTCAGGAATATGACAGTTCTTGTCCATTCGTTTTTGATGTGTTTTGTCATTTGATTTTGCCATGTGATTATGGACTTTCCAATTAGATTTTCCTCTGCGTTCAGTATTTTTGTGATTTTTCTTTTTAGTACTATCTTTGATTTCACTTTGTATCTTTGCAAATTTAAAAATAACTAAATATGCCTTGTAATGCTCATAGCCTAACCTCCCATTGATATGATGTACTTCTGGCCATATACTAACGTTATAAGACTGTTCATGACATCAACTTTTTAACATAAAATCGGTTGGAATTGCGATAAATGATATTTTAGTGTCTGAGAGAACATGATTATTTTTTTTATTACTACCACTGGGTCGATGCCTCTGCTGGAGGACTATTACTCCCCGAGGGTATCACATGCCCAGTGAAAATACGGATTTTTTGTGTTATTAAAATTTGCTGTTACAAAATATTATAAATTATTATAAATTAAGGAATGTATCTCCCTCATGCAAAGCTCTGATTACTTTCACGTATTTGGCTATAATTTTTGGACCTTTTGGATTATAGCTCTTCTTTTTTTATATAAGCTTTGGATTTCAAATATTTTAGCCACGAGCATCACTGAAGAGACATGTATTGTCGAAATGCGCATCTGGTGCAAGAAAATTGGTACCGTTAATTGTATAACTACCACTGGGTCGATACCCTCGTGGAGTATTACTCCCCGAAGGTATCACCAGTCCAGTAGCCAGTACTTTGATACTGGCATGAAAATACGATTTTTTTGTGTTATTAAAATTTGCTGTTACAAAATATTAGTAATTATTAAAAATTAAGGAATGTATCTCCCTCATGCAAAGCTCTGATTCCTTTCACGGATTTGGCTATACTTTTTGGACCTTTTGTATTATAGCTCTCCATCTTTTATATAAGCTTTGGATTGGATTTCAAATATTTTGGCAACGAGCATTACTGAAGAGACATGTATTGTCGAAATGCGCATCTAGTGCAAGAAAATTGGTACCGTTAATTTTATTATTGATAAGTTGTTTCTGGCTTAATAAAACCTTCCTGTAACTGTGTTCAGTCTGATCGGTTATTTATGTCGGTATATGTGTTTACTGTTTTTAAGTTTGTGAACGTTTGTTGACTTTAGTCATTTCTAATTGATTCTTATTGTCTGCACTTATGTAGGACTGTTACACTACTGCCTAATGTTAGTGGCAGGGTGGGGGCTCTCAAACATGTTCAAGACCGTAACATACTTTACTTATCTCATTTACACCTCGAGAAATTTGATAAATTAAAAGCATCTGCATGGAGACATATTCTGTTATGTATGTGGTTAGTAGTCGTGTTTTTTTTTCAAAACACGGTTAGATGTGGTGTTATGTCTTTTGGTAGAAACAACACAGTCATGACAGTGTAAATTACAAATCTGAAATTTTAAAACAGACTGAAAAAGTTTAGATCAACTATTGAAATATATTCATAACACACATTAAAGAATGAGTTAATATTGTTGGCATTTCTTTTGTATAGACTTATAGAAGTAGGTTCTTGATATTGAAGACATCGTCTCTTTATTAGGCCACTAGTCTAGATACCACATGTTAAGTTAGTCGGTACGGTAAATCCGTTACACAGTGTACACATGACTTAATACAATGCATATGGGGTCAGTAAATTTGGATTGTTATTACCTCTTGTACTTCAAAAATTTGTCTGTCGTTTCTTGTGCTGATAAGAATAAATTAAGATAGTTTTTAAATATTTTGTTTCCGAACTATTTGTGTTGTCTTTCTAACTTTTTTGATCTGATAGCTATAGTCACTGATGACTCTTGTGAAGTCGAAACGCACGTCTGGCTTATTGAATTATAAGCCTGGTACCTTTGATAACTATTTCCAACAACTGGTTCGATGCCACTACTGGTGGACGTTTCGTCCTCGATGTCTTCACCAGCCCGTTAATCAGCATTTCGGTGATGGCATGAATATTAATTATATGGTCATTTTATGAATTGACGATTTGCAATAGTAAGAATTACTCGAGATACTCAGGCTTTTCTTATAGATTACCTAAGCTGTACTCGGCATAATATGTTTGAAATTTTGTGTCCTCAATGCTTTTAATTTTGTACTTGTTTTGACTTTCTAACTATGTTGATATAAGCGGCACTGATGAGTCTAATGTAGACGAATAAACTCATTATTTATACCAGAAATTTACTTTTGTATTTACGCTAGACGTTTGATTCGTCTACAAAAGGTTTTGCCAAATACAGATAAGGTTATCTATTCCTGAGGCGCGTCTTGCTTACTTCTCTTAACAACATTATTTTTTTGTGTTCGTGTTTTATGTTTAAGTAAAATCAATTGATAAAATTTCACCAAAAGCATAAAATATAAAGGTAGTTTTTTTAAATACAAATTACATTATACAGAACATATATATAAAAATATAAGAAATGGGAATGAATAAATTATCTCAACAAAAACTACTAAGTTAGTGCGTCAAAATGCTTTAAACATCCTGCTGCAATGATTATCTATCACAAAAAGCATAGATATATCTTCAAAGCAATAGAGAGTACTTCCATAATAAAGGCTTTTGTATAATAAAACATATGTATGTCCCACTACATGTTCTAGTAGTGTATATACTTACAATTTTACCTCACAAGTACACAGCTTTCAGTTTATAGTTATGCAAGCTGTTGTTGATGGTGTTTCCTTACGATTAGTTTATACGTGTGCTTGTACAAAGTAATATGAATTTCGATTTTATATCGTTTAACGTCGTGTGAATAACTCAGGTAAAAAGACCACCAAACAACAAATTATCATATTAAAATTAAGTAATGCAGGTTTAATGTTAATTTCAATGGAGACAAAATTAATTATGATACTTATTTTACCTGATGTGTTTTTCGTTTAAAAATCCTTTATATGGCTAAATGATTAGACTTTTGATTTGTCAATTAATTTGTATCCTGCTAACATCGGTTAACGTTTAATTTATGTGTATTTCCTATATGCACTCGGATATTTGAACATTGTCATTATCGATGTGTAAACCCAATCATTTTGGTGGATTGCCATAAGATTTAAATAACAGTGTGTACAGACCGTTGAAATAAAGTAACTAAAGACTTAAGATCAATAAATGATTGAACAATTTGATAATTTTCGCGCGTCTGCCTCTTTTCTAAATTTACCTTAAAAAAGATAATCATTTGAAAGCCAGGGATATGTTGATATCAACTGATACTTTTGATGTTTATAAACATTCAAATAGGAAATTCAAACTTATTTTTACCGATGCATGTGTCTTTCGTTTTCCTTTACTCGCAAATAGAAATACCATTCAATATTAAAACTGGTTCATATTTAACGTCTTTGGGGGTCATATAAAGGACGAAATTGTTTCTAAAATCTATTTTTACTGGCTCTCAATATATTTTTGTGTGACTACCTTAACATGTGGTGGTAAAGGTGGCACGGTAGTATTTGCTTTCCAGAATTTAGGTTGCTCTTTTGTGTACCCTACTTAGGTAAATGTATCTAAACAGTGTGATTGGACAAAAAATACAGTATCAACTGAACATACTTTCCCAAACTGAGTGATGAATTAGGTGTAGAAAAATATGAAATAATTTTATATACAGATGAAAATGAATTTTTGAGAATTTTTTTAAATTTTGCATTCACTGCACCATAAAAGACCTAAAAGTACTAGTGGCCTTAGGATTTTAAAAATAGCAAAAAAAGTAAACGGTCATGGTACATATCCAAATTCATTTCTGAATGGTAAAATGAAAGTACTTCAGTTAACTGTGAATGTAGAATTTTTTGCAGTGTTAGAAAGTGGTGAAAATTCTAAAAAGGCTATCATTATCCCTTATGGCCAGGAAATACTACTGTGCCACCTTAAGAGGGATATATATTTTTACACTAAATCAATAAAGGAACTTTTTTTACCTATGCAATTTGTAAGTTTATCAATACAAAGTTGATTAATGGCAACTATGATAAAAACAAGCCTTAAATTCCACCCCTGAGAGTAAAAATTGCTGATTCAGCAAATTATGCCTGATCTGTAGGTAATAATGTAAAAATTTACCTAGATAGTAGAAATTCATTATTTTTATGTAACTTGCACTACATTTTTAATTATAAATGCTCGCTTTGACTTTTCGCAGTGTCTGACACATGTGCAACCACTGAAATTTGAGACGCGACATTCTTCATTTGCATGTACAACCTATTATTTTCACCGAAATAAATAAATTGCATAATTTCTTATTTTTTTCAACACAAATACAGCTATACTAGTTTTCTTGAGGTTTAATTTGTAGTTCTGATGTAACATGACACCAGTTGGAGCTTTTGGGGAACTAGTAAGTGGTTAAGGGGTCCTTACTTATTCATGAAGCTCTCATACTGGTCTGAAATAGAGATAGAAATAGGGGTTTCTTTACATTGAATATACCTTATTTTTGACAAAGAATGTATTTATGATGTTATATCAGCAAGATTAAATGGTTTATTCATTTTCCATGCAAATACCATTAGTTGTTAAGATTTTCAGACAGTGAAAAGCACAGTAAAGGCAAATTGATTATGTAAGGGGACATAATTTAACTTAATGCATACATGAGAAATAGACAAACAGTCAACTTAGAGATGTGTTCTAGTACATGAATTGTCAAACAGATTTTGGAATAATAGTTAACTGCAATCTAAAGACTCTTGTTGTATTATTCTCATAATCTGAAAATGTTTAAAGTAATATAAGGCATGCTGTAAAATGTGGAATGGACTTTATTACCAGTTTTCATGATTTGGTGCTAAAACTGTTTCTTTCAGTCAGATTAACCATAAACAGAGTTGGCAATCTACTAATTCCTCCTGAATCATCATGTTTGACTTATGTGTTGATTTGAAACATCATATATTTGGGTTTTGTTCACTCCTTAAGTAAAAATGGTAAGATGAAAAAAAAGTGAAAATCTGCCAGATGGGGTAGGGATGTAATGTTTCATTTTTTTTGGGTAAGAAATGAGTGCAGACTAGTATTCTTTATTGTAATATCTTCCAAAATAAGAAGTCTATGCATCATAGGTGTCATGACTGGTTTCAAGTTTGTTATGTCTTGGTTAAGGTGGCACGGTAGTATTTGCTTTCCAGAATTTAGGTTGCTCTTTTGTGTACCCTACTTAGGTAAATGTATCTAAACAGTGTGATTGGACAAAAAATACAGTATCAACTGAACATACTTTCCCAAACTGAGTGATGAATTAGGTGTAGAAAAATATGAAATAATTTTATATACAGATGAAAATGAATTTTTGAGAATTTTTTTAAATTTTGCATTCACTGCACCATAAAAGACCTAAAAGTACTAGTGGCCTTAGGATTTTAAAAATAGCAAAAAAAGTAAACGGTCATGGTACATATCCAAATTCATTTCTGAATGGTAAAATGAAAGTACTTCAGTTAACTGTGAATGTAGAATTTTTTGCAGTGTTAGAAAGTGGTGAAAATTCTAAAAAGGCTATCATTATCCCTTATGGCCAGGAAATACTACTGTGCCACCTAAAGAGAGAGGAAAACAGCATGCAAATGAAATATGATACATAGGTTATAAATTTTACAAACTTCATCCCGGAGCACCCCTGTGATTTCGGTATGCTACGTACTGAACTAGGTTTCCAACAACCATATACAAATCAAGTAAACAACACATAGTGCAACAGTCTTTAAACTTTTATAAAATATTTAATTAGGCGGATTTTTAAAATTGTGTGTTTTATTCAATTTTTCCATTCATAGTTGTTTCAAGTGACATTCGTTGGACAAAGAGACATAACTCATATCATTATTTGTAAAAACTGTATGAGTTTAACTACTTTTGATGTAATTCTCTGTATAACAAGTCTCCAATACAATAACAAATGAAACAAACACGGTAAATCATTTCAATTAAGAATATTCCAAATATGTGAAAAGGAACAGAATTATACATCTTCAATAATCGGTTTGCAATTTTGATGCAGAATACAAGTGATTAACGATTTCTTTCATTACATATTTTAACATTTTAAAATGTTTTTGGAATGTCTAATATATGAGCAAAATGAATGTTAAACGCAAAGTAAAATTTATCTCCGATCAAATTACCTGAACGAGTTTGAACTTCATATCGTATTTTATAATTTATTTATATAGTACGATATAAATAAATGTTTAGAATTTAGTCGGTACCGACATTCTGACTAGGAGCTTGTTTGTTAAACCTTAATATTTATTTAAGTATGTTGTCATGTGACTTTTTTTATCTGAATATACATTGTTTAAACCTGATATCACGCGCATATCTTATTGAAAGGGATTTATATCAAGGCGAAAAACCAAACAAATGTAGGTCAAATAAAAGCAGACAACATTGCCAACAGCAGTAACAGCGAAAAGACAAATAACAATAACATGATACTACACATACATCTATTTTACGTGTGATGTATCGACGTGATACAAATGTTTCAATAACTGCAATATACAATTGTACAAAAATAATCAGACATCACCTAGTTTCATTTTGTTCAGCATACTACAATGTCTTCTAAGTTCATATACCATGCTATTTATAGTGTAGAGAGAGAAAATGGACTCAATTGATCAACGAAAAAAAGTCTTTTAAAAGTTTATGAACACAAAATGGTCACCGAGATTTTGTCGACTATGGTAACCACAGGATGACGCAATAGCTCAATCAGTATCAATGGCGTAAACAAGTGATGTTAACTATGTTACTACTGCTTGGTGATGAACAATAATTTAAAACCACTGAACGTGACTGATCAAGATTGTTTACTCGCATCGGGTTTAGGGTCATGCTACATTATCTTAAACCTGACAAACAAATAGAGGAAACAAAACGAAAGTCATATCTTTAATCAGCATTCAGCAGAAGACAAATTTCCTAGGACCTTATTAATGTTGAGAGTAAGTTTACTTTGCTTAATTTATCTCACATTCAAAATTAAAAGACTGTTGCATGAAGAACACCAACTCTTGCTTTCCGACGTAGATAACTTTAATTTAACTAGTTAAATTATTATAGGATTACACACATTTCTAAAGGAATTTATTAGTGTATAAACTCGACAAATCCACTCACAAACAAATAAAAGTCCGGATGACTTTTAGGATATATTTGTGAGTGACTTGGTCCAGTTTTTATTTAAAAAAAAACGATATCTTTTGCAAAGCCAATACCTCAAGCTAACTTTTTTGCTCGGTCGTAGACATTTAATGCGGTGCAGGTTTTTTTTATAAACTGGAAAGAAAAAAGACATTTGTATCTTTTTTCAAATTTTTAGTTTGGAAAAAAATTGTTACTTTTTTGGGGGTCTCTTGACATATGATTTTGCATTTTATACAGAGTTTATTCATAATGTAAAAACAAGAATTCCTTATTTTTTTTCTAAATTGTGTCCATTTTTACTCAGTTTAGCGAAAGCACACTCTATATTATTATAAAGAAGTGGTTACATTTGTATTTACATTACATTGACAACTTCATGATTTTCCGAATTAAAAATGTTTTAAACTTCCTATTGGAAAGTTTCGAAGCCATTCCAAGTAAGTATTTCTAATAAATTAACATGAATTAGGATTTTTAAATTTGCATTATAGTTCAATGAATATGACATAAACCTTCTCGTTATTCTGATGTTCATTTAAAGATTTTAGTAGTGTAGTAATGTTTCTAAATTTCCTGTCGACACACTGCAAAATGTTCTGGCAATAACAGAGTGCATACTTGCTTTAAAAATGAACTTGTTAACCCCATTTCATCTTGCTTTGGCATTACAATTACACCATAAGTTTGACTCTAAAAACATTATTGAAAATCCGAGCTGTCATATTTTTGTGCATCCTATTCAGAAGTTTAGCAAATTTGTAAATGAACGTTAATCCAAGACATGTCCTATGTACCTAATGGTATTGCTGTATTTAGAAAAGGTGGTCTTATTATATAGGAGGAAGAAGAAAATATTGACTTAAATGCTGAAACAATCGATGGTAAAAATTCATTTTAGTCCATGACTATGTAGTATTTCAGTATCATTATTAAAGATTGTAGTTTTGTTTCGAAACTTCCTGTCGACAAACTGCGAAATTTTCTGGCCATAACAGAATGCATACTTGCTTTAAACATAAACTTGTTAATCCCATCTCATCTTGCTTTGGCATTATAATAACTCCATGAATTTTGCTTTAAAAAATTATTAAAAATCCAAACTTTCATGTGTTTTGTGCATTATATTTTGAAGTACGTCGATATCGGACTAGTTTAGCAAATTTAGTATAGACAGAATCCAAGACATGTCCCATTTACCTAATAATATTGCTCTATTTAGAAAAGGTTGTCGTATTATACAGGAGGGAGCATATTGATTTAAATGCTGAAACAATCGATGGTAAAAATACATTTCGCTCCATGGATAGATCTAGAGTTGTATTTCAGTATCAAAACGAATCATCAAACGCCAAGATGAGATCCATAAATGTTAAAGGAAGTCTAGAAAGATCTTTGACGTTGAATAATTCGAAATCCAATCTGTTGGCATGTTTACCTTTCGGTAAGCCAACGGTATTGACCTCCTCGTTATTCTAATGTTTATGGGAATATAATGTCTTGTTTCCTTTAAACCCGAGATGTACATTGTATCTGTCCTGTCTTTGGTATTTCTGCGACTACATTCGAGACATAACTTAGATTCGATTCCATATTTTTCAGAAAGCACTGAATAAATTGTTCCATTTTGGACCGGTTTATACAAAAGACTAAATCTGAAATTTCGTCTGTAACCTTTGCTCCGGTTATAGATACCAAAACTCGACATGGCAGTAGTATTTACAACTTTGAAACAATGTAAATTTATGCCAAAACGTGCTGGTCAACAATATACTGTGCAAACATTTGACAATTAATTGTATGTTGTTGCCTAAATGTAAAATGGTCTATTCCAGACGTGTTTGATGATCAACTTTTGTTTATGAGGCTAGTTCTCTTTGCTTTTTTTCTTTATTTTAAAAGCGTTCTTCAATTAGTTTTAAGACGAAAGTCGTTAATTAATATTTGACCAAATGTATGTCACAGTTCATTTGCTGAAACAACCCAGTGCGCTGAAGGTATTGCACAGTTTTTTTCCTAATTTTGAAGAACATTTGTTGCCACTGTTTCAAGAATTAAAAAAACACTCTTGTAAACTATCACCAACCATCGTATTTTGGGATATGCTTCTTCGTGCAGTTGAGATATTGTTACAGAAGATAAGGGCTAAATGGAATGGATAGTTGATTAACATTTGAAATGGTAGTTGGAATGTTGCGAGGATTTTTCATTATCAATCGGACGAAGTATGCTTGGTGGACACCAGCAGAAATATTGGATATGCTGAAACTGTCTGCAATGGTAAAATATGTCCTTATGTCAGGTGAGTTTTCAATCAGACATCAACATACAGCCTTAGACAGTATCTGGATTGATATGGCTACAGAGAAAACTATTATTATAGATTCTAAAAGTTGAGAGGCATTATATATGACTGACAAGGGAAAGAAACGCTGTACTTGGATGGATGCTTAGAAGACCCGTCCTTACGCACTTTACGCATTCTGAAATAAGATAAAGATCGGGATAAGCCACAGATGCAGAAATTGAACCCAATTCAACGGCAATGACCTGAGACAAGAAGAATGTCTCTGATTTGAAAGGGTATATGCATTTAAATAGGACAGATCAATTTAACGTTTAACGATTATCCTTAACCACTGATAAATACTAGTATTTTCACAGAAATGAAAGCCTTAATAAATGTTCATGATTCTCTTCTCAAATCTCTAAACCTGATAACCAGATGATCAAATCTTTTGTGGAAGGCTGGTCTGATGAGTCTGAAACCCATGTCTTCTACAGTCCTATGTTAAGGTTTCCTTTCAATACTTTCGATGATACGACCAAGACCTCAAAACTTAAGTGTAAATAAGGTGACTTTGTTACGGCACATATATACGCAGTAGAAATAGTTCGTCCTGTTTTAGTTCATGCTAATGTTCGTGAGAAAGAGACTGTAGTCAGGATATTGGCATATCCTATTGGTCCCATACGTTTAGCTCTGTTCCATGATAATGAACCATGTGGAAATTTTGTAAATGTAATATAATTTATCTCCTTGAAGAGTAAATGTGTTCTTCTTTCAATCTTTCAAGTTATGATAATATCTTTCAAAGGTTCTTAAGCTAATAACTTGATACGCCAGACGCGCGTTTCGTCTACGTAAGACTCATCACTGACACCCAGATAAAATTGTTAGAAAGCCAAACAAGAAAAAAGTTGAAGAGCATTGAGGACAAAAATTCCAAAAAGTTTTGCCAAATCAGATAAGTTTTCAAACGGGAAATTTAGAATCGCCGTTTACTTTGGAAGTTCATTTATCGCCACATCGTATGATCCGAAAGAAAAGTTCAGGTATCTGCGTGATGATCTAAACAAGCTTAGGACGGAGTTTGTCGCCACAAAGGATGCTAGTCTTGTAAAATTCCACACGTGAGGCTTTAAGTTCTGTGGAAATACTTGCAATGCTTCAAACGCAAGTTTGGATAAACTTTCATATTTGCTTAACCAATAATCATACTTTCCAAACACCCTTATTGGTAAGAGGGTAAAAAAGGTTTGCTCTCGGATCGTTTTGAGAGACCTTTGCCAGTAGATTTCCTTCAAGACCTTGTTTGTACGTAAACGGACAAGGGAAAACGGGTTGCAGTAATGGTTGTAGAACCTATCTAACTCACCAAGCAATATAAGACGACGATGAAAACGATGACTGATGTCAGGTTTTCGAAAGTTGGCATGCCCTTTATTTGATAACATACCCCATACAACCACTCTTTCTAAGACAAAGGCAAATACAACATAAAAAGTTCATAGAGCTAGAATATACGCTGAAACATTAGACCATCATTAAGCTCTTTTGATTTAATTGCCTTGTGAAATATATGTGACTAGCAATCAAAATACATCAAAGCAAAAACCAAATTGACTTTAATTCTTTTTATAAATGCCGTAAAGTTCAGAAATATATCTTTAGAAGTACTTGCGATGTAAGAAAAAAAAATGAATTGAGATTCGGTTCTTTTATCTTCATTTTTGTTGCTAGTCTGAATTCCCTTTAAAATGTGCATTTAATGGTTTCATTATTTTCAAATTAAGTTAACAAGGAAGTGTCACAGTTTATTTCATTATGCATTTATTGTTTTAGTAACAATTCAGATATTTTTTTTATAACCTCTTTTGAAATAAATTGACAATAGCTAAAAACTTAATCACTAACCTTTGACTAACCTTTGACCTTATTAAAAAAAATGCACCATATTTTAATTCTACGACTAGGCAAAACTTAAAGAATAAACATTTTTCTTCCCAAAAAGTCATAATTTAGCCTGCAGGTAGGATGGTCCATTACAGTTGAAAAATTCATGACTTGGTCTTGATTTTACACTTAAGTCTGTATTAAACATGCTAATATAAAGATCTAAATAGAACTTCATTGACATTATTCCTACATGATATAAGCATATACGCGTAAACATAATACCTTTTCAATAGAAAACTCAAATTAAAATATCCGTAATTCAAATTATAAGTTAAAGATATATTAAATGATATACTAATAAATAGATTTGTACAGTTCCATCTTTCGTAATTTTCCTAGTTTATAACTAAACTCAAATGAAAAAAAAATGAAATAACTTTTAATTGATAAAGTCAAGCAGTAAATATACCACTCCACTGCAACGGCCGTCAACTAAAATGAATATTCATTAGCGATTGAAGTTATGTTGCTTTGTAGAAAATAAACATCAAAATATATATCATCCTGACTGCGCATGCAATATTTGCCATTAGACGAAAAGAAACAATAATCAAGCAAAGTAATCATTCAATATGCAATGGCATATATCCCGATGTCTTTTTTTATCTTCTTCTAAAATTAACAAACACGTTATGTGCTTTGTTCATCAATAAAAGGTACAAGGAATGTTTTAATGTATATAGCTTACCATTATATTATGTTAAACTCTTAACTATTCTAAGACATTGGTTAGCCGTTTTGAGCTGTTCCTTGTTACCAATGATAAAATATCGTTCACTAATAGTTAATTCAAGGTCTTGTAGAGCTATGATTTTACCGTTGTTGTCTCCAAGATGATGTAAGCAAAAATATAATAAAACGTTCAAGTAAACAACTGGTGGGAAGCTCTTTCTTTTTGTTTGTGTTTTATCGATTAAAGGGGTCAATTCTGTCGGTAAAAAATGAAAAGGTTCTCTCATTATCACATCATCAATGATGCAATATTTGCACGTCAATGACAATCCTATGGTTTGCTGTAATTTTTGAAAAGTTGTTTGTTCTTCAATATCTGTAGTGTAGTATATAAATGCATTCCCTGTATCGACCACATTTATAAAACAGAGATGCTAATAGTGCCCAAGCTTGAACAGACGAGTAATACATGACTGTATAAAAATATCTTAACATAATCTGGTACTGTCTATAAAACAATACATTGTTTTCTCTTAAATTAGTACAATCATGCATAAAAATCATTGCAGCGGTTGATAACAGATGTGTAGATATATGCTTGCCATGTTGATTTACTGCACGAATAAGTACTTGTTTAAATGATGTAGTTGTACAAAATGTTGATAAAAATACATTAGAATATGCTAGACAAGACAATGAAGATGTTGTGAGATAAGTCGACAATGAGTTTTTTTTGTTTTCTTCTATGGTTTGAAAATGTCTTTGAATTAAAGACGTAGTTCCACGGTGAATGGTAAATGTTATGCAGCGTTTCAAGTAATGACTTTCGCTGTTTAAGTGAAAATCGGCCTTCAAATAAATTGTTATCAGGAGTAAAATAATGAAGGCATGTTTCATATTCAACACAGTAAATAAGTTGCTTCCAGCAACTAATAAAACATGCAACTAAATTGTCAGATATCCCAATATTGGGAGATGATTCTTCGCAAAGCCAAAACATTATTGTTTTAAGAAAATAAGAGCATATGAGATCCATATGCTCCTTTTTAATAAAATCATTCAAAAGAAATTTTAACAACGCATAACATAATAACTGGGTATGCGAAAAGGAATATATAAGTTGTCTTTCTGCGACAGAAAACGATATTCTCCATTCAAGATCGTCATTGACGGAACCCTTGAAACCAACAGGAACAAACAGAACGCCGTATTTTATAATAGATGGAGTCAATTCATTATCCGGCCACGTACATCTAGATCTGTAAATCCACTGATTGGCAGGTTTAACCCATTTTATGCAGCGAAAACAGTAAGTTACATCATATAGATTATTTTTTGAAGACACGCAGGGGCCGTGGATAATCATATTATCACCTTGAGGTAATCCATATTTACGATAAAGATCACTTGAGATATATAATTCCTGTTGAAAAGTAAGTATACTTCAGATGCTTTACAAACCTTAAGCTTTGTGAATCCGGGTTTCGTATGAATTGTGTCCATTGAAAGCGTTAATCAATGTAAAGAAGAAGACACAGCATGTACACTCTCGTATACACCAATGTCTTTGTCGACAATCATCAAGTCGTAGTCGCTGCCTTCTATATTTAGTCCCTCTGCTCTACTTCCACTACTTATAAACGTTTGTTTTGTATCCTCTAAAACACAATCCGACGCCATAAATATTGTTCTTCTTGTCTTTACAACCTCCTTCGATCCAACAATATTACATATATAATTGTAAAGCTGAGGCGACACGATTCTGTCCTCCATGTCAATATTGCACAAATCAGAAACTGAATTCAACAACTCATCCTAAGTTAGATAATGCTACAATGATATTATATAACGATAATAAAAGACAATTCTAGCATTAGGGTTAATGTTTTCGCAACTTGATATTCTTATATTCCCTTATGCAAAATTTTTGTCTTAATATTATATATCTTCTTAGTACGTTAGATTTACTTTATCTTCTGGTTCATTAATCATTCAGTATTTTGTAAAATTTTCTTCGTTATGTCAGACTCAGATATTTTGATATGAGCGTCACTGATGAGTCTTATGTAGACGAAACGCGCGTCTGGTGTACTTAATTATAATCCTGGTACATTTGATAACTATCAGTTATTTCAACGTTTTGAATACCCTTGTGAGGGATGAGCTATATTCATTATACACTCATCATACGAATATTCACATACAAACATAATATCAAGTAATTTTCATTCGAATTGTCATTAAAAAATCCATTGAGTGCATTACACAAACATGGACAAATGTTTATTTTTACAAAAATATGTGTGTTTATATTGCCAAAATTTCATTTTAAGCAACATTATTTATGGAATTTAATTCAATTGAGATATGAATTAGTACCTTATAATTTCATAATCCAACACATATGTAACAGATTCTTTTTTAATTCATGGTGGTATCTCTTTTTCAGTCATTTAATTCTATATAATATCAAAGGGGACAATTTGATATGTGTTGACAGTAGTGAAAATTTAGAATAGATGATGTCAATAGATTGTGCTCACTATCTATTGCCACTTGTCTGTTTTGTATCAAGTCAAACCAATATTTCATTCAGATCTGAAATGTTCTTAGCGTCACTTTTATAACATCTTAAACCCAAGATACTAAGTCTTCGCATTTAAAATAAATCTAGCGTTATTAAGTTGGTTTCATTTCTATATTTATTATACACCATGCTAAGGAATATGCATATGCAAAGGTAATGGTATGTAATCTTTCTCCTCACTTTTTGTAACAAATAATACTGTTTTCGTACTACTAAAAGTGTCGTATCAATAAATCAAAAATACATATGACTTCTCGTGTAAACCCAAGAACACAACGTTCAACGTCGTATGAAGAGAAATCTGCAAGCAAAGAGTATACAACATATCTGTTCAGTAATGAATGACTACAAAATGGGTGTTAATCAATGGAAACAAAATAATCATGGTTATTTTACCTGGTTGATATTTCATTCATGAATCCATTTTATGTTTCAATGAAAACTTTGATTCCGTCAATTGGTTTTCCGTTTACTTTCTCTTTTCGTTTAATCTATGTCAAAATATTGTACAGATATTTGAACTCGATATGTTGACCTTTCCTCATGACAGGTAACTACAGTATATATTGATCGTTCAGATAAAAATACACAATGTCTTTTCTCAACTGATTCATAGACCCAATGAATATAATTCATTTGAATTAAACTTCTTCAGATTTCTTTGTTGAAAAATTGCAAATTTAAACCTTTTTCAAATTTTACTGGAATCTGTTAATAGTTATCAAAGGTACCAGGATTATATTTAGTACGCCAGACGCGCGTTTTGTCTACACAAGATTCATCAGTGACGCTCATATTAAAATATTTTTTAAAGCCAAACAAGTTCAAAGTTGTAGAGCATTCAAAATCCAGAACGTTGTGCCGCAAACGGCAATCAATTATAGCAAAACAATACTTAAATCAATTTTAATATGTGCATGGGCGTTGGGTAGCGGGTACGTGACTCATAAACATATATATACTCATATTACGTTAAAAATAAATACCTGAATAAAACTTGTTATGGAACAGGGATACATACCACAAACGACAAAGGGATAATGCAATACATTACATGTGAGCCAAAATTTGTTCCTGTGAAAAAGGTTCCAGTGGAACTAATTTCACAGGAAATATGTTCTGGGAGAACCTTTTTCACAGACAATTTCTATATGGTTGTTCCATCTCTATGAAATAAGTTCCACACTTTACCTGGTGAAATAAGTTCTGAGTTGGTGAAGTTTGTTCCTAACCTATTGAAAATATGTTCCATGTTTGTGAGATTTGTTCCTTACCTGGTGAAATAAGTTCTGGATTTGTGAAATTTGTTCCTCACCTGGTGAAATAAGTTCCTTGTCTGTGAAATATGTTCCACTGGTTAAACAAGTTATCTTATATACTGAGCACTTGTCATCAGTAAGTTTAAAGTCATTATAAAAAACATGTATAATATTGATAATGTCATAAATAAAAAGTGAAAACATCCAATTTGGATCATGTGGAGTAAAGCAAAAGTTTAATAACATACTCAAATAATATTACTAAAAATAACACTTATGAGCCAGGAGAGAATAAAATAAAAAAATTAAAAAAAGCCTTTCTGAAAAAAAGTATTATAACGGTTAAAGATGGACATTTGTACTTTTTTGAAAAGGACAAAGTGACTGATCATTTATATTAAAAGACATATAGAAACAAGACACACTCTTTAAAACTGTGCAATAACCATAGCTAAGTAAATGTATGATTAGAGCACCCATGGCAGATTCACAGGAAACAAGGAGGTCGAATACCACATAAACGATAAAACAAAGATACAAACTATGATACATTATAATCGCTTTTATTTCTTATCTTCATCCTATAGTCATGCCGTCAATTGCAAATGTACCCATGCAAGCACAAAACTTATTTTCTGTGAAATAGGTTCAAACAGAACATTTTCATTGATTTCTATAAAATACCTTTCGTTCAAAACTAATATCACAGGAACTTACATTTCACTTATTTTTTTTAATATTAATATTGGAACAAAACTTGGTGCTGCGGTTTTTGTTCCGGAACTTATTTTCCACTTGTTTAAAAAATTAGTTCCGGAACAAAT
Source organism: Mytilus trossulus (assembly GCF_036588685.1). NCBI lineage: Eukaryota > Metazoa > Mollusca > Bivalvia > Mytilida > Mytilidae > Mytilus > Mytilus trossulus. The sequence goes on along the minus strand of NC_086374.1, from coordinate 44,514,923 downwards.
TATATAGTGCTGGAACATATTTTCCGGTGGAACAAATGTCACGCCGGAACAATTTTTTTGTTACATACACACGTATACAATAATCATAATAATTATTTTTGGAAAATCGAATGATATTTTTCATTTGTAAAAAAAAATCTTTAAGCAATCTCAAATATCTTGTTTTATTATAATGGTCATTTTTTTTACTTCATTCATAAATCTCTTCTTATACGGGTTCACTCTCCATTGCATTGTTGAGTTGACTTCTTAAAGAAATAGCTTCGACAAGTGTGTTAGTTCTAAACTGAATCATTATACCAAGGTGAAGCCGTGTATATAAATGTTCAATATTTGGAATTATATGCGACTAAGTCTGAAATACCAAAATCATCCGGTATTTTCTCTTCGTAAGTAATTAAGTAGTTTTAATTTAAGTTTCCTGTGTATAATTCGGAGTTTAGTATGACGTCCATTATCACTGAACTAGTATACATATTTGTTTAGGGGCAAGCTGAAGGACTCCTGCTTGTGCGGGAGTTTCCCGCTGAATTGAAAGACCAATAGGCGGCCTTCAGCTGTTGTCTGCTCAATGGTCGGGTTGTTGTCTCTTTGACACATTCCCTATTTCCATTTTCAATTTTATTGCCAAGAAATGTGAGAGAAGCCTAAGTATCTTGCAATTTTCAAGATTAAGCCAACTATATGTATGTAAAAGTTTTAAGTCTTATGTCCATCTTTCATATTATTAAGTTCAAATATTCGTTTTTTCCTTGTTCCTCTGAAAATCTCAAAACCCCTTTAAGTCTCTCGATCATCCTTAAATACAACAGCAACAAAGCTAAAGTAATTGCGTTTTTATACCTTTCTATATAAAGTGTTCACATATCTATTGATAAGAGTGGCATAATTTTCGCTACCTCTAAGCCTAAGAATCTTGGGGTTTTTTTTATTCAAAAGACTCATAACTTCATTAGCTTTTGTTTTATAAATGTTCGATATTGACTTAGTTTCACTGAGAAGTATCACCAAAGATGATCAGGATATTTTTTTCCAATTTTCGAGCCTCTAAATGGGTTCATCTAATTTAAACAAATGCGCATATTTGTAAAGTTGACTTTCCTATAAGTATCATCAATGGAATTTTGTACATAGGGTAATGTATCAGTAAAATTGACCGACTAGACAATAATTAGAAAAAAAATGGCCTGCTAAATGTAAGTAGGTGCATGTTTGAACAAAACAAGTGAAATTGACGTATATAAGTACTTGAAAGATATCCATTACAACCATGATATGTCCAACGTATGCAAATTATATTCACTGGTCTTAATGGGCTGGTCAAGATCATAGAACAACTTAATATTTGTAATCACATAAGCAACACGACGGGTGCCGCATGTGGAGCAGGATCTGCTTACCCTTCCGGAGCACCTGAGATCACCCCTAGTTTTTGGTGGGGTTCGTGTTTATTCTTTAGTTTTCTATGTTGTGTCATGTGTACTATTGTTTTTCTGTTTGTCTTTTTCATTTTTAGCCATGGCGTTGTCAGTTTGTTTTAGATTTACGAGTTTGACTGTCCCTTTGGTATCTTTCGTCCCTCTTTTAATATTATTCTTTAGTTTTTTTTTTGTGTTTTGTGTTATACTGTTTTTCTGTATTTTTTTTTTTTAACCATGGCATTGTCAGTTTGCTTTCGGCTTTGCGTTTTGATGTCCCTATTTGTACACCCATGGATTGAACTAAAAAACGTACTTAAACTTAAAGTAAAACGTGTCTTTAAAAAAATGCAATAGTTGTGACTGACACATTTGACGAGTTATGTTAAAAAGAAAGACATTATATGAAAGGTAAAGCAAGATATACAGGACCACGACTTAATTATAAAACATCATAACCGGTGGATTGAAATGTAGTGTTCAATTACAAGCACGTGTATGTTGAAAGATAACTTTTGGAAATAAATTAGCATTTGAATACAAATGAATACTAAAAGATTACATATTTTAAACAAGGAGTGTCAATAAATGTCACCAGTAAACACTGGTCAGTGGTAGTAATACGTATGTGTTGTTATCAATACCTAATGGTCGAGATATGTATGTTCCAAAAGATTTTAGTCCATTGAACGAAGTCAAAGCGGCAGCCCGTTGCTGAATTCATTATAACAGACTCTCAAATAAATATACCGCTCTAGTGAACTCGTCCTCGATCAGTGCTCCTATCGCAATATCTTTTATATTCAAAACTGAATATTAGATATGTTTTTTTGGCAAAATATCATGACAGATACATAATATTGCTACAGAAAGCTCAAATGAAAGCATATTTCTCAATAATCTCAAGAATACATTCAGTGAATACCGTAAAACACCAACTGAACACGATGACAAAGTATCTCGAAAAAGGCAATATAAGTATAGATCAGTATTACACTGATAAAACTGAATCAAATCTGGTTCACAAACCAAAACAGAGGGAAACACATTTAATAGTACTATCAGTGAAAACACACAGAGTAATAGAAACACTGAACCGCTATAAATACAAACGCAAACATACAATAAAATGCATTAATCTTTTGGTTGAAAATATTGGCGACTCTGTCTTACTTTTGACTATCTTTCACAAATTATTCTGCGAAAGATTAAGAACGCAAACACACTTTTTGATTTCTTCTAAATAAAACCGAAGGTTTAGTTAATAACAAATACAGACAAATATTAACACTTACTGTTTCAACAGGGAAAAAAACAACAAAATCAGATGTCGTAAATTATTTGAAAAATGCGTAATCTTATAAATGGGAAAGTACACGTCCAGTTTAATACATAACTTTATCAGTTAATCGTAAAATATAAACATGTTCTTTTCACTTTAAAATTAAAACGCAATATTGAATTTCTCACTACGCAAAGGTCTTAAACTATAAAATACACATAACCGATGTATACCTTTCCGATGGAACGGCAAAGCGAACGATTTTTTCTTGACTGTCCATTAAAGTCGTGCTGTTTTGTAAAAACACTTAAAAAAACATAGTGTACTAATTGTACATGCATAATATGCCATTATGCGTTAAAAAGCAATAATCAATCATTCAATCAACATATGAGGGAACAAGTGAATGCAATTTCATTTATTCAGTTCAACCTTTATTTTTCTTTAAAATTATCCATTGCATGCCACTACCAAATACTCATTTGAACAAAATCATACGACATGAGTTACAAAAATTATGTGTATAGGACAACAACTCAGAACTATTTGGATTCAAGAATGTGTTAAGACAAACCCAGACAAATTTTCGACTGTCGATAATGTCTCAAGACAAATTCAGACACACTCTAGAATGTCGAAAATATGTCGAGACGATCTAAGAGAATGTGAAAATTATCGTGAATGTGTTGTGTCATACCATGACACTGTTCAGACTGTCGAGAATGTGTTGAGACATACTAAAGCACTGTTCCGACTGTCAATAGATATATAGAAATGAGACAACTCGCCATCCAAGCCACAATTATAAAAGTAAACCATTATAGGTCGAGTTACGGTCTTCAACACGAAGCATTTGCTCACACCGAAGAGCGCGATATAGAGGGCCCTAAAAAATACTAGTGTAAAACTATTCAACGGAATACACTATATTTAGCGAAATTAAGATTATTTAAGACAATCGAGAAAAAAATGTCTATTAAAATTCAGACTATATGTTGAGGATTTTGTAATGATATTTTCGATTACACATATAAAAGAAAACGATAAATGTACAATCAATCAAAATGTCTTCAATTAAGTCGAAACTTTTTCTTTTCGCACTTCGTTTTTGATTTAGCACATTGCATCTGGGCGTCACTAGTATGTCTAGTTTGGACCAAATGCACTTCTGGCGTCTTAAAATTTTGAACTTGTTGCCTTCTGTTGGCTGTTGTTCATGTGATTCATTGTCAATTGTGTTCTCTAAATTATTTATATTGTAGTCCTGTGGTGTTGTGTTGTCATTTTGATGTTATTTCACATGGCCATAAAAGTGCGAGTTTTGGCATGCCACACAACTAGGTTCAACCCACCATTTTTTCCTTTAACAATGTCCTGTACTAAGTCATGAATATGGCCATTGTTATATTATAGTTCGTTTCTGTGTGTGTTCCATTTTAACGTTGCGTCGTATGTTTTCTCTTTTTTTAGAGTGTAAATTTACATTGCGATTAGACGTGTCACGGTACTTGTCTATCCAAGTTCATGTATTTTGTTTTGATGTTATATTTGTTATTGTCGTTGGATTTTGTCTGATTCTCGGTCCGTTTCTATGTGTGTAACATTTTAGTGTTATGTCGTTGTTCTCCTCTTATATTAAACGCGTTTCCCTCGGTTTTGATTTCTTGCCCCGGTTTTGTTTTTTGTCACGGATCTATGAGTTTTGAACAGCGGTATACTACTGTTGCCTTTATAACGTTCAATAATTATAAAGAATATGGTCGCTCAAAGCTAGCATAACAGACTGATATGAAAGAAAATCCGATTATTTATAACCAATAATGATAAATGATAATGAACAGAACCCGATTTTTATTTAATTAACACACACGACGTACATACCAAACACTTTAAACACAATATGCAATTATATCCTACTTTTGACTATACTTAAACATTTATTTGCCAATGTTAAATAGTACTCAGTTTCACTGATGTGATATCGTTCTCTTATAGTTAGTTCTATGTCTCGTAAAGCGACAACTTTGCCACTACTATCTCCTAGATGATGTAAGCAAAGGAATTGTAAAACGTTCATGTACACAACTGGTGGAAACATTATTACTCTAGAAATCCTTTCCTTAATTAACGGTGCTAATTCCCTCGGTAATAAGTTATAAGGTTCAATCATTATGACTTCACAAAGAATGAAATGTTTGCACGCCAAAAACAAGCCTAATGTCTGCTTAAGGTCTTGAAAACTACTTTGTACAACAATATCATTGTTTAAACTGCCAGTGATCAATATATTATCTCCAGTGCACTTAGACAGACTGTAGTTCAGTATTTTAATGCATTCCCTGTACCGGCCACATTTATAAAACAATGATGCTAACAGTGCCCATGCCTCAACGGAAGAGGAATATACACCCGTTTTGAAATATCGTAACATAATCTGGTATTGTTTATAAGAAGATTTATTTCTTTCCCTTAAGTTAAGAACATCTGGTATTAATTGCAATGCAGTGATTGATAACAGATGTGTAGCTATATTCTTTTCTGGTTGATTTGCCATACGAATAAGTATTTGTTTAAATGATATAGACGATTGAACGCTTGGAAAAAACATATATGTATACTTCAGGCATGTCAATGAAGATACTCTCAGATTAGATGAAAATGAGTTTTTATGTGCTTTTCTATAATTTTCAAAAGTCGCTGAACGAAAAATATAATTCCACGGTGAATGGTAAATTTTACACAGCGTTTCAAGTAATGCATTTTGATGTTCGAATAAAAATCTACCTTCAAACAGATTGTTATCAGGGATAAAGTAATGAAGACATGTTTCATATTCTACACAGTAAATTAATCGCTGTAAACAACTCATGAAACATTTAAAGAACATTTCAGGTCTCCATTGGTGAGCAGCCGATTCTTCGCATAGCCAAAACATTATTGTTTTAAGAAAATACGAGCAAATGAGGTCATCATGTTTATACCTGATAATATCTTTCAAAAGAATTTTCATTAACGCATAACACAATAACTGGGTATGCGAAAATGAAAATATCAGCTGTCTTTCTGCAACAGAAAACGATATGCGCCATTCCAGATCTTCACAAACTGAACCCTTGCATCCAACAGGAAGGAATAAAACACCATATTGTACAATAGATTGAGTCAATGCGTAATCAGGCCATGTACAAGATCTGCTTATCCATGGTGTGGCAGGTCCTATCCATTTTTTGCTCCGGAAACAGTGTGTAACGTCATATGATTCATCACTTGGAGATACACTGGGTCCATGTATTTTGATATGAACATTTGTTTGAACGTTCTGTTGACTTTGTAAAAAGGATTCCAGAAAAAGTTTACTAGAGACAAATAGAGATCGTTCAACAGTTTCATACCGTTTATTTCTGAGCGATACATATGCATCTGATGGATTTACAGCCCTTAACTTTGTAAATCCAGGTTTTGTGTCAGTGGTTTCCATTAAAAGTGTAACCCCATGTGAGAGGTCTGCATCATGTATAGACTCGTACACACCCACATTCTTACAGACAAACATTTGATCGTAATCGCTTCCAATAAGATCGAGTCCTTCCGCCTTACTTCCACTGCTTATACACTTGGAGTTTGCACTCTCCATCACATTATCCAAAGCGATAAATATTCTTCTTCTCGTCTTTACAACTTCCTCTGAACCAACAATATCAGCTACGTAATGGTAAAACTGGATTGAGAGTTCTGTGTCCTCAAGGTTCATCTTGTTCTTATTCTAGAATGTAATTCAATGACTGATTTAGATGTAGTACAAAAATTGTGTCTAATCAAAACATTTTGTTATTCTATATATAGTTACAAACAATTAAAGCAGAAATTACTGGATGACATGGGTGAGAAAAATTGTGTGTGCTGTTAAGGTGTTTCGAGTGGATTTTGCATTAGCAGTAAACAATTGGTCTTAAATGAAATGTTGAAATTTTGAGAGTAGTATGTAATTTACGTGAATGACTTTAATTGAAACTATGTGTTATTTTATATTGACGGCTTTATTTTCAAAACAACAACAACAGAATTTATGTTTAGTGCAAATTTTTTCAACTTTGCCAAATAAGGAGAGTTAACCCAGATAGCAGGTGAGATAACTCCGATAAAGTAATTTTATAATGAAAAGTTTTTTCTCCGACGCAGTTAGTTTGTGCCCTTTGAACTGAAGGACGCTTAACTATGGCAACAGAATACGCATGCTCGAAAATCCTTTTTGTGATTGGACAAAATGCTGTCATAGTGGGTGATTTGGTTGTGTTTGAAAAAACGTCTCGTTAATTATATCGTGATGGAAAGCAAGTGAAAGACTATAAATATCTATATATAGATCTTACAAAGATTTATATTTTTTAAATTATTGTTTATCCAATAGCTCTTTGCAGCCATGACAGCTGTTTTTTTGGGACAATTATATAACTTTTAATGTAAAATTTGTTCTACGAACGTACATGAATTTTAGAACGCACCTAAGCATGTGAGATTTCCGCGGGGTTTTGGTCTTCTTCTTCTTTAAATTAGAAAAATATCAACTGATTGATGATTACTTTCAGGCGCATACCTGGTTTAACAATATTGTTAATGATTAAAAATATATTTCAATTTTTATATGATACAAATGTATATGTAAGTAATATTTTTCAATTTTTATTTTTCATTTTTGGTATAAGATAAAAACAAGATACATATTAAACATGAAGGTGTTTGTAAGTGTCAAGGAGCATCTCTCTAGTGAGTTTCTCCTTGAAGCACTCAGTAGTGCATGCTATTGGTTCGGGTAATTTGATCCAGTCTTTTATAGTTTGTCAGAACAATGAAAATTTGTAACTGTCTTTGCTGCATCGATTTTGTCGGTATGTTTGTTCGTGGCTAGACCTGGTGTTTGATTGGCTTTTAAGTAGTATGTCAGTATGTGGTATGGCAATTTTGTTGTTTATTATTCTATGGAACATAATAAATCTGCTTTTGAGTCTCCTTTCTTGTAATGATGGCCAATGAAGTGTGTTAATCATGTTTGTTACACTTCCATAATATTTGTAGTTTGAGCATACATATCTTGCTGCACGTCTTTGGACTTTTTCTTTAGAGTTAATGTTCTCTGTTGTGTAAGGGTCACAGACAGTGCAGCAGTATTCAAGTTTTGGTCTAATAAGGGCTTGGTATGCTCGGTCTTTGATGGTTACTGAGTTTATTTTTAAGTTTCTTCTGATGAATCCAAGGGTTTGCTTTAGATGTCATGTTCTGAATGTGTTTGTTCCATTTTAAATTAGATGAAATAGCTATACCTAGATATTTTGCATTTTCAACTGACTCAAGAATAATAATGGTGAATGTAAACAGAAAGATACGAGGACCGAGAATACTGAACACAAACAGAGAAAACGTTATTTTTAAAAATGGTAAAACACTTATTTAAATATAATCGGAATATTCACAAAACAATTTGTAACGTTCTTTTGTTGGTAATTCATTGATTTTTAGATAGTTAGAGTATTGTTGTTCACAAGATGAAAGTTTGTAGTTACATTCAGATGGTGATTTAATTAAAGAGGTCCTGCATCAATAAGTCATTGTGCTTCTGAAGGTTATCGAAATGATAGTTTTAAACATATACTCAAATTTAAATACGTCGGATATCTTTTTTAAAGATAGTTCTTCATACCTATTTTAATACGTAGTTCAGTGACCATAATTTTTTTATATTTTTTTGGGGTTATCTGAAAGCATGTTATTGGAGCTATATTTTTAAAATTATATGGTGTAGTTTTCTTTTTATCACACAATATTTGATTTTCCCTGCATTATCAATACAAAAGCTGGCAGTTTTGCACAACCTGTATCGTTAAAAAAGAGTCTGGTGACCCATATGAGAATGAACAATTTTGTAAACGATCAACTGTAGTATATTGAAATGCGAAGAGGTTTTTGAATTGCGATATAATTGTAAAATATGAGCGGTTATATTTTTCTTTTGTAAAAAAAAATTAGCAAGAAACCTGAAATAGGTGAAATTTAACTTAAGCTAGAATATGTCCAATTTATGTTTTAAAGGGAGGTAATCAAATTAAGTAAATGGGGAAGATTTTATATTAGATAATGCTCGAAGTTAGAGTATATTCATTTTTACAATAAATTCGTTTTTGTATGAACGGGATATAAAAAAGAAGATGTTGTATGATTGCAAATGAGACAACTGTCCACAAGAGACCAAAATAACACAGACATTAACAACTAAAGGTCAACGTACGACCTTCAATAATGAGCAAAGCCCATACCGCATAGTGAGCTATAAAAGGCCCCGATATGACACTGTTAAACATTTCAAACGAAAAAACTAACGGCCTTATTGATATAAAAAAAATATTTTAACGAAAAACAAATGTGTTACACATAAACAAACGACAACCACTGAACTACAAGCTCCTGACTTTGGACAGGCACATACATAAATAATGTGGCGGGGTTAAACATGATAGCGGGATCCCAACCATTCTCCTAACCTGGGACAGTGGTATAACTGTACAACATAAAAACGAACTATAAAAATCAGTTGAAAAAGGCTTAACTCATCAGATGGACAAAAATACAAATGGACGCGGCCGGTGACTTGTACATCCCAACAACAAAAGGACACAAGAAAGTCAACATTAATGTAAAAGAGAGGTGAATCATTTGACTGACTCATTCGACCCACCAAAAAAATCATTCGTATACCTGTAAAAGAAATGTTATTATAGATTATCAATCTATAATAGGAAATGAACTAGACCTAGAAAAATCAATTGCACGAGTTCGCTTTTTATTTATATCTATATTTATATTTATATCGCTGATATGACCACATAAGGTATTCGGAGGTCTCTCCTTCTATACTTAATACGATGGTGTCTAGACTAATATCAACACAACACGAAGCTAGTTCATATGATCGAGTACATGCCCTGAAAATTGTTCTTTTTGAATTTTTAGAATTTGGATACATGTTTTGCATTGTTATCTATCAAATATGATAATTTAAGTCCCATAGGTGAACATGAAATTGACAGCTAGTCCGCCCTAAACCTGTTTTTGAGATCATCAAGTCAGAAATTGTTTACATGTACATTCGGACGTTTAAAGGGCTTGTACAATGTCAACGACTTTGGCATGTACATAGTTTGACGCATATGTATAACTTAAATAAAACATAATTCAGTTAAAAAACCAAAAACATACACAAATAAAATAATAATTTGAGATATCACTGAAAACAGATATCAGTCAGTAACATTAATTTACCTGATTATTCTTTCCTTCATAAATCCTTCATTTGACTAAATTACAAAGCAATATATATATGTTTTCAATGGGTTTTTCCTACTACTCTCGGTTTTCATTTCACGTATTTAAAGTATGTCTAAATACTGTATAAACGCGGATTTTTAAACTTGATACTATTGCTATTTAAATCATATGATCATGACAAGTATCTATATATAAAATAAAATGGTACAATGACCGTTTTAATAAGATGCATGTCTTAATCGTAATAAAAAAAATTAAAAAAATATTTGAATGATGTGTAATTCAGACCCACTTCCTGAACTTTTTTTTATCTAGGAAAGCTGAACCGTTAACTTTTGAATGCATAAAATACGCTAAAGCATGAAAGCTGCATGACCAAAAACTTGACCTAAACAAATTGACATTAATAGTTTTCGTATTTTTTCCTGAATGTTTTGAAATCAAACCTTTTACACTGTTTAAATATTGGTTTCTACCTATCTTGTATTTATAGTTTAAAAGCGCCTTGGACGCATTAAATTATTAAACGTGTTGTTTTCAATTTTTCACCACTGGGTTGATACCTCTGCTGCTGGACTATTAGTCCCCTAGGGTATCATCAGCTCAGTAGTCAGTACTTCTGTACTGACAAGATTTCAGAAACCTTTCGAAAATTGTGTGTTTATCAATTTTGAAATTATTAAAAAAACTAAGGTTTCAACTCCCTCATGCAAAGTTGACTTTAGATGAATTTTACTATTTATTTTAGTTATTTTTGACATATATTTCTTCGACGGTTTGGTACTTATACATCCTCAGATTTCAAATGTTTGGCTAAGAGCGCTCCTAATGAAGGTAAATCGAGAAAAGCGCTTCGGAAGCATTAAATTATCAAACGAAGTGTTGTTTTTAATTTTCTAAACAGTATTTTATTCAAACAGATTGAATTGTCTTTGGCAAGAGGCAAAGCCTATGTGAGTACTCTTCATAGAGAGAACACATCGTGTGTTTAACAAATAGTGGGTGAAATCATAACATAATTGATCTTTACGTAGTAGTTTATCCAATTAAAAGCACAAGTCACTTCGGAAACTGCATGAAGTTAAATGACATCATCATTGAAAAGTTAAAAAAAACCAACATAAATCATGTTTGAAAGGCAGTCTTCATTATGTTTTGATTTACATAATTTTGGCGGCGAAAATGATGTAACTAAATATAATGTGAACAAATATTTATTTGGGAGATTTGAAACCAATCACGTATACATATGGACGGCCTTTTATAAGGATGTCTGATATCGGATCGATTGGACTGGAGAACACATGGTTGATGGAAGCTTCTGACATTATCGATTAATTTTCAAATATTTTCTCTTGCGAAAAATACGTTATATATAAATACTTCTGCTTATTCATGCTTGACTTGAATAGTTTTCTAATGATGCTCATTAAATTGATGGATAAGTATTTTTTCCATGAACAAAACTCTGCAAATGGAATCTTGAAGGTTTTTATAAAGCACTGCTTCCATCTTTTGACGATGAGCATTGACTGCTTCAATTCCAAACTTGCACGAGGAGACAACAAGCGTAAAAGAAGAGGGACGGAAGATACCAAAGGGACAGTCAAACTCATTAATCTAAAACAAACTGACAACACCATGGCTAAATATGAAAGAGACAAACAGAAAAACAATAGTAGTACACATGACATAACATAGAAAACTAAAGAATAAACATTTAACCTTAGTCTTTTTATCTTTCATAAATATTCAGGAAAGATCATGGTCGTGTTTCTAAATCTAACGAAAACATGACTTCAACTTTACTATTAAGAATACAGATATAAGAATATGTGATGTGAGTGCCAATGAGATCTCTCTATCTAAATCACAGTTTGTAAAAATAACCATTATAGTTTATAGTTCAATACGGAGCTGTGGCTCAATAGATTCCTTGGCTCAGTAATCGATTATCAGGTGCATCATGACAAGAATTGATTGTCCTTTGAGTTTCCCCTGCTGCTGTGTATAAAATCAATATTTAAAATTCACAAAAGGGAATTCGAAACGATATCTTTTGCCGTGTAGCTTGGATTTCACTAATCTCAGTTTTTACAGTTTGCTGTGTGTGAATGAAGAGGTTTTAAAAGCACACTTAACTGTTTCTGTGTTGTACTTTATTTCGATCTGTTATGTGACAGAGGAAGTCAACAAAGTCATTAATAATTGGAATATTCAGTTAAAGTACAGTATCTGCAAAGGATCAAATTTTGAAATTATAAATGCTTCTTAAAATTAAATGATTGTTGTTTTGCTACAATATGATGTGTAAATCATCAGAAAAAATGAACAATTGCAGTCACAATTAATTCCAATCTTAATTTAAGTTATCAATTGTATCAGTTCTGAAGTTTATAAAACCATTCAAGATCTTTATCATTACTTGGAACTTTTTGTTTAAACAGAATTGTGTTTGTGTCGCGAGACTTGGGTACCCTTAAAAGAGGGACGAAACATATTAGAGTGAGGTTCAAACTCATAGAAAGAAAATAAACCGACAACATCATGGCTAAAAATAAAAAGACAAACAGACAAATAGACAAATAATAGTTCAGAAGACACAACATAAAAACTGATTACTAAGCAACACGAACCCCAACAAAAACTAGTAGTGATCTCATGTGCTCCGAAAAGGTAAGCACATTCTGCTCCACATGTGGCACCCGTCGTGTTGCTTATATTATTACAAATTCGGTAAATAGTCTAATAAAGGTCAGCCAACTCGGGAAGGCGTCCGTAAAATTTACGAAGAGATGATCTCAACTTCACATTGTGGAACTCTTGGGTTCAAAGCTTTCTTATGAGTAGCTATCCTCTATCAAGGAAATCATGATAGGAAATACAAGCCCGGGAATATCGTATCAAATGGGATATATATACTCCGTATCCAGGTGCTGCTGGAATGTTGCTACATAGAAATGGTAACTTCACAATTAAGATGCTGAAATCATCTCTTTTGTCGTAAAGTTTTGTTTTCAAACGACCCTCATCGTCAATTTCTAGATGTCAGTCAAGATATGAGGCAGACTTAGCTGTATATGTAGTATCCTTTATCTCTAATTCGAAACGATATATTCGTTCAACATAAACACCAAATTTTGTATTATTTAGTTAGAGAACTTCATCTTTATAGTGGAACGTAAGATTAAAGGGTAATGCTAACTTCTTATCTTTCTTCATAAGAAGTTCCTGTATGAAGTCAGCCTCATAATAATAAAGAAAGAGTTGGAAAGAAGAGGGAAACAATTGGTTCCCATTTGAATTCTGACAGTCTGTTGAAAAACACGTCTTCCAAACTTAACAAATATGTTGTCAATCAAGAAATCAAGCATCTTGATATTGTCAGTTTCAGAAAAAAAAATTGTTTGAATCAGAGTGATTCTTAACAAAGTAGCCTACGTTTTTATCCCTTCCAAAGTCAAAATACTTGTTTCTAAGTTCGTCATATTTTTTAATGAAACAAAGTAATACCAACTCTCACAATTGGTCTTTTAGTTTGGACTTGGGAATACTTGTGTAAAGTGTAGAAAAGACAAATGTTTTAATAATAATGAAACATGAGAGAGCCTTAGATTGTATGTACTCAAAAAGATCTTTGGAATTTTTTAGTAACCATATTTGATGTACGCCACCTCTAGTTACACAATAACTTTGGAACCCGGCTTTGATTACTGCCTGTTATAACGTTAAGGTCACAAATATGTGGTATGCAGTTTTGGGCGTTTTGCATTTCCGTTAATTTTTAAAAGTCTCAATACTACGTTTCCGCAAAATTAAAGTATACGTTTCCGCAATTTGTATTTTTTACTTTTCCAGAAATTTACCTGGTAAATTATTATTGAAATGTTAATAGCCGATGCTCCATCTGACGATAAATGCATGAAGTTTGCATATTACATTTTGGACCTTTTATGGCTTGCAATTCGAGATTTCCACCAACCATGCATTTGGGCATCAACTCATGACACCGAGGACAAGAGAACAACGAATGATGCCGAGTCTTTTCATACCCACCTGAACGAACAGTTTTTCTCTAGCCATCACGTGTTGGCTACAAATATTCTGCCACAACTGACTTATGAACTCATATCAAGATATTTTATAAATAAAAACTTTTCAAATTCGTTCAGGCAAAGTTGACCTAAAACTCTTGTCATGTGACTTCTTTGAATCATATTTTGAATACTTGAGACGGCAATCCACTTTTGGTCTTAAGATATGTTAACTTATGACTCTTGTTGCTGGTTAACTTGCGCGATTTGTTTTTCATTTTATATTTTGTTTTATATTTTTTTATGTTATATATTGATGGTATTACAGTCGCAGTATCTAAATTCCAGCGTACAAAATCATCTATTTTGAAATAACCAAGAAGAGGACGATTTCGGGCGACCATGGCTAGCCTATGTGACATCACTAAAGACAAAATCGATGGGAACTATATCAACAAACCAGATTACACGTTTCTTTTTTAAAGGCACTATGTATGCGCACAAAGCGTCCTTTTTATGCAGACATTGCTTAATCCGTATGTGATACATCTTTTTGGAATTTGCGGGTTTTAATACCCTTCTGTTTTGATTTGAGCTCTACTGATGAGTCGTGGATGTGCGATTTCATGTTGAATACCAATTGATTGCTTTGTGCTCTTTCTTTGGTCGGTTTTTTGTCTCTTTCACACATTCTTCTTTTCATTTTCGATTTTATTGTGTTACAAAATTCACGTCTGTTAACGGAACTATACTAGTACCCTTGGTGAGCCCCCCTAATTTATAAAGGATTAAGAATGTGCTTTTAAATATTTTTTTTGTACAGGAGTTTTACAATTTTATCAAATAAATACAAATAATAAGTGTGGTTAAAACATTGTTTTGTGATAATCTTAAAAATTTACGTTGAATAGAATTTGTTAATCCCTTTGATTTTTCAGCATATGATTACATATTTACTTTTTGATTTGAATGGTATAAGTGTGTTTTTAAACATTTGAGGAGGTAAATACATTATTTTGTTCGAATCAAAATGTCCTGAAAGGTTATGCCTTTGACGGGCGCTTTGTCATTGTAACAATGTTATAAACAAGCAAAGAAAGGAATAAAGTTAACATCAAAATGATTAATCAAACAGACAACAAATATAAATATTAACATACTTTAGGAGGATTTATGAAATTCCAAAAAGCCAAAATTTAAAACTGATACTTTTAGTCAGAAGAGCATTAGTTAAGGAACAAAATAACCTAGAAATATTGATAGCTCCTTTTCGAGATATACGTTTTTTTAAACAGGTGGGGGAAAACTGAAAAAAATCAAACGTCTGCTTAAATTTTGGCAAAAGACCCTTTATGAGCTATGACGTCTGATATAAAAAGATAAATGGGTGTTGTGGTTCAACATTTTTGCATAAAAAAACCAAGGAATCCGAACATTTGACAAAAATTCAAAAACCTCACCTAAGTACATCCTTAAATATATCTAAAAATAAACAATGCAAGTTAACATGAAAATTGCAATAATGTGCAAGTTTCAACATAAAGGAGCTTGTAATTAAAGATTTTTTACAGTGATGATAGGTTATTCGATTAAGACGAAGGATTACTGTTATAGTACAGCAGCAATTATTACGTGAATATCAGAAATAAATATGAATATATATCTGGCCCTTATTTGTCCGACACATTTGGTAATGTTTAGATTTTACACGTGTATGTTTAAATATTAACATATAGGCCTATAATTATTTTTAAGTTTTACATGTTTGATTTCTATTGAAATTGTTTTACCTATGAATTCATCTTCTTTTTTAAAGGTAGAAAAGTGTGACGTACTTATTTATAACGTAGAGTAGACATAATGATTGAGTGTGATTTGTATTTGCTTAACGACAAGTTGTAATGTTATATTCATAATAACGATAAAAAATAGATGAAGTGATAACAGTATATATAATTTGATCAGAGTATTTGAATAGAAACATTATACACTTTAAGACATGAATGCAATTATTTCTTCTTACATGGTGTGTTAGTTAAGGAGATCAATAGTTTAAACTTCTGTTCTGGTCTTGTACAATTTTCTTTTTTGAGGTCGTATTTGTCAATATAACATTTCTTATTTCAAACGAACGATCCCTTTCATAAATTTTGTTAAAAATTTTTTGCATATATATCTCCGTCTGCGATGCTATCAAGTCAGGTAGTTGATTTCAAATGTGGAAAAATTGTATTTTGAAGCAACTATGTAAACACTGTTTACGCTGAAATACCTTTTTTAGATATGCAACAGAATATTCTAAAAGAAACCATTTAATTTTAAAAAATGTTAGTTAACAAAAAAATATCATAAAAGTACAGCTTCATATAAACGATTCCAAAATATATGTTCAAAATTGTCATTTTCCATTAGAAGATCACTATCATATGCCTCTAGGCACGTAACTTTGTTCCAAATCCGTAAAAGAGATTTAGAAATACTTTAAGCTGGAATATTTTGGACTAAAATAACAATCAACATATTACGACTTTCTTGAAACATTTGCATTCGAGCCATATCAAGTTCGAATTCACACCAAGAACTTTCCAGAAATTTTTCACTTATCACTAAAATAACTTTTCGACTTTGGCAGACAGCTTCAACAATATTATCCGCTATTAAGGTGCCAGCTAAAAAATCACGATGATGGAGACACAAAGATTGTTCCTTTTCTTTTTCGAGAAAAGTACTTAGTGGACCACACACCCATTTGTAGTCTGCATTGTGATACGCCACAAACGCGCTATATCTATACTCCTTTGACTCACCCTCCAATTTAGAATAATGGCGGTATTTTCGGCGAATAGTTAGATACCAATATTGAAGAGTTATCCTGTATTTGTAGGCTATACCACTAGCTATAATTATAATTATTAATAAAACTGATAATAACACAGAGAAAATCAGCCATACTTTGGAAACACACATTTTTTTTTATGTCATTCAAATTTTGGAATGCAAATGCTGTTGTTTTAAAGCTGCCGTCAAAGTATCTGCATGAGTAGTTTCCCCCATTGTCTAGCGTCACATTTGTAAAATGAAGCCATGCTATAAAATGCAAAGAATCACAGTTGCATTCAAACATATTGCCTTGTAACAGCAGTTTAAGTTTATTCATTGATTTGATGTTCAACACATCTAATTCTTTTGTTGTTCCTCTCTCTAAATATCTAATTCTATTATCTGAGAAATCAATGTAATTCAAGTTTGAAAATTTTGAAAACTTCATATTAATCTCTGTTAGAATATTACTCGCCAAAACTAACTTCAATAACGATTTGTACTGAGATTTGAACAATAAAGGATTTAAATATTTAAATTGGTTTGCTGAAAAGTCAATTTGTTGAAGTTCAATAAGTCCTTTCAAAATTTTTCCATCCTTGTCCTCTAGTAAACCACGACCTAAATTTGCGCTTCGACTTTCTAGAACTTTAAGTTTTTTAAATGACTGAAAAAAAGATAAATCAATTAACGAACAATTGAATCCAGATATTTTTAATAACTCAAGGTGGTCAATTCCACGTAAACGTCCAGTGCAACTTGTGAATGGAGTCCAGTTTAAATCTAATACTCTTAATTTACGTCCATGTGTTAAGTTAATATTTGCAAGATGTGAGGCTTTTAAAACTAAACGTTCGGCAACAATTTCTTCTAAATTAGGCGGTAATGGAAAAGTGTAAATAGTATTTCCCCTTTTGAAGACTTTTGACACATCGTTTTCTGGGAACATCAAAAACTTGGATGTCTTAGGGGATATGTTACGACTGAGCGATCCGACATTCCAAGGACTAAGTAGGTCCTGTTGTGATACATCAATTGTTTTTAAACCAGTCAGCTGGAATAATTCAAGCGCTGAACCTGTATCGCCATGTATGCTATTCCGCGAAAGATCTAAATGTTCTAAACAATGCTTGTATTTTATGGAAGAAATCGAACCTGATCTGATAACGCTAATTTGATTTTTTGCTAGTATTAAGCTTTTTACACAAATTTGACCCATAATTGTGAAATGTTGAGTTGTTAAGATGTCAGGTCCAGTACGAGCTCTATAATTGTAAGACAAATCAATTTCGCTCATATTCCTGTCTTTCAGTGGTATAAGAATGGGTATCAAATCCGATAAACGTATAAATGAATTATAAGACAATTTCAATACATTTAGTGATTTAAAAGGAGCAAGTGTCCCATATTCAACTTTCCTAATTACACAAGAGATTTCAATGTCTTCGATAGGTAAATTATTAAACACTAAAAATGTTTCATTTGTTAGATGCGTTATGAAGCATGGCTGAAAATGCAACATCCTAAGGTTTTTTAAATATTTAAAACCATCACGAAAACGCCCATTTCGAATTCCATTGATACTAAGACTCCGTAGGTTAGAGAGAAAACTTAAGGATTTATCGGGATATTCTCCAGAGAATGTATTATCGGATAACTGTAAATTTAGTAAATTAGGAGTACTGTTGAACACGCACATAGGTAACGACCCAACATCCAAAAAGTTCGACCTGAGATCAAGAGTTTCAACGTTCTCAAGGCCTTTAAAGGCATTCACATCAATGTATCTTAATCTTGATGTGTGAATGATCAATGTTCGAAGTTTAGTCAATCGCATGAATGTTTCATTATGTAGCAAAGCGATATTGTTGCTTGATAAATCTAATATTGTTGTGTTGGTTGGTATATGTCTAGGAACAGTGTGGAAATCCATGTTTGAACAGTCACATGTGACCACTTTTTCGGAATATGTTACAGTACAATGTTTGGAATAACAACATGTTAAACAAACATTCCATATATACAGTACACAAATGCACTTCACTGAATTATCAATATTCATTTTGGTATCTTACAAATAAATTATAATCTATTTAAAATTTTAGTATTGAGGCTTACATCTCAACACATACTTATTTAATGACAAAGAGACTAACATTGGATTTTAAACTGAATATTCCTGTGTCGCTAATGTTAGAATTATTAAATCACAAGTCGAATTTAAAAATTCATGGCCTTATTTAGAAATTGTATACACTTGTTCATCTGTGCGGAAACTAACAACGACAAAATTGAAAACGACATTCAAACCTATGATTGCGTAAGATAAAAACCGCAATTTTTATACGTGTGCATGTAAAACAAATTTCGTTGTAGAAGGGTCTAAAACAGCATATATATATGTACACAGTCATGTATCAACATCATTGCTGGTGATCTGATGGATAAATCTGTTGTAGAGTTGTCACTGACTCAGACGTACTTTTAAATATAATAATTTTCTGTGACTGTATCTTGCATTAATTTGTAGGATCCTTTACTATAGATAATTGAGATGATCTGTAACAATAACATCTCCATGCCTTATAAATCATGTACTGTACGCCGCTAGATTAAAAACGGACGAGAAAAGGTAACACACGGCCACCGAAAGCTTTATTATTGTGAAGCCAAGGTGGTCTAGCGGGACGGCTACAGTGCAGGCGATTTGGTGTCACGATATCTCAGTAGCTGGGTTCGAATCCCGGCGAGGGAAGAACAAACATTTGCATATTTATTATTGTTATGTTTTGTTAATTTAAGTATTAAGTACTAAACGTAGTTGATTGATTTTGCAATTTTAAATTTAACTATCGTTTATATTCAATCATTGTATCAGTTTTATTATTGCAAGAGAAATAGGTTTGTCATGCCATCAAACCAAGTCAAACCCAGCATTTGTTCTTAAAATGCCCTGTACATAGTCAGGAATATGGCAGGTTTTTTTTTTATCAAATAGTCCGTTTATATACGTGTTAAAATGTGTTTCTATTGCACTTCGGTGTTCCTTGTGTTCCTTTGTTTTTAGTTTTATAGTTGACGTGTTTCCGTCGGTTTTGTTTTGTAACCCGGATTTTTTCTTTGAGTCGATTTATGACTTTTGAACAACGGTATACTACTGTTGCCTTTATTATCATTGAAAGAACATACTGTATTCACTAATAAAAAGTAAATTTGTGTGTGTGTCATCACGCGTTGACGTCGTTTGTCGTTGTGTTAAAGTGTTTTATATTCATATTCATTTTCTTTCAGAATAAATGATAGGCAACTGCTATTTGTCCTGCTAGCCGGATGAATAGTGCGGGGATTTTTTATATACTATTGTGGCTATTTTGCCCATGTAATCGATTTAATAGTTATTAAGTATTGCAAAAGTTTACTTAAAAAGGAATTCATAATTTACAAAAAAAATAAACAGAAATCACACAAAAAAAATCCCCATAAAACAAAATATAACATCGTAAAGGTATAGTTAGGGGAAATAAGGACATGCATATAGTTAGGTAGTTAGTAAGTATACGTAGGAACCATAGCTGTTTTCCATTAACTATTACAACTTGAAATAAAGGATAAAACATATACAGTTAAGTCTGTATCATTTCGTGACTTACATCTAGCAATTGACAAATTTGGTCGATTGAAAAAAAAAAAAGATGATTTCATCTTCACAATTGTAATCCTTCCATTTCTATGTAGCAACATTTCATCAACGCCTGCGTACGGCATAAATATGTCTCCCTGATGTTACGATGTTCCTGGGCTTGTATTTCCTATCATAATTTACCCCTGATTTTGAGTTGATGCTCACATGGAAGTTATCAAACCAAGGTTTCCAAATGATGATGTTGAAATCATCCATTCATCTATTGTATGGCCGCCATCATGAATTGATTTGCCGTTAAAGAATATACGTTTCCCAGATGATATAGGATTTGTTTCTAATGTTTTACTACCATCCCGTTTCCTTTTCACGAATGTGACCAATCGACTTAAGCTAGTTACCGTGTTTGTACTAACATGAGCAACACGACCGATGACACATTTGGAGCAAGATGTACTTACCCTTGCGTAGCACCTAAGATCATCCCTAGTTTTTGGTGGGATTCGTGTTGCTTACTGTTAAGTTGTATATGTTGTGTTTGTGTTCTTTTGGTTGTCCGTTTGTCTTTTGTTTGTCCGTTTGTCTTTGTTTTTGTCCTGTTTTACCATGACGTGGTCAGTTAATTTTCAATTTATGAGTTTGAATCTCCCTCTGGTATCTTTCGACCCTCTTTTACAAGAGACATTGCTTTAACACATGTCCATTTTAGCATTATTTGGCCATTTGTATACCTTAATTAAATGTTGACACCTTATTGTACGGGTTTTCGTCTTTTGATATTTTTGTTTGTAGGATATAATCACATTTTATTTGTCATTTATGAACTCTGATCTAGAGAAAGGTAAAGAAACATACAAAATGTCTCAAATGTATATTTAAAGACATGAGACGCCTGTTTAATGCACTAGTGAAATACGAGGAGCTTTGTAAATCAACCTTAAGTTCCACCATACTTAACTGTTCACTAAGATATTGATACCACTGCAAATTGATATTCAACCAACTTGCTAGCAATATGGAAACAGTGTTAGTAAATGAAATAAACACAAAACGGGTCTGTTTGCTCTGTGAGAATAATGTATGCTCCTTTATAATTTTTTCTTCGCTGAAAATCTTGCAAAGCCAAACCTTTAACACTTTGTAGAAATTTCTGAATTTCCGAAAAATAACAATTAAGTAAATATTATATAGTGTTGTGAAAATTTACCAGGTTTTTATTTGCAGATTCTGCTATACAATTTTAACATTTCAATTTTCACCGTCTGCTTTATTTTCGTGTGTTTAATGCTGGCACTCTCATTGGAGGCACCAAATATACCAAAATAAAACTACAACCAAAATAACCCAATTTACGGTAGTCATAAACGATATTCCCGTGCTTGCATTTCCTATCATGATTTTCTTGATAGAGGGTTACTGCTCACAAGGAAGCTATTAAACCAAGAGTTCCAAATGGTGAAGTTGAAATCATTTTTCGTAAATTTTACGGACGCCATCACGAGTTGGTTGACCGTTATGGAATAACCGTTTCACAAATGATATCGGATATGTCCCTTACGTCGTAACTACAATCCCCTTCCCTTTCATGAATTTGACCTACCGAATTAGACTATTTACCGGATTTGTAATCACATAAGCAACACGACGGGTTCCGCATGTGGAGCAGGATCTGCTTACCCTTCCGGAGCACCTGAGATCACCCCTAGTTTTTGATGGGGTCAGTGTTGTTTATTCTTTAGTTTTCTATGTTGTGTCATGTGTACTATTGTTTTTCTGTTTGTCTTTTTTCATTTTTAGCCATGGCGTTGTCAGTTTGTTTTAGATTTACGAGTTTGACTGTCCCTTTGGTATCTTTCGTCCCTCTTTTGTTGACATTTGAAGGTTAAACGATAATGTACAAAAATGTAACATGACTATTGCTTGAACATTGTTCAGCGCCTTATGTTTAACTTAGGAAAAGACCACAGCTTAAAATAAAAAACCATGGAAAATAAAAATACAACACAGCTTATAAGAAAGTACCATGGAAAAATATAAAAAAAATCAGGATAAAATTGAGAATGGAAATGGGGAACATGTCTGTTCTTTGTTCGTCTTGTATGAATTTTAATTTTTCTACTTTCTTTTATATATTTCAAAGTTGAGTATGACGTCCATTGTCACTGAACTAGAATATATATTTGTGTTTAGGGGCCAGCTGAAGCACGCCTCCGGGTTAGGAATTTTCTCGCTGCATTAAAGAACCATGGGTGGACTTCGGCTGGCATCTGCTCTTTGGTCGGTTTGTTGCCTCTTTAACACCTCCCCCATTTCAATTCTCAATTTCATTCGTTAGCCATTTAGCTGAAAGCCGATTTTTTTTGTGCTTGGAAAGAATGATAATATGAAATATTGGATGTGAAATACCTGAACGTATAATTATATAAGATGTCTGCATGTTGATTTATATTTAAAAGTGACGGCCTTGTACCGATGATAAAATTTGGTAAATGTTTTGTCTAGTTTGTGATATTGAAAACCCTGGTGTAATATTTGTTTAGTAATACAAAGAGGATGCATGTAAATATAAAGTAAAACATACATAAGCGTAGCTAGCTTACCTAATTGTACTTTTCTTAATAAATGCAAAATTTGGATCAATGATAAAACAACTCTTTTGTGTTTCTATGTGTTTTTCCAGCCGGGCTACTTTCGGTTTTCAGTTAATGTATTCCATTATACTGTATAAAAAACTGGTATTGAAACTCGACGTTATTGACATATAAATCATATTATTGACAGGTACATTTATCTAGAAATGGTATAATAAGAGTCGAAATTAATTTAATGTCTTTAGCGCAATACATTTAAAAAAAATCAGTTTCGAAAAGTTTTGTACGTCCAAAGCCGTTTGTTTTTGTTAACCTTCATCATGAATGTTCAGTTTATATCTTTTGAAAGATAGACAAGTGTAAGTACGCTGACACTTCTAGAGTTACAGGACCTAAATACTTAAATAACAAAATGTTCTAAGGCATATAAAGCCGTGTTCACATTGACCTAAATTCGGTGTTGTGTTAGTGTAACTCACACGAAAACTAAACACAATTGCGTTCCCATTGATAAAACTCAATGTTACATGTAGTTTAAATCATGTTTTATCTACACACAGTCGATAGTCAATGTAGGCCTTGTGTAGGTTAAGTGTACACAAAACTAGGCATTTAGGACATAGTTTTACCGTGTATATATTTAAGGAGGAAACTATTTTTGATAATTATTAGTAAAGTTCTTTACAAAATTGTTGTCTAAATTTTACAGATTTTTTTTGGTAAAAAAAATTAACGTACTTTATTAAACCCTGATCAAGACTCAAAGCAGCACCATTGACGAACCCATATAAAGACATCAAGCAATTGATTTTCGGGGGGGGGGGGGGGGGCTATTATAGTTAAGTATAAAATATTAAGGCAAGTGAGTGGGTGTGGTAAGCTATGTTTTGGAAACAAAAAAAGTTTCCAGTTTTTGGCCCTGAAAAAATTGTTTGTATCAACCTCAGCTGCAACTATATATAATGCTAAAATTGATTTCGACTTGTCACCAAAATTTGTCCGGGAAAAAATCAATAGCCAACGCACCCTACCGCTCCCCCCCCCCCCCCCCCCCCCCCGCTCTCCCTCCCCAAAAATTGAAAAATAGTTGCTGCCTTATTCATTTGAAAAGGTCTTCCCGAATCGACTTGACGTACACAGAAATATTCGCCACTGGTCTTTACTCAAACAACGATTCACGCATTAATGCATGACTAAAAAGTGTGAAGTAAATGATATGTGTGTCTAGTATCTCAGATCCGTTAAATAACATTTAAAATAAATAAAAAAACGTTACCCTATTCTTTTACCAAATACTCCTTGGAGAAGAAATACCATTTGAAACAAACAGAAAAGATAAAAATGTAGTGATCCCTAATATCTCAATCATTTTTTCTGCTGTAAGCACGCTGCTGCAGCTTACGTTTTCTAATGCGTAATCGAGACATCTCTAGTATATTCAAACTACTGCAAATTATAAAAATGGCTTTCATAAAGTAGCAACCAATTAACTTAAAAAAGGAGGAGGGTTATTTTTTTTTATCTGAGTCAGATTTTTTTCGCGAGTACGTTTTTATTCCTTTTATTTTCGATGCTGGTGATCAAATACTTTTTTTTCAATATTTAACACTATAATGTATGGGGAAACTCTTGATTCAGAATATTTTTATAACGTCTGTATGACCATTTTTTTTTTTTTATCAAATTGGGGATCGGAATATTTCCATTCCCACCCCTCACCCCCCTTTTGAAGTCAAATGGTTGTTCCCTTACCGCTAGAAAAATTGTCCAAAAATTTTGAATTCAGTTCTACGAAATGAACATTTAAATGACATATAGTTTACAAGTGGGAACAAATCTTATGTACAGGTAGCTAAACAAGGTGTATAGATGTGAAAAAATGTAATGTGAAACCAGTGTACACTACACTAAACTAATTGTAAACATGTTTACTCTACACGGCGTTTGGTGTGAACACGGCCTAAGATCAACCTATCCTGTGGGAGTTTTCACATTACATTTTTGACAACTGCATTTATGAACAAGAACTCTAAGAAAGGTAAATTGTTTCAAATCATATTCGTTCCAAAGCACTGATTGTTAATTAATGATAAAATCGAGATCAAATTTTCTACAAGCAATTATATTGCCCTAGTGCTTGTAAATGAAATAAACATACATCTTGTGAATAAGCCTTACGAAAGAAAAATGCACATTAATAGTTTTCTTTTTCGCCGAAAATGTTGTAATTCCAAACCTTTTATACTGTGGAGAAACTTCTGAATACCTTTGTCTATGATGAAATATCATCAAAAATGTGGTGCATACTTAAAAACCCTCGCAGTGGGTTATTTCAAAATGTGTACCACATTTTTTTATACTATTTTGAATAGACAGAAAACATATTACATTCCTTCCTTATAATTTAATTCTAACTTCCATTTTAAACCGGAAAAGTTCCTGAAAAAACTTTGATGGAGTCACGGTAACAAGACAAAATTATTGTTATGAGCTGATATACTAAACACTGTATAGTATGTCATTGCTTACGTTATAATTCTCAGCTTTAAGTTACTTGACCTGCTGTTGAGGTCATAAAGTCATAACTTGTTTACTTTCAGAGGACTTCTCTTGAACTGAATTTTAATGTGTGAATTGTTATGCGTTTACTTTTCTACATTGGCTAATGGTACAGGGGAGGGTTAAGATCTCATAAACATGTTTAATCCCGCCGCATTTTTGCGCCTGTCCCAAGTCAGAAGCCTCTGGCCTTTGTAAGTCATGTATTATTTTTAACTTTAGTTTCTTGTGTAAAATTTAGAGTTTAGTATGGCGTTCATTATTACTGAACTAGTATATATATTTATTTAGGGGCCAGCTGAAGGACGCCTCTAGGAATTTTTCGCTGCATTGAAAACCTATTGGTGACCTTCTGCTTTTGTCTGTTTTATAGTTGGGTTGTTATCTATTTGACACATTACCCATTTCCATTCACAATTGTATTAAAAGAACTTGTACAATGAATAAAATTGAGAATGGAAATGTGTCAAAGAGACAACAAGCAAACCAAAGAGCAAAAACAGCTGACCGTCACCAATAGGTCTTCAACACAGCGATAAATTCAGCACCCGGACGGTGCTTCAGCTGGTCCCGAAACACAAATGTGTTCTAGTACAGTGATTCTAGTCCTGGACGTCATACTAAATTCCAAAACATATTAATAAACTAAATCAAAAAATTTACAAGACTAACAAAGGCCAAAAGGCTCTTGATTTGGGATAGGCGCAAACATGTGGAGGGGTAAAACATGTTTTGTGAGATCGAAATCCTTCCCTTATACCTCTAACCAATTTAGCAAAAAACACACATCAATAATCACCGTTAAACCCAGTTCAAAAGAAGTCCGAGTCGAATGTCAGAACGGGTAACACGAGATACTAAACAAAATGATAATGGTATATAAATTAACATAGCACTACTAGAAGTTACTGATATGCCAGCTCCAAACCTCAACATAATTGATTGAAAAAGATTATGTCTTCATCATATGCAAATAAAGCACAATTCATCCCGTTAGAGGTTAAGTATCAGACCTTCATAAAAAAAAAAAAGGGAGAAGACCATAACCCTAATCATGCCATCAACTGGTGTAAGAATATATGTGATTTTCCCTTTAATGTCCTAATCAATATTAAAAGCAAAATATGCCATTTTTAATTATCTGACAACAGTATTGTTATTATATCCCTTCTTGATGACGTTTAAAGGTTTGGTTAGCTTTTTATGTGAATTCCGACATTGTTGTAAAGAATATTCCCATAAAAGATTGGATGTGAAATACCTAAACGTATTAGTTGTCTGCATGTTGAAAAATGAATAATGACTTTGGCCTGTTCATCGTTGAATGCCGTTTGATTTATTTAGATACCTTTTTAAATCCTTTATTTGGCTTAATGACAATAAAACACTTTTGTGATGTGAGTGTTTTTTTTCCTTTGGTTTTCAGTTTATGTATGTCTATACATGTACTGTATAAACTCGAATATTTAAACTCGACGTGATTTATATGTGAAATATATTATAATGCCAGGTATATAATTTTAAAATAACATGGTATAGACCCTAGTATTAAAATATATAACGTCTCAGGCGCTATACATTTAAAAACCTTGTTAAATTGTTTATATCCTTATCACTTTTCTGAATTTATTTTCACTAGTCACGCTCAATTTGTTACATTTGAAGCCATAGATGTGTAATTACGCTAAATCATTGGTAGCTACATGTCTAAAATGTATTTGAAACCGAATTTCATCGAAACATATATATGAGTCCTTTGTTTACGTTATTTCACAAGTAAACAGTTCTCAGTGTAAAGTTATTTAAAATGCTGTTGATATGGTCATAATTTGTTACCAATCGAAGATGAAAAGAACTTGCATTTGGTTCAATTTCGTTGGCTCGTCTATGGTTGAATGTTAGGTAAAATATTAAGACAAATAGCAAACAACACGTATCAATAACTTCATGGTGAATATAGCTATCAATATGGTCGTAGTTGTTTTATCTGATTTGTCTCTACCTCATCAAACCATTCTATGTCAATTTACTAATCATTCCGTTATGCTATCCGTGGGTTTTCCTATTTAGTTTTGTGTCGAATTAATTTATGAATATATACTGTTAGAATGGTTTAATTTTTAAATTGTTATTTGGATGGAGAGTTGTCTCATTGGCACTCACACCACATCTTCCTATATCTATGTTAGAACCCGGATATTTAAACTCCACAATATTAATATGTCAACCCTTATCATTATGACAGATTATAATAGAAAATATAACCAGTTATACTGATCGTTGAAATAAAGTATAAACTTGAGAATAGAAACTGGGAATGTGTCAAAGAGACAACTACCTTAGAAAAAAAACCTGAAGGCCACCACATGGTTTTTCAAACTAGCGAGAAAATCCCGCCGTTGGCTTCAGCTGGACCTTAAGCAGTACAAACGGGCATTACACTGAACTCCGAAAGATATAAATGATTTTTTTTTTAAAACAGACAAGAATTACCAAGGTCAAAAGCTCCTGACTTTGGACAGGCAAACATAAATGTGGCAGGTTAAACTTTTTTTTTTGAAATCTCAACTCTCTCCCGAATGTAGAGAAGAAACAAACACACTGCAATACGTACAGTAAAAAATCAGTTTAAAAGAAGTTATAGTCCGATGTTAGAATAAGTAAAAGAAGACAAGGTCTTAATCGCAATAAAACACTTGATAGATTGTTACGTCCGACGCACTTCTTGTTATGTTTTTTCATCAGACAAATTCAACTGTTAGCATGGAAAAATACGCTGAAGCTTTGAAAACTACATGATCCAAACTGACCTAAGACCAATTGCCACATTAACTTAAGGTTAACCTTTTCATATTGCTGTATTATGAACATTTTATTGGAGGAATGAGGAACTTTTTGAAAAAAAATATTTCCGTACGTATCAAAGCACTGATTTCTTAGGAAAAGAAAATAAACACAAATCTGGTCTATATACCCTGTGAAAATCATTGATTGAATTGAATAGGTTTTTTTCTACGCTGAAAAATATTGCAAAGTCCAAATTTTTGCTAATACTTATCGTATATGTTTAACATATAGTACGTCAAAATCATATCATAATTGATCAGAATTTAATGATTTATTAATTCAAATAAAGAAAAGTCTTCTAATCTGTAAATCTTTTGCTTTGGTCCTATACCATATTGTTTCATTTTGATTCTATCATGCAAATTATTGTTTTCTCTAATTTAATTGATTCATGACAACGTATTCGAATAAAGGAGTGCATCGAAGAGAAAGCAAGAAAATATTTGCTTAAATACTATCACTTTTCATTCGACAACTATCAAACTTCTATTGTTTAAATTTTTAATCACATGTCGTAGCTATATATATAGATAATTGTTTTGTTCTGTTTAACAGCTAAACGTAAATTCTAGTACAATGATATACAATATAAAACACAAAAATTTAACATAAGTATAACATTAATGCTTAAAGCTTTTGGTAATCTTAAAGAGGCTAGTTGATTTTGAAAGTTGTTTCTTATTTTGACAGTTGTGCTTATGGAATTTGTATTTATATCTCAATTTTTCATCAAATCTTTGAAAATGATCGTATCCAGTGTGATCTACAAAGCAATCACATCCTTTAGGACCGTTTGTGTCTCCATCTTTTTCTGAATCTTTCTGGTTTTCATCCTCATTGTAATTACTTGATATTTCTGATTCAAAATCAGATACGGTCATGACATCATTTGGTTTTGTAATGTGTATTTTATTAATTTTGGTTAGCTTATTTCCTTGGTGATTCCATATTATATAAAGTAAGATTGTACCAAGCAGTCCAGTCAATAATCCTATTATTCCACTCTCCATTTTAAAAGATTTCCGTTTTAAAGGATTAAGTTTGGTGATGAAACATGAGCAGTCTGTGTATTCTAGATCGGTGCAAACCTGCAATAAACATATTAGTCAAAACCATCTTCAGTGTTTTTAATATACAACAGTAGCAGTTAATTTAGTAAATTTTCAATGAATTCAATAACACATAGATCAAATGTTGAAAAAGAAGTTAGCTACTCTTCGTTCAATATTGGAAGTTTGGCTCAGCTGAAAATATGTTCATCCTTTGACAAAATTAGCTCAGTAATTTATTGTTTGATTTGGAATGTCTAAATAATACCTCAGCATCGTCTCAGAACAAAGGAATTTTTTCTCGAGGTAACTGGTATAACGACCTGCTATATCTCTCACATTCATGTAATGTTATTCATCAACTAACATCTTGAACATAGCCTTATTCATTTTGCCTGTATAAAGTAAGGAACCTGTAGTTCAGACGTGTCGTTGGTTTTAGTCTTTCATATTTGTTTTTTGTAAATTGTATTGTATAAATTGAGTGGTTTTTTTTTTCTTGTTTCAATTAATTCACATTTTTCATATTTTAGACCTTTAAAAGCCGGCTATAATTTATGGTTTGTTGTAATTGATGAAGGATCGTACAAAATGCGTATATCCACTACATGAGAAATCTGGTGGATAGTTGTTTCATTTGCAATCATACCAGACCAGATCGCCTTATTTTTTTGCATATCATATTCTGTTCGGTTGACATCTAAAATTAAATTACAATTTTAGCTTCATTAGGACTATTAAAAAATATTCAATATTAGAATTCTGGTGTTTAAACTCAGTATAAATTCCTTTATTAGATTCAGTCAGGAATATGGTTTGTTGAATACGTACCCCTGTTCTATTTATTTCTTTGTTTTCACATATATCTCCATACCATGGTTCAGGGCAGTCACAACTATAACCACCATATTCATTAGTGCACTCACCACCATGAAGACAAGGATCTGAGGAACAATGGTTGAGCCCTGGTAGAAAAAGAAATCTGTTCATATGAATATTACTCCTTTTGGTACTTAGATGCATAATATACTTTTTATACTTATTCTTAAAAAAATGTTTCCTCTTTTCTCTTGTATTTGTTTGTAATTAATTTACGAAATGATGTTCATATTTTAAATACATGCTTGCAATTTTACAGACATAAAGTGTCAACTTTTCTTTAATCATGTTAATCTCCAAACAGTAAGCCTGCAACTCCAGCTTTTGGTGGGCTTCGTGTTGTTAAGTCTTTAGTTTTCTTTGGTGTGTACTTTTATTTGTCTGTTTGTCTTTTTCTTCTTTAGCCATGGCGTTGTCAGATCTATGAGTTTGACTCTTCTGCAGTTATCCTTTGCCCCTCTTTTAAGATAATATGAAATAATGCTTACACTTTTCGCAGTTATCTCCTTTTGATTCATTTGTACACTGGCATATGTATTCGTCAATAAGGTCTATACATGTGCCGTTGTGTCGACACGGATTACTGCTGCATTCGTCTATATCTATAAAATATAGTATTCATAGTATAGTATTCGCAACTAGCAAATAATGTTTACAAGGAAAATATCCTTAAAAACTACAGCAATAATATCGAGTAGTTTATCTAGGTTTGCCAATCAAGATAAAATAGGAAACGATAACAATCAATCTCTTTATAAAACTAAATAACAAGGGATCATTTGAATGCATTAGTCTACGTTCTATAAATCATATTATAGAGTAATATACAGAGTAAGATTATCAAAATGAAAGGTTCCCCAGTCTAGATTTTTTTTGATTCATCAAACACAATATGTGAATTAGTTGAATGTTTAAAGCAAGTCCATATATTTCTAACCTGTTTGACATTGATTTCCAGTAAATCCAGGTATGCATGCACAATTCCATGAAGCTATTCCATCTACACATGTGCCATTGTTGTTACACGGATTACTAGAGCATTCGTCAATATCTACGTTATATATAATATGTCCTTTTATAGCATGTTAAATGAAAACAACAAAATTTAACAAGGGAGTTCGAATATTAGAATATCTTGAAATTATTCACATCACAAACGCATTACATGTTAAAAAGTCATTTAAGTCATTTACGTTAAATAGATAATGAATTACAAAATATGTGTCACATTCTGTATCAGCCCCCCAAAAAAAGCATAATCAGTACCTCGTAAACATGCGATACACATTCAACAGAGGAACGCCAAGAAGAATTTGACACAGAGTATAGACCAAAAGCGTTTGTTACATTGTATAGGGTAATTGTGTATAAATATGGCTTATTGTAACAGTGATTTGAATATCAGATGTACAAAAATAATATAGGATGATCGTATCAGATACGTATGCAGATATATCCTTTTAAGGGAAGAACGTCATTGCAGATATTTCTCTTACTGTTCAATTGGTATTATAAACTGTAATGTATGCCTTATTTAATAAAGATGCATATACGTTAAACATGTTGTCGTAAATTTTCAATGTGAAAATCTCAAAAGCATTTTGTAAATTAGAAATAAAAGGCACAATATATTTGGTAAGTTTTACAATGTAAACTATTTAAATGTATATAATAACGATAAGTAATAAGAATTGTTACTAACTAGAGAACAAAACCCGCAATTTTACCGTATATCATTTGCGCCAAATGTTGTTTTTTCTTCAAATGTATCAATTGCGCCAGTTTTTGAAACTCATTTGCGCCAATTTACCTGAACACATATTGATCGTACATATTATAGATTAATATATATTTAGTAACATTTTTGTTTGAGTGGAAATCTTGCATATATACATGAGACAGACCTACAAAAGTTAGAGCGTCAAATACTACGAACAGCATGCAAAAGAAAAGCTTCAGAAGAATATATTCGAAAGACCAGCTAAGATCATATGTCCGGAGCTATTTCATCATGAAGAGGAACATCTACAGAAAAATGACTTGAAGTGCATAAGACAGTCTATGTACAGAGAGAGAAGATAACTGTACCCTGCCAACCAAAAAGTTCAGTAGAATTTCAAGAAATTTTAAGTGAGGTAGGAGTGATCACAAATAAAGATGAAGAGTTTGTTTTAGTAAATGATATTGAAAGTGGCATTGTTATTCTCGGTTGTGAAGCTAACTTGAAATTTCTTTGAATGCGGGGCAGAAGATGTTTTGCTGATGGAACATTTAAGTGTTGTCCGAAGTATTTCCAGCAATTGTATACAATACACGGATTCAGGAATGGACATTTAATTTATTTTCCACTTTTATATTGCCTTTTGCCTTCCAAATCAGAAGACTGTAATAGAAAATGTGTTCTTTGCTTAAGGAATGATTTTCTTTAAATTGGCGCAATCGTATATTTCATTTTTGGCGCAAATGATACCATGTAATTTTTAAAACAGGTGGCGCAAACGTAGCATTACAGAAAAAAAGTTGTGGCGCAAACGGATCTCTCACGAACAAGTACACATATTTATTTAGGGGCCTGCTGATGCCCACTTCCGGTGCGGGATTTTCTTGCTGCGTTGAAGACCTATTGGTGGACTTCGGCTGTTGTATGCTCTTTGATTGGATTGTTGTTTGACATATTCACAATTTCCATTCTCAGATTTACAATTTTAAACATATTTTTTTTAAAGATTACAAAAGTGTAACATGATAAGACATGAAATTCAACAGTACAACAAACGAAATTTAAAACAGACGATTGAAGATATTATCAAAACCGGAATCACTATCATTTATAATTGTGTGTCATAAATTCATACAATGGAATCAAAAGCTTTTAAATGATCATTCATTCAGAGGATATTAAAAAGCAAATGTAGCCTTTGTTTCAAAAGTGACACACGATGAAAAAATTTACGTTGCTCTGTTGTCAGCATTGACTTAGATATAAGATTTACAAAATATGCACTCGAAATATATACTTTGATAGTAATAAATTGTTTAAAAAAATTAAAATTTAGAAAAGTTTACTTACCATGAAAGGAATTTATTTCAAAATATGTCTATCATCATTTTGGACATTACCTTTTGTATAGGGCAATTATTATTCCGAAATTGAAATGAAAAAGTTTCACCAGTTATAACATAAATTCGGACCATACATGTCTAACAGTAACAGTAATAGTGCTTTATCAAAGAAATCGCTGTTGAGGGTATAAGTTTGAGAATACCATTCAAACCTAAGTATATAAATACAAGAGATGTATGTATTGTATGAAGATATTCTAAAATCAATTCTATACAATATGAAATGAAACAGAACGTACCTGTCTCACAGTTTATACCAGTGTAACCATTTGAACACCGACATGTATAACCGTTCACTAGATCTGTACACGTAGCACCATGTTGACATGGATTACTGAAGCATTCGTTAATGTCTGAAATATTTATGGAAGCATTACATTTAAAACGTGTTGTTTTTATTATAGTATGGTTTAGTAGAAAGCAGACATATTCTTTGCATATTAATTTGTTATTCCAAGACACATTCTAAAACATGAGTGTTGTTATCGTTCATACAAGAAATCGAATAACCTATTATATGAATTAAAAACTATTTGCAAAAACTCATCTTAAATGCTGAACTTATTTTCATTCGAAATTTAGACGAGATCGCTTTTAGATAAATACACAAAAATAAATATGTTTGCTTTGCAGAGTGACAGCTAAATTTTACAACGATTATTGATAAATAAGCATTTTTTTTTATTCTTATGTGAGTTTTTTTCTCGGTAGTGAAATTCTGGTGTTAATAAAGCAGTATTCAACAATGCACACATTTGCCTATCGCGGTAATATTAAATATAAAATCATTATGCACTATTATATTAACAAATTATATATAGTGTGCATAATATTTTAATAGTAAACTATCTTACTTATCTGACAGTTGAAGCCTGTGTATCCCTCTTGGCAATGGCAGCGATGATTGTTTATGAGATCTAGACATAAACCACCATTTCTACAGGGGTTTGATGCACATTCATTAATGTCTGAAGATAAAGAAAGAAAAAAATGGTTTATAACATTTGCTTCAAATAATGAACATAACAAATTTACTAGAAAAATTAACGATAGACTTTATATTTTCTCTTGTGATGTGTGGTGCTTGTATTATCAGTCTCTTGGAATTATTTACATCTTTTGTATGCTCTTCAACTTCGTACTTTGTATTAACTTTTTTTAAACCTTTATTTTTTTTGGGTTCAGCGTAACTGATAAGTCTTTTGTAGACGATACGCGTGTCTGCTGAACATAGATTTCAAACGGATTTATGATGAGATTATTCGTAAGTTATATGCCTCTTTCATATGATATCAACAACCTGTTTAAATCAGCAAACATACCTCATCGAAATCTTTTGAGTTATGGCATTATACGAAATAAATTATTGTACTTACCAGTTTGGCACTGTCTTCCGGTAAAACCAGGTACACAATGGCACGTGTAATCGGATGTGTATCCGAACCTGTTACACGTTCCATTATTTCTACATGGACTTATTTCACATGGGTCTACATCTAAAATGTATGTAAACATATTAATTTTCTGTTTCGATTTCGAGACATAAAAAATATTATTACTGAATAAGATTGCTTCACGGATAAGTATTCACCTTTATCCTGTCTTGTGCAAAGTTATGTACTTTTAATTTTGCAAAATCAAGTTAATTATTTTCAAAATCCTCCACTCCTTAGCCGAAGAAGATTAAATATTGTCCTTTAAACAAAAATTTGATATTATGTTTTGACTTGATCTGAAACGGATATATATGTTATGGTGTTTCCTAATGTTTTCTTGTCTACAAGATTTTTTCTTGATTATATGTGATTAATAGTGATGCAAAAACTTTGGTAGGCGAAAAGAAGCCCTTATTGAAAGTTTTGCTTCCCTTAAACATATAGGTTCATCGGCTATCGTAGAGGATTTCTGTAGTGTTAAAATGATTTCTGTACGAATACTTGAAAAAAATATTGCAAACCAACCACTTATATTCGTTTAATATCATTTTCCCGCAAGTTGCAATGTCCAGAACCTTCTATACTTATTCTGATGTGTAAAAAATAAAATAAAAAAATACTAATTTCCGAAGAAAATTCAAAACGGAAAGTCCCTAATCAAATGATAAAACACATCAAACGAATGGACAGCAACGGTCATATTCCTGACTTGGTACAGGCATTTTAAAATGTAGAAAATGGTGGATTGAACCTGGTTGTATAGCGCTAAACCTCTCACTTGTATGACAGTCGCATCAAATTTCGTAATTTTTACAACGATGCGTGAACAAAACAGACATTATCGGTAAAATAGTCAAAATATGGTTACAGCAGTCATCACTACGGGGCGCCGAATGGGACTCTTGTGGTTTTGTACAAAATTCAAATCTGTCATAACAAAATCATTTTTGTCTTACAAAACTATGTGCTACAGACTTGTTTTGTGAGAACTTCAATTTTGTGATGACAAAATTCATTTGTGTAGACAAAATTCATTTGTGTAGACAAAATTCATTTTTGTAGACAAAATTCATATTTGTCATGACAAAAGTCAATTTTGTCTAAAAGGTATGCAAATATAAACAAATTTGTCATGACAAAAGTCAATTTTGTCTAAAAGGTATGCAAATATAAACATATTTGCATACATAATTGACTTTTGTGACCTGATAATGAAATTAAATCACAAAAGTCAATTGTGTGAGGTTAGATTCAATTTTGTGAGATAAAATTGACTTTTGTGAGACAAAATTCAATTTTGTCAATTTTGTTGAGACAAAAGTCAACTTTGTTAATTTTGTTTAGACAAAAGTTAATTTTGTCAATTTGTTGAGACAAAAGTCAATTTTGTCAATTTTGTTGAGACAAAAATCAATTTTGTCAATTTTGTTGAGACAAAAGTCAATTTTGTCAATTTTGTTGAGACAAAAGTCAATTTTGTGACGACAAAATTCATTTTTGTGACGACAAAATTCAATTTTGTAACAACAAAATTAACTTTCGTGAGACAAAATTGACTTTCGTGAGACAAAAATCAATTTTGTTGAGACAAAATTCAATTTTGTCAATTTTGTTGAGACAAAAGTCAATTTTGTCAATTTTGTTGAGACAAAATTCAATTTTGTCAATTTTGTGTCACATTGGTCAATTTTGTCTCACAAAAGACAATTTTGTTGATCACATTGGTCAATTTTGTCTCACAAAAGTCAATGTTGTCAATTTTGTTTAGACAAAAGTCAATTTTGTCAATTTTGTCTCACAAAAGTCAATTTTGTCTCACAAAAGTCAATTTTGTCTCACAAAAGTCAATTTTGTCTCACAAAAGTCAATTTTGTCTCACAAAAGTCAATTTTGTCTCACAAAAGTCAATTTTGTCTCACAAAAGTCAATTTTGTCTCACAAAAGTCAATTTTGTGTAACAAAAGTCGATTTTGTATGCAAATTAGTTCACAGTCACCAAACTAAACTAATTTGAATACAAAATTGACTTTTGTCGCCCAATTTTCAAATTAGGTAACAAAATTCAAGTCTGTGTAACAAAAAAGAATTTTGTCATGACAAAAGTGACTTTTGTCCGCTGATAGATAATTTTGTATGACAAAATTTTAAATTTGTAGTATGATACAAATTTTGTTAAACTGAACATATTTTTGTTAAACAAAAGTCACTTTTGTCCGTACAAAATTGAATTTTGAGTACAAAACCACAAGAGTCGCATTCGGCGCCCCGTTATCACTGTGTTACAATCTCAAAACAAACAAATATTTACAAAAAAGCACCAAAAAAAATCTATCAAATTAAAAAACACATTCATTGTTTCGCGTGTTTTGCGTCAGAAAATGTTAACGTCACATAGGAAGAAATTTTGTCGTTCAATGTATATTCAAAACAGTTATAATTTCACATGGGGAATGGCGGTGTGCAGGGTTAAAAAGTCAAAAGTTATGTTAAAATTCATTTAAGAAACAGACCGAGATTAACAATTATCAAGAAGTTTTTTTTAGAATTTTTAAGAATGTATATATGGTTAATACCACTACGCGAGTAAAATAATTGTGTCGTTTGTCGTAATTATGTAAACAATTATCGAACTAACAGTTAGTTACTGTGAGGGTTATTTCTGAATTAATGCAAAATATTGTCACAATAAAATTATAATTTAGGAAAATGTTCCAAAATATTAAGTCGCGATTTTATTAAAACTTACCCCATGCAATAACTGATATACAACGTGTGTCACCCAATTTTCTGAAATGAATTTAACAGCTATAAAACTCAACAAAAAGTGTTGTTCCTTTCACCTTGCGTTTTTCACATGTGTTCAGGGATGTTGTGTCTTGAAATGATACAACATATCCTTGTCCGTTTAAAATTCAAGATCTATCAATAACAGAATCAGGTGATTGATTTCCCATAATCTTTGCCTCGAGAATCACCGTAAGGACACTGATTGTCGAAATATTTATTTGGTGTAGTAAAATTGGTTTTGTTATTGTTTTACGTATTTCGTTTTATAAACTACGAGATAGTGAATGTTTTTGACAAAATGCGCCTAGCTATTTAGGATTTTGATACAAGAAGAGACCAGATACGGTAGATGATATTGTATCTTCAGACTCTCTTCTAAGATATGTGATAATTGAATAGTGTTGCTATTTTTGGGCATGGATAAAATTGAGTTCTTTTATATACAGTTATAATTGCATAGACGGGCAATTTAAAGAATTCAAAATAAGTCGAGAAGGCGAACAAAGTTAAAAAAAAATGTTATCTTTAAGTTTCCTTTTCTTAATCCTAATCATAATCCTTCAGACAATTCAGTGTTTTTTTATTCATACTTAACAAAACATAGACTGTTTTTGTTTTCTTCTAAAAGTACACTTACAATTGACTAAAACGCGGAATATAGTACAACACAATGAATCATACTTGTTAGTATCTTCAGCAGAGGCACAAATGATATGCGTTCCTTTCTCTGTTTGAGTAGGGGTCCATCGGATGACAACTCGTCGGACATTTGACCTTCCTTGATCGTCTGCCATAATAGATGACTCTGAAAGTCCCTGAGGACCGCTGATATCTATTGATTTCAATCTGTAGTCGTGTACATAAGATTATTGTTAAGTTGATGTTTATATAAAAGACACAAATAAGAAACTGAAAATTTACAAAATACTCAAGTGAAGAGGATAACATTTCACTGGTGGTTTTTTTTCATGTCATTAGTTTTAAATGTACATGTATGTCCCTCTTAGAGTTTAACAGAGATATCAACTTAAAAGCTTACAATTAATTTCAAAAAAAATAAACTTGATAGAGCATGCTCGTCGTCAAATATTCTTAAAGCCGAATTACGAAAAATGTAAGACATGATATCATTGGAAAAAATACATACAACAATATTGTATAAGGCCTTGTTGTAACGGGAAAATTATCACTATTGTAAGTTTCCTTGCATTTTCAAAGTGTTTATGAGATGCTATATGCGTAAAATGCAAAAAAGATTAATGCAATGAAACAAAAAATAAATGATAATCATTATGATAAGCAAGAACATGAGGATGACAGATACTTACCCAGTATCTGACTTGACATAAAATACAGTAGAAAAAGAAGCAGTAGCCTTTACTATTGTCACATGACCTTCGGCAAGTGTAGGTGACACAAAAACTGGTTTGTCATTACACGATCCAGGCATGGTTTCGGTATGAATCAAAAACTACAATTGAAAGAAATTTTAAAATGTATTTTATAGCAGCGCAGATACATGTAAATCGTTGATTAGACAGTGACGAACACCCTTATGATATTGTCAATGCAACAACCTGTATTATACACTTTTACATTAAATTATCAAAACAAACAATTTAAAAATAAAAGAAGAATACTAGTATATCAATAAGTTATCATACTTGTATATCAAGAAGATGCATGTACCATACTAGTACATGTATATCAACTATATACCATACTTGTAAACCAAGAAGATACCAGTACGTCTAATTAAGAAATTAAGAATAAAAAGGTGTCACGGCGACAAGAATAATATGAATGAACAAAAATGACAGATCGAGCACCACAAAAGTGAACCATTTCGTTTGGTCCATCGTTCAATGCTCGACGCGGATGCGGGAACTCGTGTAAAATCACAAGAGAGGCTTAGCTAATTAAAGATAAGCTGATTGGTACTTACTGTTCATTCCTTAACCGAGAGGCACAGTCCGTGGGTTCGCTTAAAGAAAGTTGACATGTCTGTGTAAGGTGCCATATATTCATTTGACATGTTCCTTCTTAATAAACATGCGTTTATCAAACAGCTCAACCTGTCAGTTTTGAACCGACCAGGAAGCATGTTCATAGCACATAGCCATGTTCCGGTCTTGAATATATATGTCACTATTGACACTTGTGGTTAAGCAGCATTCCATCAATGCATTAACCAAACTAAAGCAGTTAGTTATCGTAGATTTGCAAATAAGGAATTAATAAGTTGATAATAATAAAATTCCATACTGACCTGAAGTGGAATGTGTGTAATTGGTATTGAAGGAGAATACACGCGATTATTGATAGTAATTGTCCTTCTTGGAAAGTCTTCAATCGTCAATGCGACAGCAAACCAACCATTATTTGTATAACTATTAGCTGAGTTTGCAGTGAACGTTAGTGTACAACTTTTCTGAAATAATATTTACAGATGATAGATCAGGACAAACTAATAAGAAGCAATAGCTAAATGTAGACATTCTATACTTTCGAATAGTTTTGTTCAATAGCTATTTTCGCGTTGTTCTCTTTTTGATTTTGATATTGCAAATCGGTTTGTATATACACATAACTGAGAGCAAAATAAAAACGAAACAGAGCAAAATAGAAAATTCGTTTATCAAAACCTATTAGAATACACAAAAGGTAAGAAGGGTTGTTAATGTTTAAACTTTTCAAACTCACTTTTAATTAAGAAAATTCAATTCATGGGATTTTCTAAA
Source organism: Mytilus trossulus (assembly GCF_036588685.1). Classification (NCBI taxonomy): domain Eukaryota; kingdom Metazoa; phylum Mollusca; class Bivalvia; order Mytilida; family Mytilidae; genus Mytilus; species Mytilus trossulus. The sequence continues at coordinate 44,474,400 of NC_086374.1, read as the reverse complement.
GGAACATTTCTAAAAAAACAAACACGTACTTCTCTATAAAAGAGTTGCACACAGGAATATTTCTTATGTATTCAATTCAGTAAACAACAGCTTTCAACTAATTATTTCAAATTTTCAATTGAAATTTAAGTAACTAACATCCATCTATCAAAAAGCATCTGATCAATCGATTAACGACTGAGGGAAGCTAGTGGCAGATGGATATAATAGCTTGGTTGTTATTTCCCGAACATTACAAACCTGATCTAAGTGTGCATTCGGTAGGAGTCTAGATATCGTTGCCGCCTCCGCTGTTGTTGCCCATCGACACTGAACATTATCGCCGTCTGGGTCAATTATTGGTAGTTTAATGCTTACAGGACATCCATATTGAACCCTATTCGAAAAGTAGTAAAATAGGCGTTTACGGTTTAGTAATTCGCAAAAATATGTTACGTTCCAAAAGTTCATTTTTTCTCCATATATATGATCATTGAGATATAATAATTAACAAATGACAAAAGAATGCATACATTTGCAAGTTGACATTTCTTATTTTCATGTCGACATTGTGAACTTCGTAGTTTTAAAATATTTCGACAATTCATAGTTCTAAATGAACATTTATTACGTCAAACTATAAGCATTGTCTTTTCAAGGTATATCAGACGCATTGTAAATTTCTGTATAACCTTTTGTACCCTCACTTCAAACTTGACAAATTTCACTTTATGAAAAAACACTCTCTCTGCAACATTTTTTGTAGATAACACATAAATTGACCGGATTTTGTAAACGAACATGGATTTTTTAAAATTAAGATGAGATTTTATTAGTCTACGGTTTTAAGAGGATTGTTCTGAATGTCACAATATATTCGACATATTACTGTCTTATAAATGCGTTTGTGTTAACTTTGGTTCGTTAGTTTCTATAGGACTTAGTTTATTATGAAAAGAACACATGTTTAAACATTGTAATCGATGAAACCCTTTCTATAGAAAACAAATTTAATACATAATTATTTTGTTGTATTCTATACAAATATATCATGCTTAACAAGGGGTATTTGCCAAAAATACCGGTTGAGAGGTACAAATTTCCAGAGCCGTTAGGCGAAGAAATTTGTTTACCTCGAAACCGGTATTTTTGGCAAATACCCCTTGTAAGCATGATATAATTGTTTTATTCCACCGAATGTTCCACCTAAGGAAGTTTATCATAATCAGGTATCATATAAAATTTCGACTTGAATATATAACTTTTGTATACACTGCAGCTGTGATATTTGTGCAGTCAAATTGCATTCACCGTATAATCATTTCTTATCATTTTTGTATGTACAGTCACTGACTGTATATATATCTCCCTTTTTATGATAATACGCCGGTTCTCGGCTGACTACTACACTTTGTTCATACAAGTGGATTCCAGTTTTATGTGACCGGTTGACAGTTTTATTTATGACGTCATTCCCAGAATTTTTACGTCATTCGCACCAAATTCAATATAAATGATGATTTTTATCCTAAATATTTCATCTCGAACCATATATTTAGAATGACCATGATTTTTTCATATTGGAATAGAAATAATTCATTGAGTTATTTTTAGCCATGGTATTCCCCATCTGCCATGGTATTTGCTAGGGTATTTCCCATCTGCCATGGTATTTGCTAGCAAATACCCCGGCACATGGAATTCCCTAATGGCAAATACCCCGGCAGAGAAATATTATATAAAAATTGGTGAAAAATACCATGGCTCTCATCCAATCAAAATACAGCATTATTACATAAGGTGGAATTATTGTTGAAATTTAAATGGAAATTTATTTTCGCATTTGATAAGTTGTATACACAATGATAGTGTATTCGATTAAGAGCTTTTATAACAAGTAGAAAGAACTAACAAAGATCAAGGTTTTGTTTGTCTGTTTACTTTTTTTTTAGAGGTTTTGATTTGGTACTAGCACTTACTTGATAAAACACACTTCAAAAGACATTATAACTTATATCATATTAAAATTTTACTCATACCTATATATTGCTCGACTTGTGGTTATTGGACTGTAGTTAGGTTGGTATGTGTCACTTCGGTGGTGCAAGTCAACTGCTGTTTGTAAATTCCAAGATGAAGCACTACCATAAGCAAGACTTATCCAATCACCATTCGCATAACTAAAACAATACACGATATGTGTTTTGCTCAATTGAAAAGTACAAAATTCTATGTGCTACATGTATCGAAGTTTAGAATCATAATTTTTTTTCCATCGTAAGATATAATAAATATATTTATCCATATTTGATCCATATAATCTTTCTCCTGAACACCAGCTGTCTCATATTCTGTACTTGTGTTGTTGATGAAGGTAAATCAAGATTTATTTCCAAAATCTCGTTTTCTAAAGTGAATTGACAGCACTTGGTCAGTACTTACAGCTGGTTAACTGTTAGCCTTAAGATTGCAACAAGCTCAGTGGTGAGTGCTTAGATTCTTAAATGAATTTTTCAAATTCTCCGAAACTAAGGTTCTAACTGTTTCAAGCAAATTTTAATTTAGTTGAATTTGGCGATCATATTTATGTTCCTTTTTGGACATAAAGCTCCTTATACTTCTACGCATTCGTACTGAGGAGTCTTGTAAATGTGTCAGTTTTATTCTTCGAAAATAATGTGGAGTGTTTCAATTTGAAATGATTAACCCTCTTGCTGCCGGAGGGACACATATGTCCAAACCGGCAGTGCCGGAGGGACGCATATGTCCATGGATAAATTTATGCAAGCTTCTCATCAATACTGTATATCTTTCAATTAAAAGAACCGAAGATTAAACAGGATTATGTTTTTCTCCAATGGGTCCCAAAAGTAGTGGTCATTATGTCGTGACGTCATATATCGAATGACGTCGTTGTTTGGCATGTTACGTCACAGACGTTGAGCTGTCGTATTTTCCGGCATATGAAATGCAACCTTGAAAAACAGTCGGCAGCAAGAGGGTTAAGCCTGTTACTTGTACTATCAATTATACATGTACATGGATTACATTCACATTGGTTTGCATTGCACAATTTTTGAGCTAGCATTTCGTTTCAAGTATGACAAACCTTGCACCACGGAGATTGCACATTCAGATGTGGTCTACACAATATAAGAACAAAAATGAAATAATGAAGTAAATCGTATTACTGTTTTAAAGTTACTGTTAAAAAAAACATGTATACTAATTATGTTTCCCTTAAGAAATTGCACTGAGCGGAGAGATAAGTTCTAGACTAATCAATTTTAATTTTTGAATTAACAATAGCAATCAATATACTGGATAATTGATCTGTCAAATTAATTAACACGACGACAATTTTAAAAGAAAACATAACTCATGTATTTAATGATTTCAATACAAATTTAATATATCAAATCTATCAAAATTGAAAAAATGTCCGGTTAATCGGTTAGCGTTTTTGGTGTTCGGTATTCGGTCGTTCAAACGGTTAACCGGTGAACCGGTTATCCGTTGACAACACTAATTTTTACGCATTATAATCCTAATTAAAAATAGTTGAATAATGACAAAAGATATATAATAATGTATTACTACAAATGTATTACCTAACTTTGTAAGGCCCTTTGTTAGGGAAATCGTATATGAATGTTTTCTCTCCTTCCTCCCAGTCTTCGGCAGAATTTGATCCGGTTTGTACATAAGGTCCAGAATAAACGGCGAAACTTGAACCTCCATTTACAGGAACTGCCGTCCATGATGCCGAACTAGTCCCCTTATAGCGCCAGGCAAGTTTGTACTTAAATTCTACCTATATAAAGTATAAGGTCTATCGAGTTTATTAAACATGTTATACAAATTGATATTTAACTATTGAAATTAATTATCAAAAGTCGATTTCCTAGTTACATGTATTGTATATGTATATTTGTTTACCTTACTGAATGTCTATATAAGTGTTTACCTTGTTACCTGAACCTAAGTATCTCCAGCTTATTGTTCCTCCGCGAAAGTGAGACCCATATACAATTGTAAAATAGAAACAAATGCAAGTACACGCGAAATTGACATTGGCATTCATTTTACTTGTAATTTTTCACTTTATAAAACGTCTAGCGAGAAGCTGCAACAGTCTTAATGCTCTCAGTTGGAAATATTGTAAAATAAAATCTGCTTTATACTCATAAGGTAGCCAATGAAAATCTACAAGGATGTCTTAGTATTTTACTAAATTATAATCCTGGTACCTTTGCTAACTATTTACTACTATATCAGGATTAAAATCGTGCCATAGTTTACATACTTAAAATCAGGAAGAGACTAGAATCGTGCACTGAAATATTATACCACAATTCGACACGTAGTTACTACACGTACTTTGCATGTTTTTCAAAAGCAATCGGTAAAGTATTTTAATTTAACTATAAAGTGTAAAGGACATAAATCCATTTCTAAAGGCGGGAATAAAAATGTGTTTTTAAATTCTTATTCTTTATACTGGTTAATGGGAAATTAAGAAATCAATTGAAAATTAAATATATTATTATATATAGTAGTTAAGATAATGGGACAACAAATTATGTTTCTCCTGTAACAGCTTTATCGTCACAATAAATGAATAAGGTTATTATACAATCTAAGACCCTTGATTCCCCAAAACAAGATTTAAAATGTCCAATGGTATAATGTAAAATTAAATACATTAAAGAAGATTAAAATATATTTAAAAAGTATATTAAAACAATAGTCGCAAAGATTTAGCCAAAAGTTATTATTAATAGGACTGGGTTAAGATCTAAAAATACATAGTCTTAACTCTGCGCATGTTCATATGCATGTGCATATACCAGTCCCAAATACAGGAATCTCGTTTTCGGATTCATGCCTTACATCTTATTGTAAAAGATTTAATAATCGATGCTTGATTTATAAAAGATAAAAAGTTGGACTATTTAAGACCGTCACTACTGTAAGCATGTAGCAAAAAGTGTGTATATTTGATATTTGAACTATTTCGCGAAATATTATCGTAACCGAGATCGAAACCAGCAAGGCGTGTTGACAATTTCCATATAAATATATAAAGATGGCTGTTTATGATCGATTTTTAGTTAGATAATTTTTGTTTAATTCATTAACATCATTTTGACAAGAGCTTTCAATAGTGTATAAGTCTGATTATGGTTGATGACTGTATAAGACCTCTAGATAGCATTTGTGTCGTTGGTTTATTGCTTCATTGAAATGTACTCCACATTTTTTTCAAGGTTTTAATGAATAAATGATATGTTGATATATTCGACAATCCTTTTAGCTATCCTTTTTTTTTAAATTTATTATGAATATGTAAGATATCTCTCAATCCATTACATATACACGACAACGCTATGTAATTTTTTTTTATCAAACTGCTGTACTTGTGCATTGAAAACTGACATGAATGTCGGGCTGTGTTTAAATCAAATAATGGAGTATAATTATTAAAGAAAAATAAAGAAATACTTCATTTTTAGATTTAATAAATACCATTTTAAAATATATAACTAAACATTTGTTTCAAGAGTTGAAATTTCTTTAATGAGATTAAACCGATCGTTTATCAGATCATAAAATTAAATAGCACCAAGTAAAAAAACAAAAAATGTAGAATTGACTGAGCACTCTAGAGCTTAATTGGTTACAAGTGTCAATATACAGCGACAAGTAGCTCAAAATATTTAAAGTTCAAGTTTTACAATGACAAACTAAACAAAAGTGTGTTGCACTCAATATGTTTAAAAGATTTATACTTATGGGATTTCCCGTATACATTGATTTGTTTGAGAGTTTAAACTTTTGAATGTTCCATTTTATAATAAGTTGCACAAGTGCATAACATGCATGAGAAAATATCTTCAAATGATTCTGAAATGATCGATTGGTAGTTGGTTTTGATAGTATCCGAAATTACATACCAATATGTAAAAGTAAACAGTACTTAATATTAAAAACTTTTTTTTTTTATTATTTGAAAAAAGACGTGATGCTATTCCAACATAAAACCGGATCTTTGGATTTTAGTGTCTAAACATAACGGTTTATAAATCTCACATTTGTTTTTCGAATTCATTATTGGAATAATAAAGTGAAAGTATACTTAATTATATTATGATAATATTAGTTCGATTTGTTTTGAGTTTGTAATTGAAAATAAATTGCTAAATTATTCACATTTACAGTAAATGGAACTTTATAGTCCCTTGGCATTGAAGTACATAAACAGATATTGATGACGAGACCAAATAAACAATAACCACAACATACATGTACAAGATAATACACTGAAGGCTGGTTACTAACGTAATAATGACGAGACATCGAATTGTTGAACGGGAAAAAACGGAATTTTATTTGAATACAGGTATACATAAAGAAAGACATTACTGATCCTTTTTTATAACCCCAGCCTTGATACTTAATAAACAAGAATGTGTCCACAGTACACTGATGCCCCACTCGCACTATCATTTTCTCTGTTAAGTGGACCGTGAATTTGGCATTTAAATTAGAATGATCTTATCAAAGGGAACATGTATACTAAGTTTCAAGTTGATTGGACTTCAACTTCATCAAAAACTACCTTGACCAAAAACTTTAACCTGAAGCGGGATAGACGGACGAACGAACGGACGGACGGACGGACGGACGAACAGACGAACGGACTCACAGACCAGAAAACATGATGCCCCTCTACTATCGTAGGTGGGGCATAAAAACACTTTACGCCCATATGAGTCAACGGCTTACAATATGAAAATAAGCAGTTTTAGATGTGGTATGATTGCAAATAAGACAACTCTCAACAAAAGACCAAATGACACAGAAATTAACAACTATAAGTCATCGTACAGATTTAAACAATGTGTAAAGCCCATACCGCATAGAAAGTTTTAAAATTAATGTTAAAAAAAAACTAACGGCCTGATTAAATGATTTAAGGAGTAAAAGCAAAACACTGATCGGTTCAAATTTAGAATAAAAGGTGTGACATGTCTCCGTTTATGCCCGCGTCACACTGTCCCGATTTCTCTATACGATGGACACCCGAATGCGAAAATTGTAAGTTCGTACGAAGTTGGTCCCGATCTCGTTCAAATACCAAAAAATTACCGAGGCAAGTACGATGAGTAACAAAGTCTATACTATGGTGCCGAAATTATATACGAGAGCAAAAGATGGACATACGAAGGTTAACCGAAGACGGGTATTTAAGCTTCAGATCTCAGCCGAAGCCTTTAGATGGATCACGAAGGCTACACGATGGATTACGATGAATGTACGATGACAAATAATAGTTAAATACATGTACGTACATAATACAAGTATACAAACGATCTAAAATGCGTTTTGCCTGTTTTGAAATTTTTTATGTTACGAACAGAATTTCGACAACATATCGTTTCTGTACAAGTCTGCCATGCATGGTGGGAAATCGATCTTTTTGTCTAATTCTTATAAAACTTAAAGTTAGTTTATTATCCCCTCGCCTACTAAATGTAAGTTGCGTGTAGATAAAATTGTTATGCGCATATTGTACACTCTAGAACCAAAATGCTCAAAACTTGGTAGGTATTACTCGTTAAGAATATCTTAAGCGATATTAACTGTAAAGTTCAAAGGTCAAGGTCACAGTGGCAGTTGTATAACAAGGCAATATAACTCTTGTGGACACTCTAAAACCAATATGCTTCAAAAGATTTTAACCACATTTGGTGTATTTTTCAATTTGTAATGATCTGACATTTTTTTACGTTCAAGGCCAAAGGTCAAGATCATGCAGATGGACTTGTTTTTCTCCTTGAAATAGCATAATTCACAGGAAATTGGTTGTTCATTTTTTTACCTGCTGGTTCTAAAGACAATATTTAAGGTATTTCCAGTTACTGCATTTTTTGGTTGATTTCTGAAAAAATAGTTTATGTATCAAATATGCATATTCAATTTACCATTTTCTGCATGTGTCATATACAAATATAGTGTCCATATTTGTCCCCAATATGTTACATACGAGGGGATGCTACGCTCGGCATTGCCTTGTTTGAAATGCAAAATGTGTGTACTAGTCTGGATATTCACCCATGATTATGCCCATGTTTACTGGTCTATCTTTAAGGTAGGATAATGGGTTCGTTGATCCCTTTTATTCAAAAAGAGCTCTTTCCAGGAGAATATCATAATAATATAGACAAAAGGAAGGATGTGGGGAAAGCAACAAATGCGGCAAAATATGACATATACAAAACAAAATTGTTATAGAGTAACCATTTGTGTAAAAACAACTCAGACAATACATAAAAAAATCAGAATAATGAAGAAAAAGATGGTTTCCCCATATACGTGTACCTGCAGTGTTGGTGTATGAGGCGCGTTTATAATTTTCATTATGTTACTTGATATAAAAAATTGACAAAAAATAATATTTGACTTGTAAAAGTAAATCCTTAGCCTGTATTAGCTGCTCATCTTGTTCCATGAATTAATAGAAACAACGCTGTCGTTCTCTTGTTCTCATAGAATCATATGATATGAGCTCCATGTTTTGTGAACGTTTTTCTTAACTGTCGTATTAGACTGACCAGTGCATATCGCGCATGGCACTTTAAAAGTATTTTAGCACGAAAATTAACTTACATTTTGCTGGATTTATTGCCGTCGTAATTCCATCTTGTCGTCTTCGTACTTTTATTCGATGGCAACACGACGGGATTACGAGGTCTTCACGAAGTCGTGTTGCCATCGTAAGAACTTCGGGTAGCTTCTTGATTCATTCGTGTAGACATCGTAATGTCAAAACTGCCCGATGGAAAGGATGAAAACACGAACGCAATACGATGTTCAAAGATGCATTCCCGGTGACATTACGATGGTGAGGATGGTGATACGAACTCAATACGAACCCCCAACATCGGACACACCTTCGGGGATTTTTTCACATGTTAAAAAAATTAGAACCCTTCCCGAAGTTGTCCCCGAAGGCTAGAAAAAGTGACCGATGGTTCTACGATGGTTAAAGATGGCACTACGAATAGCCCGATCAGTCCCGATTTTGAAAATTTCCATAATCTTGTTGCCATCGGCGTAAAAATCGGGACAGTGTGACGCGGGCATAAGACTTATACAAACACGAACGCGAATACGAAAGTTTTATTTTGTTCGGTTCCCATAAACCAATGTAGTTATAAACTCTAGTGAGCTTTTTAAAGAATAAATTAAGTAACATTTACATTAAAGCACAGAAAGTGCTAATATATATTTAAGCAGCAATTATCATTTCAAATAAAATTGAGAATGGAAATGGGGAATTTGTCAAAGAGACAACAACCCGACCAAAATAAAAAAACACAACAGCAGAAGGTCACCAACAGGTCTTCAATGTAGCGAGAAAGCATAGATACAGCACAGGCATATTTAAAAACATGCAAATCGCTTCTTAACTACATAGTTTAAAAACATGCCAAAACTAAAGCAAAACTAAAATTGAAGCACTTCTAGAAATTTAGCACATATTAAAAAAACATTTAAAAAAAAAAACCCACATGCACTACTTTATGAGTTTCAATGATCTTAAAGAACAAAATTAAGTGTCCTTCCTTGCTTTTTCTAAAAAAATCAGTATAAAAATGCTATGCCAGAGGTCAGAAATCTGAATTGCTCAAATTTAATGTATGGAATATAGTTAGCTTACTCAGCTTGTTCAAATGAGTTCCAACACGTTTCCAAATATTAAGTTCAGATCATGTCTTCCTGTATATTTAACCAATATGAGTATCAAAATGTGGCTTATAATCAATGTCGATGCTAATACGTTTGACATTTGCCTCACACGAAAGATCAGCAGTCTGAATACGTATGCATATAAGAAAACTAGATGTGGTATGATTGCCTATGAGACCACTACTCACAAGAGACCAAATGACACTATAGCCTTCAAAAAAAAAAGTCCATAAAGCATAGTCAGCTATTAAAAAAAAAAGGTAGTAGTCCATTAAAATGAATTTGGTTGATCTACTTGTCTCAAAATATATCTTGTTTCACCCTTATAGAATAGCAAATTTGGCACAAACCGATTTTATCGTGTTAAAGTTTATAATTATATAATGCTGATTTCACACGTAATTCGAAATCGATTCGCATTAAATAATTCGAATTAGTTAAATTCGCATTCGAAACGTTTTACGTCCTAACGTCAATTCTAATTCGAATTGAAATGCGTGTCGAATTCGCTTTACTGTCCAAACGACGTTAACTGCTAATTCGTATTCTAATATGACGTCCTTATTACGCTTTGTAAACAAAGCCGTGTTCTAATGAGCACAAAATATGTTTGACACATGCGCACGAACTTAATGTTTATATTATCGTTATTTCCATCGTTATCCTTTAAAATATATACATTAAAGCAGCTAACATAAAAAATTATTATATTTTTTTATGAAACAACATATATTTACCCTGCGCGTAGCTTTTAACCTTATCAAATATGAAATGCAATGCACAGACTCATCGAGGAGGAAACGGGAATAGCCAAACATTTTTACTGTAATTTCGCACGCTTCGACCTATAAAAATACTGTATTTGTCCTATTAGAATCGAAATAATTCCTTCATGTCATGCTCTATGCTCATTTTAACATGGGTAGGCATTATATTTGACCACATTTTACACCTCGCTAACGCTCAGTGTAAAATATCGACAAATATAATGCCTACCCATGTTAAAATGAGCATAGAACATGACATGAAGGAATTATTTCTTAATTAACGAAAACGAAGTTCTAATGCAAAATTATGCACAACTCGAAAAAAAAAATCGTTTGTTTGTTGATATCGAGGTTATCATCGTCCAATGTGTACTCAACACGAGCTACACGACAAGCAACACGACGGATGATATGTGCGGAGTAGGATCTGCTTATCATGCCGGATATTCACGAGTTGGTGTTGCTCCGTCATTTATTTTCTACTTAGTGGTTTGTTTGGAGTTGTTTGTCTATTTGACGTTTTTAGTTTTTACTCATAGTTCTGCCGATCTATCTTTGACTATTAAACAAATATCATATATTATTGTCTCTTTGGTATCTTTGGCTTTGTTAGTTCGTCAAACCTCAAATAAGAATACACTTAACCCAGACATATATCGATCTTAATAATGATAGATAGACAACTGAGATTTCAATTATTTTGATCTCACAATCATTAAAATCACTTATATGAAGAATTTCAAATGACAGACATTTCAGACATTGATTTAAAATATGAATCAAATATTTAATAATATCCTGAAATGAAAACCATGCGTGTATCAACCATAACGATGTCCGTTTCATTGCTAAAAAAATAGAGGAAGATGTGGTATGATTGCCAATGAGACAACTCTCCACAAGAGACCAAAATGACACAGAAATTAAAAACTATAAAGACCATTGCTAATGAGACATCTTGTTCATTTTATCTAGGTATGAACTAAATTAGACACTTTTCAATATACAATAAACTATTGAATCTGTAATAACTTTCAATTTGAAATTGATTTCAGTCATTAGGAAAATGGTATGCCCTTTAATTAAAAGGAAAATCTATAAAAGAAATCTTTGCTTTAATTGAACTGCATGTCACATAATTTGTTTATAGTCCATGTAGTCGTTATGTCTAAAGATTCGTTTTTAATGTAGTCCTATATGTCTAAACGCGGTTTGTGGTACTATAGTTTTCAGTCAAAAAATATTATCCGGTAGATGAGGTTAACCTGTTGTGAATTGGATTTAATCGATAAATCAGCACTTGTTACCGGATGATATTGTGTTTTTAATTTAATTAACAAAAAAGGATATACCATCTGTCAATAACCTTTAGTCGACAGTGTCCTTGTATTTATGTATTCTGAAATATGAAGAGTGAGAGTAATAATCAGAGTTGCACGAGTTACTACTCCTGTCTGGAAAATTAACCCCATAACCTTTCAAAAATAAAATCCGTTAAACTGGCAGTTATACTTACCCCGATTCAAAGGAACATTTACTGTCAAATTCAAATCATGTTCTCCGATTTGACTAAAATTCTCATATTTGATTTACAACCTACTAAAATGTATATCCAAATTATAAAAAGTCTTAATTAAACAATAATGAAAGAACCCCCTTTTTTCCAAACATCACCATTGCCAAACTTATTAAACTGTCTAATTATTTTAGCTATATATTAACATGAATTTGAAAAAAGATATATATAATTTTGATACTCAACAGAGACTTACATTAACCAAAGGATCAACTATTGTATTTTGGTATAATCTTCAAATACGAAAACAGCAATTTATCTGATATGAGTGGATACGTTTTCAATTGACCAACCTCTAATAATAACTCTGCCGGATTGAAAAACTCGGTGTCTTAGGCCGTGTTCACACCAAAAGCCATGTACAGTAAACATGTTTACATTTAGTTTACCGTAATGCACACTGGTTTCACATTACTTTTGTTCACATCTATACACCTTGTTTAGCTACCTGTACATAAGATTTGTTCACACTTGTAAACTATGTGTCATTTAAATGTTCATTACGTAGAACCGAATGCATTTTTTTCGGACAGTTTTTCTTGCAGTTTGGGAACAACCGTTTGACTTTAAAAAGAGGGGGGTTCCTTGCTAAATATTTTGATCCCCAATTTGATAAAAAAAAAAAAAATATTCCGGTCATACAGAGGATTTAAAAAAATCGGAATCCCATACATTATAGTGTTAAATATTGTAAAATAAATAAAATTTGATTGCTAGCATCGAAAAAAACTGAATAAAAACGTTTGCGCGGAAAAAAATCTGACTCAACCCCCTTTTTTAAGTCAGGTGGTTGCTCCTTTATGAAAGCCATTTTGAGATATTAGGGATCACTACATTTTTATCTTTTCTGTTTGTTTCAAATGGTATTTCTTCTCCAAGGAGTATTTGGTAAAGGAATAGGGTAACGTTTTTTTTTATTTTACGTGTTATTTAGCGGATCTGAGATACTAGACAAATATATCATTTACCTCACACTTTTGTTAGTCATGCATTTATGCGTGAATCGTTGTTTGAGTAAAGACGCAGTAGCGAATATTTCTGTGTACGTCAAGTCGATTCGGGAAGACCTTTTCAAATGAATTAGGTAGCAACTATTTTTTATTTTTTTTTATTTGGGAAAAGGGGGGCGCAGGCTATATATTTTTTTCAGGCCAATTTTGGTTACAAGTCGAAATCAATTTTAGCATTATATATATAGTGGCAGCTGAGAGTGAAACAATTAATTTTTTTTCAGGGCCAAAAACGGAAAACGAAACATTTTTTCCCCCAAAAAACAACCATAGCCCACCACCCCAACCCCCTGCCTTTATGTTTTATACTCAACTATAATAGCCCCCCCCCGAAAATCAATTGGTTGCTGCCTTATGGGTTCGGCAATGATGCTGCTTTGTGAGTCTTGATCAGGGGTTAATAAAGTACGTTAAATTTTTCTAATAAAAAAAAACTGTAAAATTTAGACAACTGTTTCTGTAAAGAACTATACTAATTATTATCAAAAATATCAATTTACTCAAAAATAGATTCTCCTTAAATATATACACGGTAAAACAAATGTCCTAAATGCCTAGTTTTGTGTACACTTAACCTACACAAGGCCTACATTGACTTTCGACTGTGTGTAGATAAAACATGATTTAAACTACATGTAAACATTGAGTTTTATCAATGGGAACGCGATTGTGTTTAGTTTACGTGTGAGTTACACCAACACAACACCGAATTTAGGTCAATGTGAACACGGCCTTAAATTTAATCCCTTTCAGAGAAACTAACATTGTCGGGGAGGGGTATGAGTTTGATATGTTTTTCAAATGTAAATAAAACGTTTATTTGAAAACAAATTGAATATCAAACATAAAATTATAATGATATATTTAAGTTCTACATGCTGTTGAATGATTACCGGTCGCAATATTCAGTATGTTACACAAATACCAATATTACGAACGAGAACGTACATGTAGTACAGGAACCAGGATGTCTTTGCTGCTGCTGGATACTCTAAGTAGATATAGGAAGATGTGGTGTTAGTGTCAATGAGACAACTCTCCATACAAATAACCATTCATAAAAGTAAACTGTTATAGGTCAATGCACGGCCATCAACACAAAAGTGCCTGGGGTACCTTCCACTGAAATTGCCCCCTTTAGTATTATTAGTAACATTTTCATTGATTTAGTGGGATTGTATTTGCTGATCTACCGCTCATATATGAACTAAATAATTAAAATGTTATTAATTTAACAATTTCAATTCCTAACTGATTAGAATAATGGACATTTTCAAGGTTTTTTAAGGTTCAATTGAACCTTAAATCTATATATAAAAAAAAATCTGTTTTGCTGGAAATTCCTGTCACAATATTCAACTTCGTTAAAGGTTGTTATCTAATAGATTCATTTTGACTGCAACAGAATACACTGCAGATATAATAATTTCCGATTATCGAATTGATTAAAATCTATTGGTTTCAATATTCATTATCAAATTAAATGTCCATGGTTCAAGACAGTCATGGAAATTTATGTAATCGCTTTAAAATTGAGTTTACTTTTTCAAAATACGAAGTTTGTTGTAGGAAAATATCAAACGCGTAAGGAATCCTTCCGAGTAGATAAAAATAAGGAAATAAATTCAACCGATCTCAAAGTTATAGGGAGTATGTCTAAAAGTCAATGTGCAACATTTTGTGTGAAAAACAGTGATACCTGTTGTATGATAACTTATGTAACATTGAGCGGAGAGTGTAAACTGGAACCTTCTGGATGCTGTCATACGGAATTTAGCAGCATTACTGGTTCAGAACTTCTACATACCAGTCGTAAATTTAGCGGTAAGTCAAGCAAGTGCTTTATTATCTTTTGTCAGCCGGGAAACTGTTCTTAGTGACATAAATAAAGAAATCCCTTGACTTATTCTCATTCATGCATGCTTTACCCATGGGAAATCCTTTTAATTCTACGCGCGAAGCAACTACAAATGACAAATCATACCAGTTATAATCTTTTATTTACTACAACAAAATCTCGACATTTTGGGGTATGTGACTGAAGAAGTATTAGTATATCTACAGTATAGACTTGATTTACAGTATTCGTATTGTCATCTGATGAAGTCCCTCAGTGAGTACGTGGACAGATTTCTCTACATGCTATTTTTTTCTTGATGTCTTTCTATCTGACTTTTACCGTGAGGATTTCAGAGTAGAGCAGAAAGCGCTATAATCCCCTATGAAATGTTATTGATTGTCTTGATTTGTATCAGGGCGTATGTTTAATTTGCTACTTGTTATCTCCTAAGTTTCTAAAGAAAGTGTGGAGACATATATATAAGGGTTATGTCTGTCTCCGTGTTTATAATTGAACCTTCTTTGTTCGTTTCATTACACCTTTTGCAATTGTGTGGTTATATAAAAATCAGTTGGTCAGTCCACTGCCACATGGTATCTGCAACTCATCCTTAGGTCTTGAACTTGAAATCTTCCCCAGCTGTCAAAAGCTGTGATATTTACCAGCCCACCACAATCCCCCTTGGACATGCAAAAGATTTGTTTTCGTCAAATAAGCCTTTGATTTATGTAGGTTATCACGTTTAGTTGAGTTGCATTTAGATGTAAATTTGCATTACTGTCTAGCGTTAGGAAAGAAGTAGTATCATATTTTCCGGCTTTAGGTTGACCTTGCGTGTTCAAGACAGGTGAAGTCAATTTTAAGCGCTGTAAATTGGCTGTAAGGTTATACTGCATAATTTCAATTTATTTATGAACGACATCATTGTGTGTTTTTGCAATATGAATTTTGAAACACATTGAAATATGCTCTTAAAAATAATTTGGGAAGACTTTAAAATTTTATATTTTTTTGGTTAAATGACGGTGGGCATGGATACTTCAAACAAGCTCCGTTCGAAGATGCTACCATTTGATTTGGGATTGCGTTACAATTCTATCAGGAATTATAGGATCAAACTATCAATTAATACATTACATGCTCATGAGTTTGGAAGCTCGTATGACGATATGAAACGATACTTAATAAGCTGATAAAGTCAGGAAATTGACAAGGTCAAAACGGCAGGTACGTTCCAAACGGTGTTGTTCCTTTGTCGTCTAATGATTCTCCTATTCAGGAAAGATCTTTTAACAAGTACATTAATACAGAACCGGTGAAATAAGAATACTTTTCATTCTATTGCAAGGGCTGTATTTTAACTGCAGACATACTTGACAGATTCAAGCTATGTTGAACAAATAAAAGTTATACCAGGGTAGGAAAGATCTCTACCAGTCGACGAGCGAACCAGATGTGTACCATTTTGTAATCCAAACAAGCGTTCCGAGTCACGCTGTCGAAAGCAGGCCAATAGTGATATACTACCCTGTTCCGAAATTTGTAAAGCTCAATTATACTCAGTCTGGGTTTTATTGCTATTTCTGTACAGAGAACTTGTTACATTTCCACTCGAACTTTTGGTATATGCAATAGACGTCAGTCGAAAACTCAAAACAGAGCTGTGTGGTCCGAAAGAAAAATCCACACGCTACCATAACAATCTGAACAAGTTCCGGGTTAAATTAGCCACTTGTAAAGATTCCAGCAAGGTCTGGATTCTTCTTTGAGAAGCATAAACTAACTCTCACGTCTTTATGTCTTCTCTCCAAACCAAAGTCTGGATGAATGCACATATTGCCAAGTCGGTTATCGGATCGACTCGACAGTTTGTTTGGAAAGATAGCAATTTTGGTCTTGAACCGGTTTTATTTGAAGGTCAAATATCATTTGACTTCCTTCATGATTTGATGTGCACATGCAAAGGAAAATCTGTTTAAAGCACAGGCACTTGTTTCTGTCAATATGGGGTTTACTATCAATACCAGTATAAAAAAAACACAAGGTAGCTAACGGGAATTTTCAATGTGTTCGCTTCAACCAATATTTTATTACTTTCCCTTGCCCCTTTCACGAATAAAAGTACACCAGTCTTTCGGTAATTGATTTATCTTTACAATGAAACAACTCTCACGTACCTTGAGAATACCCCTCAAACAGAATAACACACTTGAGATGAGAATTATTGACCTTTTTCCAGACCATTGAATTTGGAAGTACTAAACTTCCGGTTTACTTAGGAAGTTAATATAACACAGCAATCTGATTGGTCAAATTCATCTGGTTACCTGTTTATTTATATTAGTTACCAGAAACCAGAAAAATGTGACCAATCAGATTGCACAGTTTTATTAACTTCCTAAGTAAACCGGAAGTTTAGTACTTCCAAATTCAATGGTCTGGAAAAAGGTCAATAATTCTCATCTCAAGTGTGTTATTCTGTTTGAGGGGTATTCTCAAGGTACGTGAGAGTTGTTTCATTGTAAAGATAAATCAATTACCGAAAGACTGGTGTACTTTTATTCGTGAAAGGGGCAAGGGAAAGTAATAAAATATTGGTTGAAGCGAACACATTGAAAATTCCCGTTAGCTACCTTGTGTTTTTTTTTATACTGGTATTGATAGTAAACCCCATATTGACAGAAACAAGTGCCTGTGGTTTAAAGTAAGGGTTTTGTGTGCTGCTTTTAAAAGAATCATTCAGTTCTGAACTTTGTCAATGTCAGACATTTTACTTTTGTGAAAATATCAAAACACACCTGACAGAGATTGATGACGAGGATGCTTGATTATCTGACCTATTTACGTCTTTAACATGCTTATGACTTTATAAAACTTATTTTACCTTCAGTTATAATCTACCTTTTCTGCTATTCATACGTTGATGTAAGTTGGACAACAAACCTATTTATGTTGCTTGTGATAGGACTATTTTGACATTCCGAACGTCAACAAACGTCATAAACGTTGATATGATGCTTTAAGAAAGCTTTAGACAGAATTAAAAAATTTCAAAACATTTCCTCAAATAGACAAAATGAGAAAAAAAATAGTACCAAGGTTCAAGGCCATCCTTGTATGAGAACAAAATGAAGTCCTAATAAACAAAATGTTTCATTTAAGAAAACAACGTCCATTTTAACGTAAAAAAAATAACGTTTTTTCCCCCTACAGGCTACATATATACTGAATGAAAAATTGTCCTCTGCTTTCGAAATATATTTTTCATTTTTGAAAATTAACAGTTAGGTCAATATTAAGAAATATATAATTGTTGATCTTTGACCTTAAATATGCAAATTTTCGACCACTTCTCATGATAACGGCATCATTAATCTGAAAGTTTACAATTTTCTCTTTCCATTGATATATAATTCAGCCGTGTGTTCGGTTGGTGCATTAAATTATTTGTTTTCAGATTCTACCGCTGGTCTATATAAAGAGCAGAATAATTAATACAACTTGAAGTTATGATATATACAAATGATACATATGATTTAACATTGATTTTGTTTGGACCAATTGTTTTCTATTATCTAAACTCTATCAACACCCTGGTGTACTAAGATATTAAAGCCCCGTCTTAAAAAAGTTTAGACGAGAAAAACAACCGAAGACTTTTTTTATAAACAATAAAAAAAAAAAACACAATAGGAACCGACGATCCCTTTTGAATTACAGGTATCTGGTTTAACTAGAATGATTGTGATACCAAAAGTTGCCAGTGTCCTCAAGACACTATTGATAGAGTGACGAATATTGCAAGTGGAATTTTCAGATAAGCTTCTTTCTTAAGTCAGGTTCATGAAACATGTTTCGGGGTTTTAAATATTTGCTAGCAATTTCAGATTATTTTTTTATGTTTCTAGGGAGGGGTTGCTGCTGGTCCTGTCCAAATGTGATATTGTACAGATACCTTTTAATTAAAGGATATACTGTATATTTTCAGAGATGTTTTATTAGAGCATTTTAGTTGCTGTAACGTTAATCGTTTTATTAAACATTTCAACCGCATAACATATGTTTTTTCAGACTATACTTATACATTGTCTGTAACAAATGGTGGAATTTTTGGGGATTGGACATACCAAGAATTTTGTACGAAAGGTCATTATGCAATTGGTTACAAAATGAAAGTATGTATATTTTTATTGCTTCCATATAATAAGGGTTTTAGTCGACGACAATAGAAAGAACACACCACATGGTGTAGTGGAACAGGTGGTTTTATTTATATATATTTACACATGAAATAAGTATTGCAACACCTTGATTTTTTAAAACTTGAAAAATCGGCCTTTTATTTTGGATGGAACATGATAAAATATTTGTAAAATATTATTGAAACATAGTTTATGATTACATTGGCATTTTAACGAGCACTAAATGTTTGAAAAAAAAACATTTTTATCTAACCATAATTTTAAAACCAAAATGAAGTGTTTTTTGTACAAAAAAACTGCATTTTACAACTTTTACTGTAGTCAAACTCTACAATGTCAGACATTTCAAAATTAATCTTAAGATGATTGTTCACATCATGGTTGATCGTTATACACCAAAGAATCAGTACTTTGTGCGGAGCCTCCTTTCAAACGATCAACCGCCACTTAACGTCTTATGATTCCTGCCTTAAATCGACTAATTTGTTGCTAAAGTAGCAGCAACCATTTCTGATGAAGGGCATTGTTTATTTCATCACGTGTTTGGACTGGGGTGTCCTTTCGCGCACATTACGCCCATATATGTTCGATATGGTTCAAATCAGGGCTACGATCGGGCCACGGAAGATAAACAGAATGCCATTGGAACAATTGATCTTCCCCCACGATGCTTGTTTCCAATTTTGGCGAGCTCTGCACTACATTAGATACGGATAACTGTGTGTCTGTTCGTAAACAAAGGTCCACAATAACAACTAGAGATGAGTCAATCTCGAACATATTTTGTTAAAAGGCTCCTGTATGCCCACCACTCTCTTTTTAGAATTGTATTGCATGCAATAGGTTTCTTTCCGACCAAGCTTCATAATGCTTGATTTTCCCTAGCAGATGGCATAGGGAGTCTTTTTGATCTCGGATAGCCTTTAACATTGTTTATTGCCTGATTTTTATTCTCAAAACGACTTGACAATACGTGCGGTTGTCACAGCGACATGCCTGCTTCTCTCATGTTGATAATCTCTCATCTTGCTGCGGTTAAGAGTTATTGAGGACCCATTTCAAGGTGTCGATCACATAACTTTATAAACTTGGTTATTTAAAGTGTTGAAAACAATGAAGATAAAAACACCTGTTTTACTGTTTACGGGTACAGTAGTTGCATGACTTGTGCAGATAAGAACTTATCGAGTAGATAATTATTGATCAAACGCAGGTGATATTTTAATAATGTTTAACTGGTTCTATTTTAACAAATTATACCAGAAAAAATATAAAGAGTGTTTTTTTAATTCCAATTTCAATTTGGTGTTGCAATACTTTTTTCCATGTGCATATAGAATCATATTCAAAACAGTGTGGTCCTGGCCATTGATTGACGACCTAAATTATCCCATTGACTGGGACAGATTAGGTGAACGTTTGTCTGTAACGACCATTGCTCACTTCTTACTTATTATAGAATTTAAACTGTGGGGTCACCAAACTTTAAGGTTCTTAACGCCTTTAATAATAAAATAATTCGAAAAATTATTCAGGAATAACCTTTATGTTTTGATTTATATTATTTTCGTTTTTCGAATTGCTTTTTTTAAGGTGCTGAGAACCTTTGGTGACCCCACAGATTCAGTGTCTTTAACAAGTACATAAAGTGAGCAGTGATTGTTACCGACAAACGTTCACCTAATCTGTCCCAGTCAATGGGATAGTTTAGGTCGTCAATCAATGGCCAGGACCACACTGTTTTGAATATGATTCTATATATATATTAACGTTGAGAAGTTGAAAAGCGAAAAAAAGAATTTATTACAGTTCTTTTTTTTTGACAGGAGGGAAGGAAGGGTTGAATTTATGTAGTTTGCTTTTTTTTCTTTTTTTGTTTATTCTTTGGGTACAGCTGCTTCTAAATTTTAAACCAATTTTGATAAAACAGAGAAAACTCAGCGTAAATATCACAAAACAAATATTTAAATTCATTTAATTTTTTAAAAAGTTGAGCTCAGTTTTTAAGAAAAAGTACATCATGCAAAATATAACTATGAAATTAATTAATAAAGGGTGAGGCGACTTAGAGAAAAAACCAAAGACTAACTCACTTCTTTGTGTTATCACAAGGGTACATTTATTGAGAGGATACATGCTTCCTATCTGGTTTTGTCATACATAAATTTAATACGGTTGAACGTGTATATAATTGCCATTTGCTTCACCATTTGAAAAAGTTAAATCTCTTCAAATTTTAAATCAACTATTATATAATCATGATATTTCTTCCATCTGTCTTGATTTGCTCGAAGATTAATGAAAATTAGAAAATATGGATACATGTACAAATGTATATCCGTACGCTAAATCAGCATATCCTATACATGTTTTTTTACATATTATTATTAGTTACACAGTTCTAGAGAAATATTGGTGAGCAGGAATGGGGAATCTGGACAGAAGAGGCTCTTTGTCCAGCAAGTACATTGATGGTCGCATTCTCTCTACAAGTACATCAGTATAATGTAAGCTGTTTATGTATAACAATTTTTCGAATTTGTTACTAGTATATATTTTCTTGACTAAAACTATCTAAATGAGCCCTAAATGTATTATTATTATTATTACATTATTTTCAATTACAAATACCGTGACGTCACATGAAAACGAAAACTCTTTATTTCACATATGAAAGGGAATCGATAATTTCACTTTTCGCCCGTAAAAAACATTGCATGTTGATGTTTTTTAAAGATAGATCGGGCGTCTTTTTTTAGACCCCCCCCCTCCCCGCCTCTTTTATGGACAAGTTGCATTTTTGGGGGGAGTAAACAAATATTTTATAAAAGTTTTATTCAGCATGCAATAAATACATTAACTATTTATATAAATATTTGAATTAAATCATCAAGAAATTAAGTGTCGTGAAGTATTATATCTAACTATTTTAAAACTTTTTAAAGCAATGATAGAAGTCTTTACAGAAGAATTAGTAATTATTGCATTTGTAGCAGCCAATGAATTGATTCGTATAGATTTCAAATGCAGCAGTATTGTCTGTTAATTAATTTGCTTTGAGAAGTGTCTCTTACTTTAAAAAATCATCATCAAAAGAAATAACTAGAATACAGAATCGTCTGACAATTAAATTCGATATACTGTGGAGATTACTTCTAACCTCTTAGACTAATCAAATCTGTCAGAATCTGTTAGGAGTAGAACTAGGACAGAATGTAAAACTGTAGTTCTGGCACATATAAGACAGCTCTAGCTAGAACAGTTCTAACCTTGAGCTTATTTGGCCAATTCTACCTAGAACTGATCCTGACAGTTCTACCCTAAATCAGTTTTAGCCATTTCTACCTAGAACTGACCACATCTTGGAAGTAGAACTGTTCTAGGTATAACAGTTCTATGACAGATTATTCTGAAAGTTCTAATAATAGGTTAAAAGTGATTTCCACTGTACTGTCGATTTTTACATTCCGTGCACGTTTTGTAAATTAAAGTTTTTCCGTATTATTTTAAGATTTTGTAAGCAAGGACAGATTATTATGTTAAATATATATGATAGGTCATTGTCTGTTGTTTTGGACTTTTGTTCATTGGTCTATACTTTATAAGGAATAAATTACCAGAACTACCCATATAAAATTACTTTGATTGCTTTATCTTCAGCAGTTCAGTGTATTTTAACCAAAAAAAACATGGTTCGTAACCCCAGATTTTTAAATTGAAATTATTAAAAGACATTGACCTAGAAGTCTTTACAGAAGTATTAGTAATTATTGCATTTGTAGCAGCCAATGAATTGATTCGTATAGATTTCAAGTGCAGCAGTATTGTCTGTTTATTGATTTGCTTTGAGATGTGTCTATTAATTAAAAGAATATCATCATCAAAAGAAATATCTAGCGTAAAGAACCGTCTGACAATTAAATTTGATATACTGTCGATTTTTACATTTCGGGCACTTTTTTAAATAAAAGGTGTTCCATATTATTTCAAGATTTCATTATCAAGACATGAGGTCCGATAACACAATTAATTCGTAGTGCATTTCTTTTAGAGCATAAATGAAAATAAAAAAAAATCCACCTGCGCTTTCTCAAAGAAACTTTTACAGTGTGTTGTACTACTTTTGGGACAAATTATATCAAAATTATAGAAAACTTCATCGGCTCTAACTCAATATATGGACAATTTTATGTTTAGGGCGTCTTGAAATCTTTTGATAGCTTCCGAAGTGCTCATTTTAACCTTTTTCAGCTGGACCAAATCACTACTTTCCTTTAAAATTCTGGACCCAAATCTTTTTACAGTGTAATTTCACCCCCCCCCCCCCCCTACTTGCAATTTAAAGCATTAAACATGGAGAAATAAATTTGGAAGGGGTATAAAATAATGACAAGTAACCCACTGTCAACACTAGCTATATAGGGACTATATTTGTGACAATGGTGGTCTCGGACCATGAGACAAATAAAATTCATTTGCCAATAATACTAGGTCTTATTATCCAAATCGGTTGATAGATTGGTGTATGAATTTACAAAAAAACTACGGGGTAATCATGTCAAATTGGGATTAAAATTATTCTAGAAGTTTCAGAATAGAAACTTAGAGCAATCACTCACTTCTACATCTTTCATTAACAGTATCCGACGTGTGACTTACAATCATATCTTGCTAGGTCATTATTGAAATCGTAACTGTTATAATTTGTTGTTTGGAGGACAAAATTCGTCAATAAAGAACAATGATTTCTATTCTACCTCAGGATTTGCTGTATTTGGTAAAACGTTTAGGACTTTTTTGGTCTTCAATGCTCTTCAACTTCGTACTTTATTTGGCCTTTTATTTTTATTCGAGCGTCACGGGTGAGTCTTTTGTAGACGAAACGTGCATATGGCGCAAATTCAAAATTGCTATCCTATTATCTATGATGAGTTTATTTCTATAAGAAGATTTTGGATGATTTCAGTCATATCCTTTCATGGATGATAAGAAGATTGGAATTCTTTGTTGTTTGTTGATTATAAAAAAAATTGACACATAATATACGTAAAGTAATAGGTTTAAAAATTATCGAATATACCAGGCTTAATTTTTGACAGCCATACGCGTAATCCATCTCCATAAGAATCATAAGTAACGCTCAAATCGAAAAATTCAAATGTCAAATCAAGTACGAAATTCAAGTACCCAAAATTCCAAAACAATTGTCAAATGCTGCTGATGTAATCTAATCGTGATTTAGAAATTTTTAGCTTTTTGAACAAATTAAGTTGTGTAAACTTAATTTTATAGTTGACTTATAAATATGATCATATTAAGGGTATTTCTTTTGGCTAGAATTTGTATCCATTTATGCCCTCATCCACTTTTTGGCTTTTTTTACTGCATTTATTTACCTCTATATCGCAATAGATAATATTGGTGTCATAAATGTTTTGCAAATCGACAAATACAATTTAACGAAATTGATACTTCGAAAAAGTTAAAAATGATTAATGATGAGAATTTTAAGAAGTATTCTTTTTCTTCATTAAACTGTTAAATTGAACGCTTTTATCTTGAAATTGGTAATTATCTTACAATTTATAATCATGTTCCATTGAGAGAATAAAATAAATTGAATTAAAAATATCTTCGAATGCAGTATAATTAAGTCTAAACTTGAAGAAGAATTTTACTCAGCATGTCTAGAGAGCTAATTTTGATTCACGTTAAAGAAAAAAATATTACGAAATATCTGTAACATATCAATATGAATTTATATTTTTTGCCCATATTTTCATGGTAGCGACTACAGCAGGATATAAATTGTTTAATAAATTTCTAAAAGCAATTTACCAATCGTATAATGAGATCTAAAGCTTCAAAAAATAGTCGTTGTAATGGTAAAAAATGTATCTAATGAAATAAAAAAATGTGTTTTATTTTAGTTTCTTGTTTGTTTTAATTAGGAATTGTGATTTTTTTCGATAAAGGCAACATGAAAAAGATCGAACATATTTGCTGTTAAATTATCACCATAGAAGAATTGTAACAGCGTTATACTACTGTTGCCTTTATACGTCAGTTTTAAATAATATTTCTCGGAAGTGCTGCTACAAGGCCTTCATAATCTTCCGTAGGTATTTTCCACGTCTTCGTGATGATACAAAAGTCTGAAATGCAAGGGGTGAAATGGGTGATAGTGTGATGAGAACATTCCTGACTGATAATTTATTATCATCTATTGCCCCCTTTATAAAATCATGAATATATGTTCCTTATCAAAGATTTATACATCTGTTTCAGATAACATTGTGCTATGATTAATTAAATTATAAATTAAATTTGAAATTGTCTAGAATTTTGGGTCCAAAGATTTCCTCAGGGGTTGTAGAGGGGTGCAATGAACTATAGCTTGGGGAATTGTCTATATAAATTGAAAACGATTAGTATTAATCGATCAATTTGAAGGATTGGAAAATATTTAATGATTTTTGGATTTAGTCTCGGTCATCATTGCATCAAATTCGTATGGTTCTAACAATAGTCTAGCTTATTTCGTCACTGTTTGGTAGATTATAAATGTGCCAGAAAGTAAGTCGGGGGCCTGCAGTAAGCAGTATTTTTCTATGGAAATTACAAATTTCTGTACCCTAAAACTTGTGACCATCTAATTCCAAAGTAAAGCCTCGGCTCATACCGAACAGCAAACTTAAAAGGGACCCAAAATTACAAGTGTAAAACAGTTCAATCAGAAAAAAACACTATTGTCAGTGTATTAAACAGACCGTACTGCCTAATTGCTTATAGCTTCGTCATTTGACCACTGGTAGATAGTTGTCTCATTGGCACTCATACAACTTCTTATATTTATATTTATTACCTTCGATACTTCATTTTACAGGATGGATGCATCGATATGTGTTTTTGTTGTTAATCAGCTTTAAATCATAACGAGCTTATTTTTGTTTTATTTTCTTTAGGAAAGTGAAAGTGATAACACAGGTGCCAATTACGTCATATTTAAATGCAGGTATTTTAAAGATGTTGGCAGCGACTTCGACCTGAGCTATACTCCTGGATATGGACCATATGGTACTTATGGTGAATGGAGTGACGCCTGTCCAGTAAACAGTGCAATATGTGGTATAAAAACCAAGATTCAACCAACCCAAAATTACGGCGACGATACCGCACTAAATGATGTTAAATTCTATTGTTGTGAATAAAGCGCTACTGTCACTTTAGCAACATGTACAATAATTATTTTTTTTTAACCTCTGGGAATGTCGTAAAAAATTAGAATGATTAATATGACTATTTAATTATAAAACATACTAGTAATATTGGAATACTACCCGCTTTTCATGCATGGATATAACTGCCGAGAATATACGGATTGACAACTTGGAGTCGATCGCAAGTATCAGTAAATAAATCGTCACAACACGCAGAAGCTCTTTAAGATCCACGAAAGGAGAGGCACATTATTTGACACATCTACGGATTGACATTTTCACACAGGTTCTAAATAGGATTCTGAAGGATGCAGATCTTCAGCAAAGACACTACCAAATAAGCTCCAAACATTAATAAATATAATATCAGCATCTGAGACTGATAATATCAGCATCTGAGACTGATAATATCATCCAATGCTGTGAAAAGTATTGTATTACAATGAGGTACTTTCACAACGTCTTAATGTCTCTTCAATAACAACTAACAAAAGAAATGTGTGTATTTTTCCTCTTCTTGTCTTGTATATATTCTGATTCAATGTTTCTAATTGGGAAGTCGTCTTTCCGTGGCTGAAACCATGCCTGTGTCAAGGTGTCATACTAAACCAAACCGAACTCTCTTTTGTCTAGGTTCCAATTACCTGCATTTTCTGCTACCCCAAAAAAAAACAAGAAGCTTTTAGTACTGTCCGAACAAGTTTACTAGTTCTGTTGTTCCTACTGATCACGTCAGCCCCGCATAAGCCATCGTTTAAATACATGATTACTTTCAAACCTAAATTATAAATTTAACAATACACATCACAACTTTGATGATTATGTAACCAGGTGTAGACATACCAAATATTAAAACATTAAAGACATAATATTTCATAGCTTTTAACCCAACTAAAACCAAAATATGTCTTGAATGGTTCGAATATTTCTACATGATGATAACCCGGTCTCAAATCGGAAGAAAATATGGGATCTCGTTCTTAGATATTTGACTGGCTACGCTAACATCTTTAAATATTTAAAAATTAATTTAGGAAGATGTGGATTAATGTCTCTACAATCTAAAACAAATCTTAATTTGTTTTAATTGTTAGCAACAGTCAACAGATTGATCACTTTAGGTTTACATTAAAATTTAATGAATACATCATAGTTCTATTAATTACGAATTTTGAATTTTCTAACGAAAGATTTGTTGATGTTAGAAAATACCTTACTTGGTTCTGTGTGTAAAGAAATTTTATATCCAAGTTCTACGATTTCAATAACTGTCTCATTAGCGCATATATTTTTTGCCGATAATCAACTGATCTTCTTCATTTAACTAAAGGAATGACATAACACTGTAACGTTTTCTTTAAAAACGTTAAAGGGGCACTAGCTGTCAAATTTGTGGTCACCGATTTGACTCAAATTCTCATATTTGATTGATGATAATGTAAAATATTTATCCAAACTCTCTAAGTCTAAAATAAACAGTTTACAGAGCATGGAGTAGATAATATGTAGGTTCGTTTCGTGTGTATTGTAGTCCTGACGCCATCTAATTATCTATCGATTTGACCTCAGATGACTATATAACTATAAGCGATGTAAACATGAATAAAGATACGAATAGATTAAAACAGCACGTGCAATTGGATTTGTTTAGGTCTGTTTGAGTTAATTTTATAGATTTAAAATATATGTTTCTCATTGTTTTTAACCGTATAAGAATGATTTTATATGGATCGAATCAGTAATCAAATGATTTACCGTAGTTTCACTTTCATTGTTGACATTCTTTTTCTTAAAATAACCAATACATGTACAATGCATGCGTTGTCAATCTCTAGCAGGGGGTTAAATTGAAGTTCACATGAATACGGATTTAATGAGGTCGACTTCTTCACTTGCTAGTGAATGAGTAATTATCAATATTTCTTCGCTTAATTTGACAAAATTGAACCATTTTGGCTGCTAAAAGCGAACTATTATTTCACTATTTCACTTTCATTATTGATTGAACACAAAACAAAATCTTATTTTAGTTTTTTATATATCTCGTAGCTAATGCCACTTTAACAGATAACGTATAAATAAATAATTTAGTTCTTATATTCTTCTTCTTCTTCTTCTTCTTCTTCTTCTTCTTCTTCTTCTTCTTCTTCTTCTTCTTCTTCTTCTTCTTCTTCTTCTTCTTCTTCTTCTTCTTCTTCTTCTTCTTCTTCTTCTTCTTCTTCTTCTTCTTCTTCTTCTTCTTCTTCTTCTTCTTCTTCTTCTTCTTCTTCTTCTTCTTCTTCTTCTTCTTCTTCTTCTTCTTCTTCTTCTTCTTCTTCTTCTTCTTCTTCTTCTTCTTCGTCTTTTTCTTCTTCAAGGTAAGGAACTGAACTCAATATTTGAATGTATGTGGTCACGCGGAGACTAACGTAGTGTCGGACAACCACAAAGTTTTCTTTTGACTATTTACAGGATAAAACGTTCTCTCT
Source organism: Mytilus trossulus (assembly GCF_036588685.1). Lineage (NCBI taxonomy): Eukaryota > Metazoa > Mollusca > Bivalvia > Mytilida > Mytilidae > Mytilus > Mytilus trossulus. Next base: position 44,445,582 of record NC_086374.1, on the reverse strand, counting down.
ATATATACACATTAAACTATGTACGTGATATTACTGTCTAAATTTTAGCAGAGCATGCCTTAACTGTGTCAGCTGATGTTGCCGATGTTGGAAGTTGGTTTCGGTCTCTAATGGTCCTTGGAAAAAGTGATTTTCACACTTTCTTGGACGAAGCAGTTTTTACCTCTCATCCGGTTATCGTTTGGCGTCAGATTTTGATGCCTATCTATGTTTATTAGATCTTATTTTGAACAGCATGCATAGCCTATTTTGTTTCCTGCGGTCTTCAAGGCTTTTCAATTTTAAAGATGTTATCATTTTTGTTACACAGCCAGCTGTGCGTTCTGTGTAGTTGTTGTTTACAAATCTGGCTGCTCTTTTCTGTACCTGTTCGATTGCTTTTATTTTAATCTGTTTCGTAGAGTCCCATACTGTGCAAGCATACTCAACCGGAGGTCTTACTATTATTTAATATGCTGCTGTTTTGACCGGTTTAGTGCAATCTTTTAGGTTACGGCGTATGGAATCTAGCCTTTTGTTTCCTTTATCCACTATATTGTCGATGTGTCTTTTCCAGGTTAAATTATTGCTGATTGTAACTCCCAGGTATTTACTAGCTTCAATGGAGTCCAGTTTGTGTCAGTGTATTTTGTAATTTGTTGGTGTTACAGGACGGTTCTTGGGTTGTGTATGAAAAACAATGCATTTTTTGCATTGAAGCTTATTTGCCACTTATCTTCCCAGTCCTCTAATGATGTGAGATCTCTCTGCAGTATGTCTTTTTCTGCTTCGTTACAGAATGTTCAAAAGAGGAGTCTGTCGTCTGCGAAAACTGTGGTATTTGATGATGTTGCTGTTTCTGGCATGTCGTTTTATGTAGGCCAGGAACAGTATAGGTCCAAGAACTGTTCCTTTAGAAAAAATCAGAGAGTACTGGTACTTGTTCAGAGACAGCCTCTTCTAGAAAAACGCTTTGTATTCTGTTTTGTAGGAATGATCTTATTCACTTGTTTTTCCTTAGAATTTACTCTGTAGTACTCAAGTTTATGTAGAAGGCAACGCTTAAGCAAAATCTAGTAGGATGATATCTACCTGGCCGTTACTTTTTCAATTTTGATGCAATATCATTAATAGTGATGATTAGTTGGGATTCCCAAGATCGTTGTTTGCGGAATCCATGCTCTGCATTTGTGAGAATTTTGTTTTTGTCGAAATGGTCCACTACGCTAATGTGTACAATATGTTCTAGGACTTTGCATGTAATGGAGGTATACGTAGGTGATACAGGTATGTAGTTTGATGCTTTGTGTCTTCATCATTTTTGAAATTTGAAAATATTTGCATCCCTCCAATCTTGAGGAACTTTTCCGGTGTTGAGTGATGCTTGGTACAGTTCTGTAGTAATTGGAGCAAGTTGGTCTGCTGTTGTCTTTAGTATGAAACAGGATGGTATAGCATATGGTCCAGTTGCCTTATGTGGTTTAAGGTTCTCCATTAATTAGTGAACTCCTTTTACATTGATTTGTATGTCAGCCATGGCGGTATATGGACTTTTCCTTTATTTGGGAAGTTGTTCAGGTTTTCTTTTGTAAATACGGTCTGGAATTGGCCTTAAAGGATGTTAGGTTTACTTTTGTTGTCGCTTTTGAGGAATTCCATTTTGTTCTTAAATGGTGCTTCTTCTATCCATTCCTAGTCTTTGCTTTTAATATAGGACCAGAATTTCTTGGAGTTGCCCTTGCAGTTGGAGCTGACTTCTTCCATGTATTTCTTATTGTCTTGTACTTCCCACTGCACTTCTTGTCTTAGTCTCTTGTATCTGTCTTGGTCTCTTTTCATTTTGTTTTTCTAGCTTTCTTGTGGGCATTTTGTTTTTGTTTAATCTTCCGTTTTATTGCTGTGTTCATCCATAGATGTCTGTGTGTGTCTACTTTGAGTCATTTTACCGATGTTTCTTTGAATTTGTGATTTTAAGCTTTGCAACCTGGATTCTACAGATCTGTTGCTGGTGTTTTTAGAAAATGTCTTAAATGTTTCGTGGTCTTCCTTTATCTTATATATATATCTGCTTTTTACATAGGTATATCTTTCTTTTAACTGGTTTTGGTTTAAAAAGGTTAACCTGTTATATCAAGTAAGACGATGTCATGGTCGCTGTTTCCTATTGAGGGTAAAGGTTTACAACTTAGTTTGAATGATGGATGAGCGGTAAGTATATTATCCAAGGTGTTTTCTTTGCATGTTGTGAAATCTACGATTTGTTCTAAACCATTATCATCTACGGTGTCTACATGATTATTGTGGGTTACTCGCTATGTGTGATGGTCTGCTCTTGTCAATTTATATCTGGTAGGTTGAAGTCGCCTCCAATCAAGAAGATAGAAGAGAGTTATCGCCCCTGTCATGGCGGCGCCCATGAAAATTTCAAGCTAAAGAAAAAAGAGTAACTTATCTATTTATTATGTGTTTATACATATAGTTATATAACTTTCAGAAATACTGTGGTAACAAATAACCAATACGAAAACAATATATCGAAAAAATATACGTAGATAGATTGACTGATTGAAATTTGAATGAATAACATGGCGACAAAAGAAGATGTCACTGATCTGAAACAGATAATGATGAGTATAGACAGTAAGGTCACAAACTTTTCATCTAGGCTTGACTCCGTTGAAAAAAACTTTACTGAACTTATTAGTGATGTGAAATCTGAAGTAGGTCAAGTAAAATCTGACCTTAGTATCACAAACAATGAGGTAACACAACTTAGGCAAGACCACAATGAGCTTGAGAGAGGTGTGGGACATTTGGAATCTCAGTTCAACTGTTTAGAAACTGAGAAATTAGAAAAGCTCAAATAAGACATAGACAAAAAACTTGCCTCACTCAAAGAATGTCAAGTACTACTTGAGAAACATGATAGGAAATACAACATCCTCATCTATGGAATCGAAAAAAAAACAAATGAGATAATTTGGGAAGTGCTTGAAAACTTATTTGTTAAAGATCTTGGTATTGAAAAATTTAAAGCCGACAGTTTCCCTATTGCAAATGCACATATGATTCCTGCAAAAGCTCCAGTTGACGGTACAAAACACCCTGATGCAATTATTGTTAGGCTCATGCACTATGACGACAAGCAATTTATTATGGCCCAGGCTTAAAAAGTTGCAAAAAAAAGGATAAGAATTGTTGATGATCTCCCCATTGTTATGAAAGAGGCACGTAACGATCTTGCGAAAATGGCATATAACATCAGGACTAAAGAAAAACTACAAACAAGGATAAGAGTAAGAGGGGTACACTTGGTTTTAGAAACCCGTCTCAATGCACGAGATGTCTGGAACGTCCGTAAAGACATCAGTTGTGTCTGATCAACACTTATACATGTAGAACAAACATAACACAAATTATATATATATGTATCTCTGTTTTTTTGGGGGGTTCTTTTGGTATATTTACTTGTCCGGTATAAATATATGTATGCATAAACAAATTTGAATACAAAAATGTATACTTAATACGTAATATCTTTTAGGGTGTAACATAGCAGTAAGTATAGTTGGGTTAATGTTCTGTTTTTGTTTTACTTTTTGTTATGTGTGTATGTTGGGGTTTTTTTGGGGTTTTTTTTGCGTTATTTCTTTGCTAAACTACAGCTTTATATTTTTATTTTAGTGCTTTCCAGCATGTAAAGTCGGTAAAACAGGAATGTTTTCCTACCCCACTGAAATAGCCAAAATAGGATACTAGGTTAAACTATGTATGTCTTATATACATATTATATAGACTCTAAATTATGAAGCTTAATGACTATTTTTTTTCTCACGCTTAAATGACTGGTCGTAAAGTCAGTACTCACCCAATAATAGAAACTGTAAAACAGTTAGATTTACACAAAATTCATCATTAGAAGCCTTGTTCTAATGAAACCTTGTGCAACAGATTTTTTTTCTATACTATTATCTGGTCTCAAATAATACCTTGATAGAAGGTGAGATTATTACAAATGAATGATTAAGTGAAGCTGGCTTAACAAAGAGTACCATTAATTAAAAATTTATTGAGAAATTTAGAATTTTTTTTTTTTTTTAAAGAGAATCAATCGCTTATCCTTATCAAACATGCTTTGTGTTTTCCACTAGTGCTTACTGCTAAGCTTATATTAATATGATTTTTATTTGTGTTGATTTGCCTGACGCTTAATTAAAATGTGCATGACTGAAGCTTAATTTGTACATGTCAAGAGCTTTTATATTAGCTGCTATTAATTCTCAGTTACATATACATGTTTTCCTGTGCTCATGGTGTAAATATCATGAAGTGTATTAAATATACACTTGCAAAATCCTGAAAATGTTAATGTTGTTTGTCTGTTTGTACAAAACTAAATATACACATTTTCATTGTCTTCATTAACCCTTAATTTCTTTCGGTCTGGGTCATTTGAATTGAAAGGAAATAAAAAACCTACTTTAATCAACCAAAACAGTGTATATTAAATGCATTTAGATTTTGATATGAAAACACATTATATGATGGAGATAATTTTAATTATAATATAAATTAGATAGATTTATCTCCCTTTGTACACAGTATTTCTGTATTAAAAAATATTTGAACACAAGTGGATAGGTTGCTCTTCACTACAATAGTAATTTGTTTTTAATTTTTATTATATCTTTGATATTTACACTATGATCTCAAATTTTCTTTCTTTTTGTTTCTTTTATTTTTTATGCTTGTTTTTCATTTTGACACAGTATTACTTATTTATATGAAAACTATGATGTATTTAGGATACAGCAGGAAACTAATGCAGACAACGTAGAGGAGGTCAGACATTTCAGAGTTACACTATCACTTATTTATATAAAATACTATGGGAGAATCGATCGCATTACACTTATCAAATCTCAAGTATTTATTATTCAGCTATTAAAATAAATGAATAAATGAGTGATAATGGTATAAAAATTGTTTCATACAACTGTCAAGGTTTAAATTCAAAGGAGAAGAGGAGAGATGTTTTGGATTATCTAAAAGCAAAAACTTGCCACATATATTGTTTACAAGATACACATTTTTCAGAAAAAGAAGAAATATCAATAAAAAATCTATGGGGAGGAGACTGTATTTTCAATTCTTTTGCAACAAACAAAAGAGCGGTAGCAATATTTTTTACCAAAAACTTTGAATACAAGATACATAGGATAAAAAAAGATAATCAAGGAAATCTGTTAGGAATTGATATTGAAATTGAAGGAAAAAGAATAACTTTGATATGCTTATATGGTCCAAATAAAGATTCACCTGAATTTTATTCTAGAGTAAGTGATACAATAGAAGACTTGAACAACCGATCAGTTATAATAACTGGAGATTATAATTTAGTCCAAAACCAAAATCTTGATACTTATAATTACCAAAATGTAAATAACCCGAAAGCCAAAGAGGAAGTTTTAAATATAATAGAAAATTATGATTTAACAGATCCCTATAGGGAATTGTACCCTGAACAAAAAAAAATTACATGGAGAAAAAATAATCCCATTAAACAAGCAAGATTGGATTTCTTTAAATAAAGTAAAAGAACAATATGCATCACTAGTATACAACAAAGAAACATCAGAAAAGATAAATGACTTAGAAATTCAATTTACTATAACCGATCAACTCTTTTTAGAAACTTTATTAATAGAAATTAGAGGAAAATCAATTGCATATGCTTCTTTTAGGAAGAAACAAAAAGATAAAAAAGAAAGAATACTATTAGAAGATATTAAAAAACTAGAAGAACAAATATTGTCAGAAGAAATATTTTTTGAAATTGATAAAAAGAAAACTGAGCTTAAAGTATTAAGACAAGAAAAGATGAGGGGTTCTTACATCAGATCCAAAATGCAATGGATAGAAGAAGGGGAAAAACCTTTAAACTTTTTTCTAAATTTAGAAACAAAACATTTTATAAATAAAACTATTCCAAAATTAGTCAATCAAAAAAGTGACACTATCAGTGAGCAAGATAAAATATTAAAAGAAGCAAACAATTATTACAAAAGGCTTTATACTAAAACAGAAAGTTTGAATAAGGTCAACCTAAAAAATGAAATCCATGATACCGATATTAAAAAAATAAATAATACCATCAGAGAATCTTTGGAGGGTGAATTAACAACAGCTTTGCGAAAAATGAAAAATGAAAAAAGCCCTGGGTCAGATGGTTTCACAAATGAAGTTTTTTTGGATAGATATAGGAAAATTTGTATTTCGGTCTATAAATAATGGTTACGAAAAGGGAGAATTAGCAATAACTCAAAGACAAGGTATTATAACCTGTATACCAAAGGGAGATAAACCTAGACAGTTCATGAAAAATTGGCGACCAATAAGTTTACTAAATACCACATATAAATTAGCATCAAGCTGCATAGCTGAGCGTATAAAATTAGTTCTACCCCAAATTATTAACAGTGATCAGACTGGTTTTATTCCGGGTAGAATTATAGGGGAGAATACTCGTCTAATTTACGATATATTATTTCAGACAGAACTAACTGATTTACCAGGACTGCTCCTTCTCATAGATTTTGAAAAAGCTTTTGATTCTGTATCATGGAGTTTCATTGAAGAAGTTTTAGATTTTTTCAATTTCGGCCCCTCTATAAAACAATGGGTGAGAACCTTTTACAAAAATATAAGTTCTGCAGTTTCTCAAAATTGTGTTTTATCTGAATTCTTTGAAATTCAAAGGGGTTGTCGACAAGGGGATCCTTTATCTCCTTATATATTTCTTTTATGTGCAGAACAACTTGGAATATAAATTAGAAAAAATAAAGAAATAAAGGGAATTAAAAAAGATGACACTGAATATTTGATCTCTCAATATGCTGATGACACGTCAATTATTCTTGACGGTACACAAGAGTCCCTTGACGCATCTCTCCGCTTATTACATAAATATGCTGAAATGTCTGGTCTCCGTATGAACTTAGACAAAACTAAGGTGGTATGGATAGGAAAGAAAAAATATAGTCAAGATACCATGTGTGTAAAGTGGGGATTGGAATGGGGTTCCAGTAGGTTTACACTATTAGGATTAAACTTTTCTGTCAATTTGCAAGAAATGGAATCTTTGAACTATTATCCTAAAATAAAAGAAATTGAAAATATAATCAATATTTGGTCTAAACAAACACTTACTCACGTGGGAAAGATAACAATTATCAAGACACTAATTATTTCAAAATTAAATCATCTATTTCTAACATTACCAACACCATGCAATACTACTCTTAAACAACTCATTCGTACACTATATTCATTTATTTGGGAAAACAAGCCTGACAAGATTAAAAGAAAAATATTATGTCTGGAACATAAATTTGGGGGGCTGAAAATGTTAGATATTGAAGAATATATAAAAGGGTTAAAATTAACGTGGGTCCGACGGTTGCTTAAAAACAATACAAAACTAAAAAAAACTTATAGAAAGCACAGAAAATATTAATATTGAAGATCTAGTATTTCTAGGCCCACCAAACAAATGTAAAAACCCCTTTTGGAAAGATGTTTTTAAAGCATGGACAGAAATGCAAAATAAACTTAAACCAAAAAATTAAGAAGAATTTTTAACAGTTTCACTTTGGAATAATGAAAATATTAAAATAGGTAGCAGATCTGTGTTCTATAAAGACTGGGCTAATAACGGTATTTTGTTAATTAATGATCTGGTAGATAATGAGGGTAAATTAATGTCGTTTGAACAATGGAAAAATATTTATGAAATTAAATCTAACTTTCTAGTTTATAATGGAGTTATATCAGCAATAAAATCATATCAAAATTCACTTAAACATAATATCTCTGTAGAAAATCTTTATAAAGTTCATGGACCAGTTCTATCAAATAATATTAGAACATTTTTTTTTTGTCAGTTAAAGGATCAAAAGATATGTATAATATTTTCTTAGAAAAAAGTAATACTAGGCCTACTTGTGAAGATAAATGGTCTTTAAGATTAAAAAAAAAAATTGATTGGAAAAAGGTGCATAATATGTCTTTCTACACCACAAAAAGCTCTAAACTTCATTGGTTCCAGTACAGAATAGTGCACAGAATCATAGGCACAAATGAATTTTTATTTAAAATTAAGGTAAAACAATCAGATAAATGTACTTTCCGTAATGAAGCTATTGAAGATATTGAGCACATATTTTGGACATGCCATAAAATTTCAGATTTATGGATTGAACTTGGTGATTGGATTTATAACCAAACACAAATATTGATTCCAGTTAATAAAGATATTATTTTATTTGAAAATTTGGGTAACAATGGAAATGATAGGATAAAAAACTTAATAATACTCCTGAAAAAATTCTATATTTACAGAACTAAACTCTGTGAAAATATTGTAAATTTTACAGGACTTAAAAACTACCTCAAAGAATCTCTGGTACTAGAAAAGAATTTATTTTTTAAAAGAAAACCTTTTCATAATGCCAATATCTGCTGGGACCCCTGGCTTCCGATTTTAGAAGACTAGTTTATTATCAAAAATTGGTACATTATGTACCAGACTTATTTATACGTACATTCCTTTCCTTATCCACACCACCACCTATGTTATAATTTAATACTGTTATATGCTGGTTTTATATATATGCTTGATGTTTTGTCTATGTTTATAACTACATGTAGGTTCCTCTAAGTTATTGCCTGTATGCAAATATTTGAATAAATATATCCTGCAAGTAAAATATATTTATTATTTTTTTTTATTTTTTTTTCCAAAATTTAAAGCTTCTGTGTTTTTTATTTATTTATTCTTTATAATTTATTAATTTTTTTTATTTATTCAGATTTATTGATCATTCTATATTGATAATGTTTTTAGTTGGATATATTATAATTTACAATGATTTATGAATGTATATATTACAGTTAAGAAACTAACAAATACTAATCAAATTAATTATATGCTACTAACGGTTAACGAGGCCGGGATAAGGTACCGGTATTTGATGTATCCACTAACAAATGTAAAAATATCAATAAAGTATGATTACTTCAAAAAAAAAAAAAAGAAGATGATTTTTGATGTTTTGATTTAATGGTTCTAATTTACTCTTTAACTGTATTAAGGTAGATATCATCTGTTTTATCTGGACGGCGATACAATGCACCAATAAGCATTATATTTTTTCCTTCTAAGACGTTTGTACCGGTTAATAGTTCTATCTCACCACTTGTTGTTATGTTCCCTAGTTGTTATGATTGTTTGGCTGCTATCAATACTACCCCTTGTTTGGATCAAGCCATGTTTTGTGCCTATTATAATGTCTGAATCAGTTGACTCTATTATTGCCTCTAGAAGTTTCCCCTTTTCTTTTAGACTACGGGAGTTGATGTGTAGCAGTCTTGGTTGCTTCTTAGGGGCTGGTTTCTTTTTGGCTGGTGAAGGTGATGATGTCATAATCGGTATATATGTACTGAATGATGTTGTGTTTAAAGATGTTGAGTTTATAGTAAGAGTAGCAAGAGTAGCAAGAGTCTTTGTGAACTCCTATCTCTGGCGATCGAGTATTTTTACTGTGTCAATTGAATGTGTTTTTAGACGTTCTTTATCGAATAGTAATTTTGTGCTGTTGCTGTAATTGGGTTACTAAGGCATTATGTTAACTCTATATTCACTCCTTCAATGGTGTTATACGAGAGAATAGAGTCCTGGTTAGAATTGTGTTTTATGATGTATCATGAAAGCCTGTCTGGTCCAGATAGTAAGTGTAAAGATAGCATAGTAAACCATTTTGTTGTTAACGAGGCTCGCGTGTACAAAATTTTCAGCCAAAATTTAAACATTTGTTCTTTATAAAATAATGTGTTTATTACAATATTAGTTATTTCTTTATGATATGATACAAAAACCAACCAATAAGATCGATATCTTTTTAAACACATCGGTGACCTATATTTTTTTAATTATTGTTTTCAAATAAGCTGTACAAAAACTAAATAATTGTATAATTTAAGCGATTTCTGTAATAAGGTTACTTTTTTATTTCGATATTACCATATTTCTTCTATTAACAGAAGAAAGGACATTTACAAAAATGTATGCATCTTTCGTAAACAGACTGTGAGCGTAAATGAAAGGTGACCCCAATTTTTTATTTTATTTTTCTTTTAAGTTTAAGATAAAGTTCATTTATAGAAAAGTATAACGAAATCCTATATTAGAAAAAAAAATATTTAGACCAGCGAACCCCCTTAAGGTGGTATGGGAGTCTAAAATAAAAATGATAGAATTTGTTCATACTTTGCCAAGATGTAGTATCTATTGATACATGTTAAAAAATATTATAAAAATGATAGGTCACCGTGCATTTTTTCAAGCTACGGGTCGTGACAAAATGACACATTTTGTATGGATTATACAGGAAAAAACACCATTTTGTGAATAGAAACTAAATGAAATGATAGAATTGTGAAATAAATTAGGAAAATATAGCTTTCAAACAATGCTTTGATAATATCAAAAGAAAAGATAGGGTCACCGTGCGTTTTTTCCGGCTAAAATACAAAGTAGGAAAATTCCATGAACAATCCAACAGAAAATGCACTGTTTTAGAGTTACCTCCCCTTAAAATGACAATTTGAAAATATTTAAAAACAACCAAAAATAATCTACACTTGTACATATATTTATATTTATAAGTTATATTCTTATAAATTGGATCTTTTAAATGTAAAAACACATGAAATATTTGCATTCTTGCATCAAATTTTGCTAATTTGATAGAAAATATGGACCTTAGATTCTCTGTTTTTTACAATCCAAGATGGCGAAAGACACCCATACCACCTGCAGATGGCAGTTAGGTCCGCTGCTGTATGCCCTGAGGTAATCGGTGCCCTCAGGTAATCGTGGCAATAGTGCCCATTGATATGCGTAGTAATAACATGATCTAAAAATAGAATAAACTAAAAATACATCATTGTACTTTCTATTTCGACTGACAGTATATGTGCGAAAAATAGGAGAAAACAGGAACACATACAATTTTTTAAAATAGGTTACGACAAATAATTCACGAAAAAATCCAAATATTTGGTTTATTTGTGATCATTGCAACGTGAACAGATATTTATTTAGTGAAACGTAAATGACTCAAAATAATTAAAAAGAAAACACTTTTTGAATGGCGATTTAAACTTTTATAATAATAGTTGTCAAAAGCTGGTTTCATAGATATTTATGTAAATAAATGTATATATATACAATTAACTATTAAAGAATAAAAGTTATCCGCACATGCCCAAGGCAGCAAACATTTGATTTTCGGGAGGGGGGGGGGGGGGGGTGGCTATGTATTTTTTTTCCTTCGGCGAAAGACAATATTTTTTTGAGACAGGTCGAAAACATTTTTTTCTTTCATTTCAATTTCAGCATTACATATAGTGGCAGAACAATTAGAAACAAACTTAAAAAAAATGAAATGATTGCTGTCAAAGTTTCGTGAATGTCCCGTTGAAACTTTGACTATCATTGTGTTTGGTAATATATGACACTTACATATGGACAGATTACGCATATATTGATTTTGGTTACTTCTTTTAAAGTAACATAAGAAGAAAATGATAACATTTAATAGATCCATGAGTGGCGGATCCATTCATTTAAAAAAAAGGGGGAGACACAAGGAGGGGGTTCCAACTATATGTTCCCATTCAAATGCATTGATCTCCAAAAAAAAAGGGTTCCTATCCCCAGAACACCCCTGGACCCGCCACTGAGCTGTTACAAAAAATATCGCTATAAACTGTCACGGCATTATTTGAATTTAAGTGTACTGCATGCATCTTGCACTGTAAGATTAGCATAAATTAACACTAATGCAAAATTGTTAAATAATCACTTTCGTTGGTTTTTTCTTATCTTTGTTTGAAATGTATTTTATTTAAAGCTTCTTTGTGTACCATTCTTTGTTTATTCGAAAGGGGTAGTAGATATATATATATATATATATACAATTAAAATAGAAGAACCTAGATAACGATATGTATGCGTTCAATAATGATACATATAAAAAAGAAGCTGTGGTATAAATCCCAATGAGACAACTGTCCACAAAAGGACACAGAAATTAACAACTGTAGGTCACCGTACGGCCTTCAACAATGAGCAAAGTCCATATAGCATTGTCATCTATAAAAGGTTCAGAAATAACAATGAAATCCAATTCAAACGAGAAAACTAACGGCCTTAAATATATAAAACAAATGAACAAAAACAAATATGTAGCACGTGCTAGTAAACAAACGACAACCACTGAATTACAGGGTCCTGGACTTGGGACAGGCACATACGATTTTTTTTCTCATAAAAGTTGTACAAAAAATCGACATGTGAAAAGTATTCCATCAATTATATCAAAGTATAAATAATCATAAATCTTTATCATTTAAGCAAAGCATACATTTATAGATCCGTATTTTACTCGATTGGCTTTAAAATAGTTAATAATATATCATGGCACTAACATATGGACAGATTACGCATATATTGATTTTGGTTACTTCTTTTAAACTAACATAAGTAGAAAATGATAACATTTAATAGATAGGTTATTGAAAATCAGTCCATCTTGTCCGACTGCATGGGGGGCAGTGGCGGATCCATCCATTTAAAAAAAGGGGGGGTTCCCAATCCAGGACACAAGGAGGGGGTTCCAACTATATGTTTCCATTCAAATGCATTGATCTCCAGAAAAAAAGGGTGCCAATACCCAGAACACCCCTGGACCCGCCACTTTCCATTGTTCAACTACTAAATTGTTGTACTTACTAGTACACTTGGTACAATAAAAAACCTGATAATAAATTGTTCAAATAAGGCCTTTGAAAATAGTGGAATTAATTACTTTTGGAGTGTCAAAAACTCGTTGGAAGTACTTGATAAATTGCATGCATATATTGGTGATTTTAAATCTGATCAAAGTTTTGATTTTTCTACCCTATATACCACTTTGCCTCATATTCTTCGTAAGAAAAAATTCACATCCCTAATTAACTGGGCATTTAAAAAGTCGGAATGCGAGTACATATGTTCAAACTCTTTGCGATCATTTTTTAGTAGCAATAAACAAAAGAACTATGTCAATTGGACATGCTTTGATACTATTTATGCGCTTGAATCTTTATTTGATAACATTTTTGTTCGCTTTAGAGATTCCGTATATCGTCAAGTTATTGGAATTCCAATGGGGACTAACTGTGAACCAATTATTGCGGACCTGTTTTTGTATTGTTATGAGTTACAATTTATGACTTAAATCAGCAAAGACCCATCAAAACAATATTTGATATAAAAATTTAGCAATACCTTTTGATATTTGGATGATATATTGGCTCTCAATAATAACGACTTCCGTATGTATACTTAGTCTAAAGAAATTTATCCTGTAGAACTTGCTTTAATTAAAGCTAATGATAACAATGACCACTGCCCTTTCCTCGATCTTGATATCTATATCATAAACGGGAAAATTAATACAAAAATTGTTGATAAGAGAGATGTTTTTTTTTCATTTCCTATTGTTAATTATCCATTTGAAGATGGTGACGTTCCCTTGTCATCATCTTATGGTGTTTATATATCTCAGCTTGTACGATTCTCTCGTTTATGTAACAACGGACTTCTCTTGAACTGAATTAAAATGTGCGTATTGCCATGCTTTTACTTTTCAACACTGGCTAGATGAATAGGGGGAGGGTTGAGATCTCATAAACATGTTTAACCCCTCCGCAATTTTGCGCATGTCCCAAGTCAGGAGCCTTTGGCCTTTGTTAGGCTTGTATGATTTTAAATTTTAGTTTCTTGTGTATAATTCGGAGTTTAGTATGACGTCCATTATCACTGAACTATTATGCATATTTTTAGGGGCCAGCTGAAGGACACCTACAGCTGCGGGAATTCTCGCTACATTGGAGACCCATTGGTTGCTTCGGCTGTTGTCTGCTCTATGGTCGGGTGGTTGTCGCTTTGACATATTCACCATTTCCTTTCTCAATTTTAATAACTATGTTTCTGATCTAATTTTGTATTCTATAATCGGCATCTATATATTTACACTACAAATCTACAACTCTCAGTCTATGGCTACACATGCTGATCTTATCTATATTCATGCATAATATTCATTAGCTGTGTATGAGTATCAAAATCGTATCATACGCGATGATGACCAGCCAGTACACACTGTAAGGATTTTATTCACCAGTATTAAAAAAGAGAAACACTGCAGTACGAACAGTAATCCATTTTTTTTTCATTTGACATTACTTTGAAAGTAACGTAGTTACAAGCACAGGTTATATAGTATATAACTGCTTTTTTAAAATGTTAATTGTCTTAATCTATCTTATTTGAGAGATGTTGGATATTTTCAAGGAAAAACCTCACATCTCCAGTGGACTTTTGTACATGGTCAGATAACCTTAGGTCATCTCTTAATTACTGTGTATTTCCTGTATCTCAGATCATATCTATGATTGCTCACATGGTGAGGTTACCTCAGGTCACCTCTGTATGATTGAACATTGTGAGGTTACTTAATATTACCTCTGTATTGCTGTACATGGTGAGTTTACTCTGTATTACTGCACATACTCGTATTACCACACTTTGTCTAAACTTTACAAAACACTATTTTTTTTTAGTTTTCCTCGGGGTACTTCTGCATTTCTATACATGGCCAAGTGCACATGTTAACTAATGTCATTTCTTAACTACTGTATATAAATATGTAACCTCAGAATACCTCTGTATGTTAGAATATGGTGATTTTACCTAGGGTCACAACTTCATGGTCATTGTACCAGCTCCATGTTACCACAGATAAATTTTGCAAAACGCTAATTTTCTACAAACCTCAGGTTACCACAATTGAATGTTCATAACTCCCTTCGTCAGCTAAGTCAGTCCAGATTACATCTATGTTCTTTTTTTCACGGACAGGCTACCTCAGGTCATCTGTAAATTACTGTACATGACCAGGTTACCTCAGGTCATCTGTAAATTACTGTACATGACAAGGTTATCTCAGGTCATATGTAAATTACTATACATGACCAGGTTACCTCAGGGAACCACTGTACTACTGTGTATGGTAAGATTACCTCAGGGAACCATGGTACTACTGTACATGATCGGGTTACTTCAAGGAACCATTGTTCTACTGTGCATGGTTTGGTTACCTCAGAGATCCATTGTTCTACTGTGCATGGTCATGTTACCGAGGGAACCATTGCACTACTGTGCATGGTAAGGTTACCTCAGGGAACCACTGTACTACTGTGTATGGTCAGGTTACCTCAGGGAACCTTTGTACTACTGTGCATAGTCAGGTTTCCCCAGGGAACCATTGTACTATTGACATGGTCAGGTTACTTCAGGGAACCATTGTACTACTGTGCATGGTCAGGTTACCCCAGGGAACCATTGTACTACTGTGCATGGTAAGTTACCGCAGGGAATCATTGTACTACTGTGCATGGTCAGTTTACCTCAGGAAACCATTGTTCTACTGTGCATGGTCAGGTTCCTCAGGGAACCACTGTACAACTGTGCATGGTCAGGTTACCTCCGGGAACCATTGTACTACTGTGCATGTTCATGTTACCTCAGGAAATCATTGTACTTCTGTGTATGGCTATGTTACCTTAGGGAATCATTGTTCTACTGTACATGGTCATTGTACCTAAGGGAACCATTGTACTGTTGTGAATTGTGAGTTTACCCCAGGGAGCTATTGTACTACTGTGCATAAACAGGTTACCTCAGGGAACAATTGTACTACTGTGCATAGTCAGGTTACCTCAGGGAACAATTGTACTACTGTACATGTTTAAGTTATCTCAGGAAACCATTGTAATACTGTGCATGGTCAGGTTACCTCAGGGAACCATTCTACTACTGTGCATGGTAAGGTACCTCATGGAATCATTGTACCACTCTGCATTGTCAGGTTTCCTTAGGAAACCATTGTTCTACTGTGCATGGTTATTTAACCTCAGGGAACTATTGTACTACTGTGCATGTTTAAGTTATCTCAGGAAATCATTGTAATACTGTGCATGGTCAGGTTATCTCAGGGAACCATTCTACTACTGTGCATGGTAAGGTACCTCATGGAATCATTGTACTACTCTGCATTGTCAGGTTTCCTTAGGAAACCATTGTTCTACTGTGCATGGTTATTTAACCTCAGGGAACTATTGTACTACTGTGCATTGTCATGTAACCTCTGGGAACCATTGTACTACTGTACATGTTTAAGTTACCTCAGGAATCCATTGCAATACTGAGCATGGTCAGGTTACCTCAGGGAACCATTGTACTACTGTGCATGATCAGATTACCTCAGGGAACCATTGTACTACTTTGCATTGTCAGGTTACCTCAGGGAACCATTGTACTTCTTTACATGGTCATGTTACCTCAGGAAACCACAGTTTTACTGTGCAGGGTCAGATTACCTCAGGGAACCATTGTACTACTGTGCATTGACTGGTTACCTCAGGTGACCATTGTACTACTGTGCATGGTCAGATTACCTCAGGGAACCATTGTACTACTGTGCATGGTCAGGTTACCTCAGGGAACCATTGCGCTACTGTACATGGTCATGTTACCTCAGGGAACCACTGTACTACTGTGCATGGTCAGGTTACCTCAGGGAACCATTGTAATACTGTGCATTGTCATGTTACCTCAGGGAACCATTCTTCTACTGTGCATGGTCAGGTTTCCCCAGGGAACCATTGTACTACTGTACATGGTCCGATTACTTCAGGGAACCATTGTACTACTGTGCATGGTAGGTTTCCTCAGGGAGCCATTGTACTAATGTGCATTGTCAGGTTACCTCAGGGAACCATTGTACTACTGTGCATTGTCATGTTACCTCAGGTGACCATTGTTCTACTGTGCATGGTCAGATTACCTCAGGTAACCATTGTACTACTGTGCATGGTCAGGTTACCTCAGGGAACCATTGTACTACTGTACATGTTTAAGTTACCTCAGGAAACCATTATAATACTTTGCATGGTCAGGTTACCTCAGGGAACCATTGTACTACTGTGCATGGTCAGAATACCTCAGGGAACCATTGTACTACTGTGCATTGTCAAGTTACCTCAGGGAACCATTGTACTACTGTGCATGATCAGATTACCTCAGGGAACCATTGTACTACTTTGCATTGTCAGGTTACCTCAGGGAACCATTGTACTTCTTTACATGGTCATGTTACCTCAGGGAACCACAGTTCTACTGTGCATGGTCAGGTTACCTCAGGGAACCATTGTACTTCTTTACATGGTCATGTTACCTCAGGGAACCACAGTTCTACTGTGCATGGTCAGGTTACCTCAGGGAACCATTGTACTACTGTGCATTGTCAGGTTACCTCAGGTGACCATTGTACTACTGTGCATGGTCAGATTACCTCAGGGAACCATTGTACTACTGTGCATGGTCAGGTTACCTCAGGGAACCATTGCGCTACTGTACATGGTCATGTTACCTCAGGGAACCACTGTACTACTGTGCATGGTCAGGTTACCTCAGGGAACCATTGTAATACTGTGCATTGTCATGTTACCTCAGGGAACCATTCTTCTACTGTGCATGGTCAGGTTTCCCCAGGGAACCATTGTACTACTGTACATGGTCCGATTACTTCAGGGAACCATTGTACTTCTGTGCATGGTCAGGTTACCTCAGGGAACGATTGCACTACTGTGCCTAGTCAGATTACTTCAGAAACCATTGTACTACTGTGCATGGTAGGTTTCCTCAGGGAGCCATTGTACTAATGTGCATTGTCAGGTTACCTCAGGGAACCATTGTGCTTCTTTACATGGTCATGTTACCTCAGGGAACCACAGTTGTACTGTGCGGCAGGTTACCTCAGGGAACCATTGTACTACTGTGCATTGTCATGTTACCTCAGGTGACCATTGTACTACTGTGCATGGTCAGATTACCTCAGGTAACCATTGTACTACTGTGCATGGTCAGGTTACCTCAGGGAACCATTGTACTACTGTACATGTTTAAGTTACCTCAGGAAACCATTATAATACTTTGCATGGTCAGGTTACCTCAGGGAACCATTGTACTACTGTGCATGGTCAGAATACCTCAGGGAACCATTGTACTACTGTGCATGATCAGATTACCTCAGGGAACCATTGTACTACTTTGCATTGTCAGGTTACCTCAGGGAACCATTGTACTTCTTTACATGGTCATGTTACCTCAGGGAACCACAGTTCTACTGTGCATGGTCAGGTTACCTCAGGGAACCATTGTACTACTGTGCATTGTCAGGTTACCACAGGTGACCATTGTACTACTGTGCATGGTCAGATTACCTCAGGGAACCATTGTACTACTGTGCATGGTCAGGTTACCTCAGGGAACCATTGTACTACTGTGTATTGTCATGTTACCTCAGGTGACCACTGTACTACTGTACATGGTCATGTTACCTCAGGGAACCACAGTTCTACTGCGCATGGTCAGGTTACCTCCGGGAACCATTGTACTACTGTGCATTGTCATGTTACCTCAGGTGACCATTGTACTACTGTGCGCATGGTCAGATTACCTCAGGTAACCATTGTACTACTGTGCATGGTCAGGTTACCTCAGGGAACCATTGTACTACTGTACATGTTTAAGTTACCTCAGGAAACCATTATAATACTTTGCATGGTCAGGTTACCTCAGGGAACCATTGTACTACTGTGCATGGTCGGAATACCTCAGGGAACCATTGTACTACTGTTCATTGTCAAGTTTCCTCAGGGAACCATTGTACTACTGTACATGGTCATGTTACCTCAGGGAACCACTGTACTACTGTGCATGGTCAGGTTACCTCAGGGAACCATTGTAATACTGTGCATTGTCATGTTACCTCAGGGAACCATTGTTCTACTGTGCATGGTCAGGTTTCCCCAGGGAACCATTGTACTACTGTACATGGCCCGATTACTTCAGGGAACCATTGTACTTCTGTGCATGGTCAGGTTACCTCAGGGAACAATTGCACTACTGTGCCTAGTCAGATTACTTCAGGAACCATTGTACTACTGTGCATGGTAGGTTTCCTCAGGGAACCATTGTACTAATGTGCATTGTCAGGTTATCTCAGAGAACCACTGTACAACTGTGCATGGTCAGGTTATTCATAAAGATAGACAAGAATGAGATTTACAGATAATTTAGTAGACTGAATTTTTTTCTGAACTCATTTTTTTCTGTTTGTTTATAGGTTTATGGTGAATGGAAACATAAATATAGACTTTTTAAAAAATATTGCATCTTTTGGTGATATCATTCCAGGAAAGTGGAAGGATATCATGTTTACTTGAAGTGGTGAGGTCTAGTAAAAATCGCAAACAGAAAGAAAAAAAATGAGTTGACTTCACGATTGCGTAACGTTTTATTCTTCGTGGCAAGACCCCCCTTTTTTCAATTTGGTACATACATGATATGAACATGAATTTTTTTTCTAAGATCAGCTGCTTTGCTTGTAAGCCTATGGAGCAGTCAATAACAAGACTGCAACCTTATGTTAATTTGATTTGAATCGATTATATTTGTTGTTATTTTTTGGGTTACCTGAGGTAATCCTGTTATGAAAGAATACTTCATAGATACTTTGCTGGTATATTCATTTATGCTGTAATTACACAATTTCTTAATTTAAAATGAAGAACTTCATAGATTTGTATTGTTTATGCGATTATATGTAAATGTTACATGAGTTCACTTGAGTTAAATGGGTTGTATTTGGTGTTATAATTGGGGTTACCTGAGGTAACCCTGTCATGAATGAATACTTCGTAGATACTTTGCTAGTGTTTACATTAATTGTAATAAACCAACTTATTCATTTTGAATGTAGGACTTCATTGAAGTTATATTGTTTAAGGGATATATATGTAAAGGTGATCTCAAATAATTTCAGTTAAGTGGGTTATATTTGCAATTATATTTGGGGTTACCTCAGGTACCCCTGTTATGAAAGAATGCTTATTAGATAGTTTGCTAGTGTAAACATCTATTTTGTAATCAAACAATTTCTTTATTTTACATGTAGAACTTCACAGATGTAAATTGCTTACGCGATATTTAGAAAATGCGATCTGTCTTAACTCGATTTGAATGGATTATACTTGTAGCTATTTTATGGGTTACCTGAGGTAACCCTGTCATGACAGAATACTTAGTAGATACTTTGTTAGTATTTGTATTTCTGGTGTGGTAAACCAATTTCTTCATTTTCAATGTAGGAATTCATTGAAGTTATATTGTTTATGTGATGTTAATGTAAAGATGATCTGAATTAACTTGAGTTGATTTGGTTGTAATTGCTGTTATTGCTGGGGTTACCTCAGGTAACCCTGTTATGAAAAAATATTAGTAGATACTATGCTTGTGTATACATTTGTATTTTAATCACACAATTTCTTAATTTAAAAATGTAGGACTTCATAGATTTGTATTTTTTATTTGATGTTATTGTTATGGTTAGCCGAGGTTATCCTGTCATGTAAGAATACTTTGTAGATAGTTTTCCAGAATATACATTCAAGTTGTATTTAACGATTTTTTTTTTTTTTATAAATTTGAACTTCATAGATGTGTATTGTTAATATGATGTTTCGGAAAGGCAACTTAAGTTAACTTGATTTAAATTGATTATATTTACTGTTATTTTTAGGGTTACCTGAGGTAACCCTGTTATGAAAGAATACTTCGTAGATGCTTTGCTTGTATATGCATTGATGTTGTAATTACACAATTTCTTAATTTGAAATGTAGGACTTTATAGATTTGTATTGTTTATGCGATGTATAGATATATGTTACCTGAGTAAACTTGAGTTAAAAGGGTTGTATTTGTTGTTATTATTAGGTTACCTGAGGTAACCCTGTCTCTCAGGAAACCCTGTAATGAATGAATTCTTCGTAGATACTTTGCTAGTGTTTACATTAATTGTAATAAACAAACTTCTTTATTTCAAATGTAGGACTTTATGAAAGTTGTATTGCTTATGTGATGTACATGTAATGATGAACTCAGTTAACTTCAGTTAAGTGGGTTATATTTGTAATTATGTCTGGATTACCTCAGGTACCCATGACATGAAGAATGCTTTTTAGAAAATTTGCTATTGTAAACATTTATATTTCTTTGTTTTAAATGTAGGACTTCATAGATGTGTATTGTTTATGTGCTATACCGGAAAGGCGACTTAAGTTAACTTGATATGAATGGATAATACTTGTTGCTATTTTATGGGTTACCTGAGGTAACCCTGTCATGACATTATACTTAGTAGATACTTTGCTAGTATATGCATTTATGGTGTAATAAATCAACTTCTTCATTTTTAATGTAGGAATTCATTAAAGTTATATTGTTTATGTGATGTATGTGTAAAGGCGATATGCATTTACTTCAGTCAAATAGGTTGTATTTGTTGTTATTGTATTGGTTTCCTCAGGTAACCCTGCTATAAAAGAATTCTTAGTAGATACTTTGCTAGTGTATACATTTATATTGTAATTCGACATTTTTTTTTATTTGAAATGTAGAAATTCATAGATTTGTATTGTTTATGTGATGTATATAAATAAAGGTGACCTCAGTTACTTGAGTTAGATGGGTTATCTTTGTTATTATTGTTATGGTTACCTGAGGTAACCCTGTAATGAATGAATCCTTCGTAGACACTTTGCTAGTGTTTACATTAATTGTATTAAACAAACTTCTTTATTTTAAATGTAGGACTTCATGAAAGTTTTATTGTTTATGTGATGCACATGTAAAAGTGACCTCAGTTAACTTCAGTTAAGTGGGTCATATTTGTAATTATGTCTGGGGTTACCTCAGGTACCCAGGTTATGAAGAATGCTTTTGAGATAGTTTGCTTGTGTAAACATTTATGTTGTAATATGACAATTTCTTTATTTTAAATGTAGGACTTCATACATGTGTATTGTTTATGTGATATTTCTGAAAGGCGACTTAAGTTAACTTGATACGAATGGATAATACTTGTTTCTATTTCATGGGTTACCTGATGTAACCCTGTCATGACAGAATATTTAGTAGATACTTTGCTAGTATATCCAGGTATGGTGTAATAAACCAACTTCTTCTTTTTAAATGTAGGAATTCATTAAAGTTATATTGTTTACGTGATGTATATGTAAAGGTGATATGCATTAACTTGAGTTAAATAGGTTGTATTGTTGTTATTGTATTGGTTACCTCAGGTAACCCTACTATGAAAGAATTCTTAGTAGATACTTTGCTAGTGTATATCTTTGTATTGTAACTCTACATTTTTTTAATTTGAAATGTAGGACTTCATAGATTTGTATTGTTTATGTGATGTATATATATTAAAAGGTGACATCAGTGAAATTGAGTTAGATGGGTTATCTTTGTTGTTACTGTTATGGTTACCTGAGGTAACCCTGTAATGAATGAATCCTTCGTAGACACTTTGCTAGTGTTTACATTAATTGTAATACACAAACTTATTTTTTTTAAATGTAGGACTTCATGAAAGTTGTATTGTTTATGTGATGTATATATATAAAGGTGACCTCAGTTAACTTGAGTTAGATGGGGTATCTTTGTTGTTATTGTTATGGTTACCTGAGGTAACCCTGTAATGAATGAATCCTTCGTAGACACTTTGCTTGTGTTAACATTAATTGTAATACACAAACTTCTTTATTTTAAATGTATGACTCCATGAAAATTGTATTGTTTATGTGATGCACATGTAAAGGTGACCTCAGTTTACTTCAGTAAAGTTGGTTATATTTGTAATTATGTCTGGGGTTACCTCAGGTACCCATGTTAAGAAGAATGTTTTTGAGATAGTTTGCTAGTGTGAATATTCATGTTGTAATCGGACAATTTCTTTATTTTAAATGTAGGACTTCATAGATGGGTATTATTTATGTGATATTTCTGAAAGGCGACTTAAGTTACTTTGATATGAATGGATAATACTTGTTTCTATTTCATGGGTTACACGAGGTAACCTGAAATGACAGAATATTTAGTAGATACTTTGCTAGTATATCCATTTATGGTGTAATAAATCAACTTCTTCATTTTTAATGTAGAAAATCATTAATGTTATATTGTTTATGTGATGTATATGTAAAGGTGATCTGAATTAACTTGAGTTAAAAAAGGTTGTTTTTGTTGTTTTTGTATTGGTTACCTCAGGTAACCCTGCTATGAGAGAATTCTTAGTATATACTTTGTAAGTGTATACATTTATATTTTAATTACACAATTTCTTAATTTAAAAATGTAGGACTTCATAGATTTGTATGGTTTATGTGATGCATATATATTTAAAGGTGATACCTGAGTTTACTTGAGTTATATGGGTTGTATTTGTTGTTATTATAGGGTTACCTGTGGTAACCCGGTAATGAATGAATTTTTTGTAGATACTTTGCTATTGCTTACATTAATTGTAATAAACAAACTTCTTTATTTTAAATGTAGGACTTCATGAAAGTTGTATTGTTTATGTGATGTATATATATAGAGGTGACCTCAGTTAACTTGCGCAAGATGGATTATCTTTGTTATTATTGTTATGGTTACCTGAGGTAACCCTGTAATGAATTAATCCTTCGTAGACACTTTGCTAGTGTTTACATTATTTGTATTAAACAAACTTCTTTATTTTAAATGTAGGACTTCATGAAAGTTGTATTGTTTATGTGATGCACATGTAAAGGTGACCTCAGTTAACTTCAGTTAAGTGGGTTATATTTGTAATTATGTCTGAGGTTACCTCAGGTACCCATGTTATGAAGAATGCTTTTTAGATAGATTGTTAGTGTAAACATTTATGTTGTAATCAAACAGTTTCTTTATTTTAAATGTAGGACTTCATAGATGGGTATTGTTTATGTGATATATATTGGAAAGGCGACTTAAGTTAACTTGATATGAATGGATAATACTTGTTTCTATTTTATGAGTTACCTGAGGTAACCGTGCATGACGGAATATTTAGTAGATACTTTGCTAGTATATGCATTTATGGTGTAATAAAGCAGCCTCTTAATTTTTAATGTAGGACTTCTTTAAAGTTATATTTTTCTATGTGATGTATATGTACAGGTGATCTGAATTAACTTGAGTTAAATAGGTTGTATTTGCTGTTATTGTTTTGGTTACCTCAGGTAACCCTGCTTTGAAAGAATTCTTAGTTGATACTTTGCTAGTGTATACATTCCTATTGTAATTCCACATTTTTTTAATTTGAAATGTAGGACTTCATAGATTTGTATTGTTTATGTGATGTATATATGAAGTTACCTCAGTTGACTTGAGTTTAATGGTTGTATTTGTTGTTATAATTGGGGTTACCTCAGGTAACCCTGTCATGAATGAATACTTCAGATCATTAATTGAACTTTTATAACAAAAAAAGTTTATTATTTTACCAGCCATCCCCACCCTACACGTACATACGAAATGAATGATCGGTGAATACAAATAATAAAATCATTTGGGAAGTTTGTTGACATCTTTGGTATTTGGTCACATTAAAATTTGGTATTAAGATCTATCTAAATAAGAACTATATTTTCGTGCGTATTTAATCAATGGCGCAATACCACGATTACCTCAGGGCACCGATTACCTCAGGGCATACAGCAGCGGACCTAACTGCCACCTGCCACTATAAGAGGTTGTATACTACTGGTATTCAAACTGAGTCTTCGTATTCCAAACAAATCAGCTGATATCCACTTCTTGAAAAGAAAATATGTGTTTGAGTTTTGATGCCTGGTAGTAAAACCGGATAAGATAAACTCACCTAGAATTTTTCTACTCGTCTCGACTGTTCATTAGCAACTCAGTTCTCTAAAACGGATGAAGGCGTTGATTCTAGAATAGTGTGTTTAGTTCGTCTTGTTCCACTCTGATTTTTAATAATTCAGAATTCCAGTCAATGTTAAAACATTCAATGTATGTGTCTAGTAAAATGGATGATAGTTAGACTGAGAAGGTGTCCTGGATGAGTACCGTCCTTGTTGTTTATTGAAAGGTTTACTGATTTGATTATGTGTTCTTTTCTTCTCTTTCGTCTCTAAAGAAGTACTGATGTTTTTTTGAATTACTGTTGAGTTGGTAGCTTTAGTAGTTCAATACCTGTATTCGCTCGGTAACTCGGAAGTCTTCAACTTTGTACGTCTCTGGATTTTTTTGAAACTTTTGTACTTATTCCAGTTGGATATCGAAAGTAATGGGCAGTCAATGATTTATTTAAGCGTTTTGGTACTTGCTCACAATTTTAATTGCTCTATTGTTTTGTTCTACTACAGTTTGAATTGACTTTTTGCTGCGATATTTGAGTTTTATAAATCTTCCTTCTTTTTTGGATTTTTCGATTCTACTTTTGATAAAATCTTCGAGTACTTCGGTTGTGGCCCCTGATTTCTACCAGGTTTCAAGTGGGAATTCCTTTTATGCAGGCGTTTTTTAGTGTGAAGCCTTTAGAAACTACGTTAGGGGTTTTGTATTGGAACCCATCTGGATATTAAGGCTGTTTTGCGATGTATTTTTTAAGTCTTCTTCTCATGAGTTAACTCTATAGTTAGTTGTTTACATTGGAGATTTACCAGAAGTTGGACTGTCACAAAGAGATATTTTCCCGCCGGTTGTCCAAGTCATGAAATCACAATTGGATGATTTTTTATCTGGAAATTAGTTTCATATGTGTGCATTTTTGTATTGTACACCCTGTATATATTGATATTTTTTAGAATGGTTGTAAATGATGAATTTCTAGAACTTTTCAGGAGCCGTCGGAGAGATCAGCTGTGTTGTCCGAGCATTCGCAATCCTTCAGACTTTTCTTTCTGTAATTACCAACCCCATGTATAATGGTCTGACCTTGAATGTCTTGATAAACCACACTCATAACATTTTCCGGGTCGATTCACCACTAGGATGCTAACTGTAATATGTTGATTGACTGAGCTGATTTGATTAGATTATGGTTGTGCGTGTCTTAAAATTTGTGTCGTTCTTTTTTTCCTCGACGCGTTATTTTCTTCTGATAATCTACGTTAATCGTGTTCCGAATCATCTGCTAGGTTGTGCATTTCATACTATTCTCCATCCGTTCTCAGACTGATCCCCGAGCCATTTCATATTTTGTCCATGAGTAAGAATGTCCAAACCTTCACTTATGTTCCTCATTGCATCCGCTGTTGAGTGTCATTGTTGTCTTGAGTTTCTGTTACCTCTGGTGTCTTTCATCATCTTTGATTTTTGTCGTCTGAGTGTCTGAATGTGTTGGACCAGTGCAGCTAGAATGATTGTTGTACACAAAGAAGAAAGAAGAAAATAAAACGCTAAAAACATACCGTTCTTAAAAAATAATCCTTAATAATCTCCGGAATGCTGAAAATAGATTTATAACTTCCCATACTGTGATGAACATACTTTTGGCTTTTTTATTTAAGCCAAAATTACACACAAAAAAATCTAAAATAGTTTAATATCCTGAAAAAAATCCAAAGCAGTTAAGTTTTTTATGGAATTTGGTCATATTCAGCATCAAAAGGGGTAAAGTGTGTCAGGTTTCTAAGTGACGATAAGAATACAGTTACATCTCCATTTGTAATGTTTTAGAATAAGGTCCATTTCACATATGAAATATAAGATGATGAAATCTTTGAACAAACATTTTAAGCTTAAACATTAGAAGACATTGCCATTCGAGTAATAGTTGATGACGACGATGATGGATTGCTGTTATTTGTACGTTCAGATGCAATTGAATGCATACTTATGATGAGGAGATTTAAATGTGATATGGAAATGTGAAAATGAACCCTGCTTGACTGACAAAGACATAGCTAAATTTTAAGATGAAAAACAGTAAGGCACAAAACTAAGCATTCAATCTGACCCTTCGGGGGATCAAACATATGACCATTCGATATCCAGGCGAGATTACGCAAGTTGTAAGTAAGAATAAAAGTAATAAGTGAAACAACTAAAAACTTTCAGGTTAACTTATAGCATAAGTATATAATATAAGTTTTAAACATTTTGATTTTATTTTTAAATACGATATCCTTTTTTGATTGTTTGTTTGTTTTGGGGGGATTTTTTTTGTTACACCATGTGCATGAAAGCGCATTTTTATAACAATCCTTTCTAAAACTTGTCTGTTTATAGATTTGAAATTAAAAAGAAACACAGGTTTCGACGCCCTTAGGTAAAGTTGGTCTTAAATGGATTTTGCTATTTCATAAGGTATTTTTTTGTCATATAGCTCTTTCACCAAGAGGCAGATGTCAATAGCAAGCTCAAAATTGTATCAACATTTATAAAAGTTCTGAATAAGTTTTAAAAAGGTAGTCAAACATGAGCCATGCATCAACATATAATTCTTTAAAAAATTTAAACCACTAAGATATGCCATACAACATATATTGGTACTATGCTTGGGAAAAGGACATCAACATTTGGCGGGACTAAGCTATGGTTTTAATAAGATCTTAACACTCAAACTTTCTGCATCTGCAATAATAATCATAGATCAAAACAAAATTAATTTAAAAAATCGATGCGTTAAAAAATCAGAACAGGTTACGCCACTTACCTAGAAATACAAAAGGTAGCATATACATGGTAGCTTGGTTACATAAAATCAAGTTTATATCAAAAACAAACAATACTGCATCAAGGTGTAATGCCACCATTATTTTTTTCCCTATAAGTCTTTTAGTGCGGTGACAGAAGTGTAAAAAGACGTCTAGATCGCGAGTTTAATCTCCCCAAATAACACACGGCTAAAAATGGTCTTAACTTAAAGACAAATATGTCTTCTTTCGTTTTTGCCCTGTCGTCAAAATTTCGTACAGTCACATTTTTCTAAAAAGTCGTTTTAATGACTAGTAGTATATTGGAGAGTTTCAATCCCCCTTTTTCAAAATGAAAAATTGTGTATGTTTGCTTAAATTTAATTGAAATAGTTTTTCCTGGAGCTATTTTTATATGTCAAAATCTTCTATTCCGTATTTTTTTTTATTTTAATCTATAAAATTTGCGAAAGTTTGGACTGTTTAAAATTGAGGTAATTTTAATTGCAAATTTAGACACAAACTTCAGTTTCTTCTTCATAGTAGTTATAAAGATTATCCCATTATATTTTAAGCATATAGTAATTCATAAAACTAATAAGTGATAAAAAGTTTGGAACTAAAATATGAAAGAAACCTTAAGAAATCAATGGAATAAGAATGAGAAAAAAACTTCAATTTCAACACGGAACTGAATCACTTGCCTTCCGTCACATTTTGTGTATTAGTCAATAATTTGCTCTCAACTGATACATGGAATTACTACCTTTTTCGTTATTATATACACATATTTTCATTATTGTACACTGATATATGCCACATACGTTGTTTGAATATGTTTATATTCTATGTTTTTTTGTTATAAAACAACAAATATACTTTGTCAGAAAAGTCTTATTGTAAAATCAAAATAATTGACGGATAGTTTCAGTAAATATTCCGTGATATATTAAGTCCGTTGCAACTTGCTCCATTAAGTCAAAAGAAAAGACAAAAGTAGTGAAATTTTATGCAGTGCTTAAAAAAACCACTGAAATTTGAATCAGATGAGCGTATTAAGAATGTTTTATCCGTGTCAGATAAGGTTAAAGTTAAAACAGGTTCCCGTCCATCTTTTAAACATCAAGCACTGTCATTTTGATAGCATTACAAATTTTTTGCTAACTTAACGAAAGAAAAAAAATCCAAACCCATGAAAGCAGATATCTTAGATCACGATACTGCTTTTAGTAAAATTATTTGGCTATTGAAAACAATTTAATGGTAATTCCCATGACACCGTTACTTGATAAATATAGTTAAATTCTCCCTCGCCCTGCTCGTCCGAATTTAAAGTATTTAATCTCTAATTCAATAGGCTATAAACAAAACAAACACAGATATAGGATTAGTTGCTCGCAGTAACATCTTATTTCTCTTGCGATACAATATTTTATTTTACTGAATTGTACATATTTCTTCAATCGAAACATTATATAAACACATGACATATAACATTGTTCCTCTTTC
Source organism: Mytilus trossulus (assembly GCF_036588685.1). Classification (NCBI taxonomy): domain Eukaryota; kingdom Metazoa; phylum Mollusca; class Bivalvia; order Mytilida; family Mytilidae; genus Mytilus; species Mytilus trossulus. The sequence continues at coordinate 44,416,347 of NC_086374.1, read as the reverse complement.
GCATCGTTTCTTTTCCCCCGGCTAATGCCTCCAACGCCTGTACGTACAACAAACATAGCAGCAACTGCACATATACCTATGTGACCAACTTCAACCCGACGTAACTGCGAGCACCTTCGATACTAATACAACAACAAATGGAAGTTTTTAACGACCTTGACTGGCTATACAGCCCTTGCACGGTCGGTATACTAATACATTTAAATCCCAAACTTTATATAGTACCTTTAAACACCACCCATAAAAACCGCCAAAACTTTCCTCGTGCCTCCTGTACTTAACATCAAACTTATAAATAGTACATACTGTTACAAAACCAGTATCCGAACTATACTAGTTCTCATCTGTAAATATTAACTACAAATAGCAAACGGGAAAAACCCTATTTCAAACGAAATAAAATACATTCAAATTCTCCCTCGCCCTGCTCGTCCGAATTTAAAGTATTTAATCTCGAATTAAATCGGCTATAAACAAGACAAACACAGATATAGGATTAGTTGCTCGCAGTAACATCGAAACAAAGGAAATGAAACAGTTCAGAATAAGATGCTGATATAAAAAGTCTTTTGAGATATTGCTAATTGAAGATAACTCTCCAACCACTAAACTAGACCAATATCAGTTTCAAGTCGACAGTCGGAACGTCAAATACGACATATTGAACCGGAAGCTTCCGCAATAGATAGTTACTAGAACACACCCGCGAAATCGCGGGCATTCAGAGGGCAGTTTAAAGAATGTAAAGTGTTGTTGGAAGAATTTTGTAAAATATTGAATGACTGGAGAATTTCAGCAAAGGTATCATAAGTCATAGGTTATTGGGGATAGGAAATTGCTTTTTTTTTTTTTTTTTTTTTTATCCCTCCTGATTATTTCCAATATTCCCATTTTTGGTTTTCTATCAATTTCAATATGAACAAACATTTAGTATGTTATGAACATTCAAGTAAGGAGCCTGTAATTCAGTGATTGTTGTTTGTTTATGTGTTACATATTTGTTTTTTGTTCATTTTTTTGTACATAAATCAGGCCGCTAGTTTTCTGGTTTGAATTGTTTTACATTGTCAGTTCGGGGCCTATTCAAGTAAGGAGCCGGTAATTAAGTGGTTGTTGTTTTTTTATGTGTTACATATTTGTTTTTCGTTCATTTTTTTTGTACATAAATAAGGCCGCTAGTTTTCTGGTTTGAATTGTTTTAAATTGTCAGTTCGGGGCTTTATAAAGCTAAGTATGCGGTATGGGCTTGACTCGTTGTTGAAGGTCGTACGGTAACCTATAGTTGTTAATATATGTGTCATATTGGTCTCTTGTGGAGAGTTGTTTCAACATGGCAATCATACCACATCTTCTTTCTTTTTGTAATCAATGAATTTTGTAAAAGATTTAATGACTGGAGAATTTCAGAAAAGGTATCAAAAGTTCACATGAATATTTTTAGCGCTTATCTGTATATTATGAACATTCATTACTATATATAAATATAGTGTATTTACTTTCAATTCGAAGTTTACTAATCGATCCATAGTGGTCATTGATAAAGTATACAGACCCTCTCTATTTAATAAACTCTGTGACTGCCGTGGATAGTAAACTTGAAAATGATAGCAGATAAAATTCTGAAAATACACTTTATTCTTTGTATATGTATGTTCAAATTATACAGAAAAACGCAAACCGGAGGTCTAATCTGACTTAAAATTTCGTCCAATGATTCTTTTGTTAACATTCATAAAAATCTAAACATATATGTATATATCCGGATGCCTTTTTTCTCGTTTTTCTCCAAAAATAACTCAATCTGAATAAACATATGAATGGATGACAAATGGCACTATGTTTTGCAAATCTTGAATCGATGGATAATTTCTCAAACTGTTTTCCTTGATTCTGTTAATAGAAGAACACAATCAAAACTTCATACATACATGTACTTGTATCTTAATCAGATAGACATTAAACTCTATTGATATATACATCAACTTCTAATCATACTATGTGATTCAATATGTTACACAATGCAACATAGCTCATGAAAGTCTAAACATATAGATATCTCAGATCTACATACATCAACTCTATATCACACTGTGTGATTCTTTTGTTAACATTCATAAAAATCTAAACATATATGTATATATATCTATTATATCAACAACAACAAAAAACAAAGTCTACAGCTATGTCTGAAGCTCTGACTTTGTACAAGGTTTCTTATTATCTTTGTTACATTTTTATTATCGATTTTAAATTAAACAAGTTTTCCACTCAATATGTTATGTACCATGTGTACGGACTGTAAAATATTACTGCTTACCGTTTTAAAATCTCTCCAAGTTGAACTCTTGGTACTGTCCGATATATCTCACATAAAAACGGACTACTTTTTTATACCTATACCTGCATATTTGTGGCATCCGGGAAATAATTAGCACATACTTAAGGTCTCCAATATGGTACTAAAACTCTGATCGTTTTATAGTAAAAGCGACCTGCTGATAAAATAAAATCAAAAGTGTGGTATTTAATGAAAAAACATATCAAACTGATGATTATTACAAGTCTCATCTTCATATTAATTGTATACATATATTTAATTATGTTCAAAAGTTAATGCCTTCATATTTAATCTTTTGTTTTCTGTATATTAATTTAACTATACAACATCCCATGGTGCATTGTGCAACCAATCACATCGCTCCCATCGACAACATTCCATGGTGCACTACACTGTGCAACCAATCACATCGCTCCCAGCGACAACATTCCATGGTGCACTACACTGTGCAACCAATCACATCGCTCCCAGCGACAACATTCCATGGTGCACTACACTTTGCAACCAATCACATCGCTCCCAGCGATCTAATAAAATAAATTTCATACACACCATTTCAAACTCATCTGTAACTCGTATCACTCTTCGTGACAAAATCATCTCACTGCGAGAAGATTTAAACATATGTTGTTTACATGTCTCAAATCTAGTACAAGTCTTACAAATTCTTTATCTGAACTTTGTACTGAAACAGTAATCAGATTTTGTACAAAAAGTGGACACTGTAATATTTAGTGAGCATTTCATCTATCAACTTTTAAATAAAAGTTGCATGCTTAAAAGCTGATTTTTTTTTCATATTAATGAACTCAACATGGTTCAGATGATGATTATAACAAGTCTCATCTTCAAATCAATTGTATACATATATTTAATTATGTACAAAAGTTAATGCCTTCATATTTAATCTTTTGTTTTCTGTATATCAATTTAACTATACAACATCCCATGGTGCATTGTGCAACCAATCACATCACTCCCAGCGACAACATTCTATGGTGCACTACACTGTGCAACCAATCACATCGCTCCCAGCGACAACATTCCATGGTGCACTACACTGTGCAACCAATCACATCGCTCCCAGCGACAACATTCCATGGTGCACTACACTGTGCAACCAATCACATCGCTCCCAACGATCTAATAAAATAAATTTCATACATACCATTTCAAACTCATCTGTAACTCGTATCACTCTTCGTGACAAAATCATCTCACTGCGAGAAGATTTAAACATATGTTGTTTCCATGTCTCAAATCTAGTACAAGTCTTACAAATTCTTTATCTGAACTTTGTACTGAAACAGTAATCAGATTTTGTACAACAAGTGGACACTGTAATATTTAGTGAGCATTTCATCTATCAACTTTTAAATAAAAGTTGCATGCTTAAAAGCTGATTTTTTTTTCATATTAATGAACTCAACATGGTTCACATGGTTCAGTATTGAATGGAAATATATAACCAAATTCTGTAGTATTTTAAAATAAAATCATAAACCTGTAATGCGGGGTTCACACATTGCCGATTATTGCTCCCGATTGAGATCAGACAGCAATACGAAACGAAAAGTGAAAAAGTCGGATTAGTATCCTCAATTATCTGGAATGTCCTATCATTGTCTGAACGCATTCGTTTCAGTTCGTAACAGATTCCTACGGATCGGGAAGGGTCCGAATAGTTCGGCAAAGCATCCCGACAGTTAAGTGCGTCCCGTAACATTCGGGGCAACTCAGCCGATTTTGTCTAGTCGGATTACAATCGTGGCTATGTCGTGACAGATTCTGCTGTATCGGATCGAATTCCGAACAATATCTTGTGTATTCTGGACGTGTCCTGTGGAACGGGAATGATCCGGAGTAATTTTTCATAGTTGTTTTTCTGCCGATTGAGTCCAGATTGCATCCAGATCTTGTCGATTGCGAACCGTTTTTTGCCGAAACCGTTCCGAAACAGTCCCGTTATTAATACGAAATTCGTCATGCCTGCGTCACACTGTCCCGATTTTTACGCCGATGGCAACACGATTATGGAAATTTTCTAAATCGGGACTGATCGTATCCAGATCGGGCTATTCGTAGTGCCACCTTTAACCATCGTAGAACCATCGGCCACTTTTTCTAGCCTTCGGGGAAAACTTCGGGAAGGGTTTAAATTTTTTTAACATGTTAAAAAATCCCCGATGGTGCGTCCGATGTTGAGGGTTCGTAATGAGTTCGTATCACCATCCTCACCATCGTAAAGTCAACGGGAATGCATCTTTGAACATCGTATTGCATTCGTGTTCCCATCGTTTCGATCGGGCAGTTTTGACATTACGATGTCTACACGAATGAATCACGAAGATGCCCGAAGGTCTTACGATGGCAACACGACTTCGTGAAGACCTCGTAATCCCGTCGTGTTGCCATCGAATAAAAGTACGAAGGCGACAAGATGGAACTACGACGGCAATAAATCCAGCTGAATGTTAGTTTATTTTCGCGCTAAAATACATTTAAAGTGCCATGCGCAATATGCACTGATCAATCTAATACGACAGTTAAGAAAGACGTTCACAATAAATGGAGCTCATATCATATGATTCTATGAGAACAAGAAAGGCGACAGCGTTGTTTCTATCAATTCAAATGGAACAAGCAGAGAAGCTTTTACAGGCTCAGGATTTACTTTTACAAGTAAAATATTATTTTTTTGTCAATTTTTCATATCAAGTAACATAATGAAAATCATAAACGTGCCTCGAACACCAACACTGCAGGTACACGTAAATAGGGAAACCAACTTTTTATGTTATGCCCCACCTACGATAGTAGAGGGGCATTATGTTTTCTGGTCTGTGGCTCCGTTCGTCCGTCTGTGCGTCCGTTCGTCCCATTTCAGGTTAAAGTTTTTGGTCAAGGCAGTTTTTGATGAAGCTGAAGTCCAATCAACTTGAAACTTAATACACTTGTTGCTTATGGTATGATCTTTCTAATTTTAGAGCCAAATTAGACTTTTGACCCCAACTTCACGGTCCACTGAACATAGAAAATTCAAATGGGAATTTCAGGTTAAAGTTTTTGGTCAAGGTAGTTTTTGATAAAATTGAAGTCCAATCAACTTGAAACTTAGTACACATGATCCCTATAATATAATCTTTCTTATTTTAATGCCAAATTAGATTATTACCAAATTTCACGGTCCACTGAACATAGAAAATGAAAGTAGGAATTTCAGGTTAAAGTTTTTGGTCAAGGTAGTTTTTGATAAAATTGAAGTCCAATCAACTTGAAACTTAGTACACATGTTCCCTATAATATAATGTTTCTTATTTTAATGCCAAATTAGATTATTACCCAATTTCACGGTCCATGGAACATGGAAAAGGATAGTGCAAGTGGGGCATCCGTGTACTTTGGACACATTCTTGTTCTTCATTATTTTGATTTTTTTTATGTATCGTCTGAGTTGTTATCACACGAATGTTTACTCCATACACGGCTGGTAATCTACACACGCAGAACATTTGGTTCTGCAATGAAAACCGTGAGAGGATTTTCCGGTTGTGTTTGAGTGGAGTAATTGTCACCGCTTCAAAAGGTACGTACATTTCTAAATCGCAATTTTCTTATTCGACTGATCAAAATATTGAAAATTGGAGAATGCTATGCTGTGGTGAATACTTTAACGAAGAGATACATGTATCATTTACTGTTGTACGTGGATTTGAACTCCTACAAAATCAGTTGCCGCACGAGAACTTGCCTAAAAAAGTGACATTTTGATTTTGAAATGGTTCTATTAACAGACCTACAAGTTCAAATTTACTTTTTATTGGGTCAATGGGTATGAATGTCGTTTTGGGCGATGTGTACACTGTCCGGTGTTGATAGACATCTTAATAAATCTAAAAATCTTATATTTTCATTTTTTAATGAGTGAGGGGATCGGTTCTGATTGAGGACATCGTGAATGCGTGAGGGGACTTGAAATCTTATCTTTATATACAAGCTATCAGTAGTTGAAAGTTGCCTTAATATGGTTAGATTGTTTATGAAAAAACAAATTTGTGTGCATAAATAAAAATTATGAGATAGAATTTTGAAATAACAATAAATGACCATGTTTTCTTTTTATGAATAAAGTCTAACCAATAAATTTCAAATATGTGTCCAAATTCGTGGATTTGGGCAAATAATCGGTATAGTTTACTATTAATTGGTATTTATTAATAAATGTTATTTTCATTGTGATTGATAAATGTTATATATCAGTATTGCAAATTTAATCCTGAATTTTGTCTATCCTTTTTTTGGGATATTGTTTAAGAAATTCATATATTACGTCACTTTGTTGATGGTTTTGGCTAACTCGCCTGTGAATTTTTATTTGCTGGTTTAGGTAGTTTTATGTATCCGTTTTTATTTTGTAGTTAGTCACCACTTCGATTTTTATCATGTATATCTATTATATGGTCATTTTATAAAACATCACTGGTTGCAAAATTATGAATTATTCGAAATAACAAGGATGTTCTTATTCCTGGCAGAAACCCTAGCCGTATTAGGCACAACTTTTTGGAACTTTTGGTCCTCAATGTACTTGTCTTGTCTTTCGAACTTTTTTCATCTGAGCGTCACTGGTGGGCCTTTTGTGGACGAAAGACGCGTCTGACGTATTTATAAGTGTTTTTTTAAACCTGGTACCTTTTATTAGCTATAATTGGAGTGTTTCTCTGTCCTATATGTTCTATCATTTATTTGTATTGTAGTCCTGTCATGTAATGTTGTCTTTAAATGATATATTTATCATTTCTGTGAAAGCGGGAGGTTTGGTATGCCACAAAAACGGGTTCATCCCACCATTTTTTCTTATAATGTCCAAGTCAGGAAAATGGCCATTTTTAAACTGTATAAAAAATATGTGGTATGATTGCCAATGAGACAACTATCAACAAAAGACCAAAATGACAAAAACATTAACAATTATAGGTCACCGTACGGCCTTCAACAATGAGCAAAGCCCATACCGCATATAGTCAGCTATAAAAGATGTTCGTTTCTGTGTGTGTTAAAGTTTAATTTTGTGTTGCTGTTGTTACGTAGTTTTCCTCTTATATTTGATGTGTTTCCCTTAGTTTTAGTTTGTAGTCCGAATTCGTTTTTTCTCAATCAATTTATGAATTTCGACAACGGTTTACTACTTACTTCTATGAACAATCTGACCACATCAAGTAAGCAACTTTCAAAGACTCATAGTTTGGATATAATATTATGATTTCACGTCCCCTCACGCATTCACGATGTCCTCAATCAGAACCGATCCCCTCACGCATGTCATTATGAAAATATGATGTTTATAGATTTATTGAGATGTCGATCAACACCGGACAGCGTACACGCCGCCCAAACCGACATTCATAACCTTTGACCGAATAAAAAGTAAATTTGAACTTGAGGGTCTGTAATTACAACCATTTTAAAATGTAAATGTCACTTTTTTAGGCAAATTGTCGTGCGGCAACTGATTTTATAGGAGTTCAACTCCACGTACAGCAGTGAATGATATATGTATCTTTTCGTTCGAGTATTCACCACAGCATAGCATTCTACGATTTTCAATATTTTGATCAGTCGAATAAGAAAATTGCGATTCAGAAATGTTTTTACCTTTCGAAGCGGAGACAATTGCTCCACTCAAGCACAACCGGAAAATCCTCTCACGGTTTTCATTGCAGAACCAAATGCTCTGCGTGTGTAGATTACCAGCCGTGCATAACCATTTTGTTTTCTATATGTCATAGTTTGCCGCATTTGTTGTTTTCCCCACCTCCTTCCTTTTGTCTATATTATTATGATATTCTCCTGGAAAGAGCTCTTTTTGAATAAAGGTTCCATTGCCTTAGCTCAGTAAACATGGGCATAATTATGGGTGGTTTTTCAGACTAGTGCACATTTTACAGTTCAAACAAGGTAATGTCGAGCGTGGCATCCCCTCGTATGTAACATATTGGGGACAAATATGGACACTATATTTGTATATGACACATGCAGAAAATGGTCAATTGAATATGCATATATGATACATAAACTGTTTTTTTAGAAATCAACCAAAACATTCAGTTACTGGAAATACCTTAAATATTGTCTTTAGAACCAGCAGGTAAAAAATGAGCAACCAATTTCCTGTGTATTATGGTATTTCAAGGAGAAAAAAACAAGTCCATCTGTATGACCTTGACCTTTGGCCTTGAACGTAAAAAATGTCAGATCAATACAAGGAGGAACAATATACCAAATGTGGTAAAAATCTTTTGAAGCATATTGGTTTTAGAGTGTCCACAAGGGTGATATTGCCTTGTATTACAACTGCCACTGTGACCTTTACCTTTGAACTTTAAAGTCAATCGCGCGTAAGATATTCTTAACGAGTAACACCATACCAAGTTTTGAGCATTTTGGTTCTAGAGTGTCCATAACAATTTTATCTACACGCAACTTACATTTAGTAGGCGAGGGGATAATAAACTAAGTTTAAGACATCGTATGGTCATCGCGTCATCATCGTAATCCATCCTGTAGCCTTCGTAATCAATCGTGTAGGCTTTGGCTGAGATATGAAGCTTAAATACCCGTCTTCGATTAACTTTCGTATGTCCATCTTTTGCTATCGTATATAATTTCGGCACCATCGTATAGACTTCGTTATTCATCGTACTTGCTTTGGTAACTTTTTGGTATTTTAACGAGATCGGGACCTACTTCGTACGAACTTACAATTTTCGCATTTGGGTGTCCATCGTATATAAAAATTGGGACAGTGTGACGCGGGCATCAATGATACCCACGTCAGAGTCCCGACAATTACAGAATACAATACGACTGAGACCAGACAAAACCGTTTGCAATGCGATAGAGCGGACTCTGATAGGATTACGTTTTTTCGAACGGATAACTTCCGTCAGCGTCGGTTCACTGTCCGGTCACTGTCTGATCTCAGTCGGATAACATTCGGTAGAGTCGGGACGCAGTCGTGACAGACTCGGTCGAATTTTACCTGGCGAAAAATACAAATCGGATTAGAAGCGGATTCAGAACGGTATTATCGGGACTATATTCGCTTAGAAACGGTTGAATATCGGTGCTTCCTGAATACTATCTGATTGTTGTCGTGATCAAATTATTTTTTTTACAAATTTTAATTTAAGTTTGAATTTCCATCCACGATTCACAGGATCTTGATCAGACTTTTAATAAATTTTAATCGGGAATGGTCCTATCAAGAACGGTAGTAAAAATCGTGAATGTGTGACCCCAGCTTAAAACAGTTTTTTTTTTTGTTTTTTTTTTTTTTTTTAAAAAGAACACAAATATATTGATATTCGCTTCTAACTTAATAATACGATCTCCAGGCATGATTTCAGAATGTAAATAAAGTCAACATTATACTCAACTCCGTCGTGTGAAAACATGTTCCTCTTTCGCATGGTTTCTTTTCCCCCGGCTAATGCCTCCAACGTCTGTACGTACAATAAACATAGCAGCAACTGCACATATACCTATGTGACCAACTTCAACCCGACGTAACTGCGAGCACCTTCGATACTAATACATTTAAATCCCAAACTTTATATAGTACCTTTAAACAACACCCATAAAACCGCCAAAACTTTCCTCGTGCCTCCTGCACTTAACATCAAACTTATAAATAGTACATACTGTTACAAAACCAGTATCCGAACTAGTTATACTAGTTCTCATCTGTAAAAATTAACTACAAATAGCAAACGGGAAAAACCCTATTTCAAACGAAATAAAATACATATCTTTCCTTCCTGTTGATTCAGATTTAAAACATTCTACTTGTAAAATGTAGTCTAAACTCATTTCGGCTGTTGTCTGCTCTATGCTCGGTTTGTTGTCGCTTTGACATTCACCATTTCCTTTCTCAATTTTATCATTTGATTTTTATGGAAATTCAGTTGTCAAACAATTTCAACAAGTTCAAGGCAAATATTATAACAATATTTAGTAGCAAAAAAACTATTTGAGATGCGATATCAGCTGCTAGTCAATTGAAAACTGACCTCGGAATCTCAATGTCAACTGTAATAGATACAAATCACGGACAGATGTTTTATTCCGCTCATGTATGCTTAGAAAAGACATCGATACTCTACAGAAGAATACCCAACTTCGGATGAATTGTCTCTTCCTTCTTCAGTTCAGCCAATGCCTTCGTATTTATCGCAATTCATTTTATGGTTACTCGATGCAGTTGCATACAGCCAAGACTATTCTCGGAAAATGGCACCAGAGAAATTGCGTAAATGCTAATCAACTGTTGAGTGAGTCGTTTAAGTGGCCTTTTTTCCCCCTCCTTTTCATTTAGGATTGACATTACAAATGTACCACGAGTTTTGTTTAAAACACCTTGTTGAAACTTTGAATGCCAATGGATTTTATGCTTCTAAAATTGAAGTGTGACGCTAGTACGCTACCCAATGTGTTGCCAACCATGAAATTGAGCGAATTCAAGATAGTGTGTTCGTTTCGGATAATGTTTCCCCAGTATCTTTGCAGACAAGCATATGGATGCCATCGCTCTTTCCAAAAAAACCTTTAGAGCTCTGTTAAATTTTGAATAAATTGATAGGGATGGTTTGAAGCTGTTATTTTTTAGGAACACTGTACTTGTAAAGAAAAACTCAAAATAAGGTGTTTGCTTTGAGAAGAACCTTTCATGTGCAAACATGTGGCCAGGAGTGAAATGTGTAGAAATATTAAAACATGTCTTGTGACGGTTGATGAAAAAGAAGATGATGGGGATGACGGTTGATTATGTATAAAGCTTTTTGCACTGGTACACACGGTCCCAGGCCCCAGGTAAGGGGAGTGTTGGCGCGCCCTTAAACAAGTTATACTTCGCCACATTCTGTATGTGTCTGTTTCAAGTCACGAGACGGTAATGCAGTGTTTGCCGGGTTTTTTTTCCTATAAACTATATTTGTTTCTTTCTTATTTATTTTGTATATTAATCAAGTCGATAGATTTTTCGTTTGTTTTACATTATTCATTTCGGGAATTGAAGACTATGCAGTATAACTTTTACTCATTGTTGAAGTCCGTACGGGACCTATAATTGTTAATTTATGTCTCATTTGGTCTCATTTAGAGAGTTACATATAATTGTCTCATTTGCAATCATATCACATCTTCTTTTTCTTATATGAAATACTTTTAAAGTTTGTGGTACGTTGCAAGGAAAAAAAGGGGGATATAGGTACAAACCCTATGATATAATAGATATTTACCAGAGTTAAATACACAACAACAGATTATACTATGGAAGCAGTAATAACTGTGAAAAACAACCAAAAACAATGAGTAGTCTATAAAAAACCTGAAGTATCCGCAAATTCAATTTGAGGTCATATTTGACTGAAGAGTTATATTGCTTTGGTTTGATACCTCAGCCAAAATGATTTAGAAAATAATTTTAATGTATTGCCCTGCATGACACTTGATTTTTTAACCGAAATTGAAATTTTTCATAAGGTTAAGGTGCTCAAAACATTAAATAGGTTGAAAACTTGATTTTTGAAGTTTTGTTTATAAAACGTCGTTTAAGGATTTTTTTTAATAAAACAAAAATCTCATTGATTAAGGTTAATGTATAATAACAAACTTAATAAAGCCAAAACAGTATCATTTGTATTTAGGTATAGTTTAGAAATAGAAAAAAATGTCAAAATTCAAACCCTCCCAAATTTTCAAAGATTTTTACATATGACCTTTGACCTCAATTTGAAAAAAATGTGACCATATCAAGTCATGACGACAGGCATAGTATTATAGTACACGATTTCCTCTTTCCAATGATATATTATATAGGTGTGTGTTCGGTGGGGAGATTAAATTAAAAAAAATCTGCCTTCAGTCACCGCACTATTTGTTAAATTTCCACTTTTCAAAAAAAATGTACAGAATTTATCCTCGTTCCAAATAATAAATAATTGGCATGAGTAATGTTTAATTCTGTTCAGTACTACAGACAAAATTTACAAAACATTTCATTGCATATAAGTAAATAACTATCACTGGGAGTTAGCCAATAAAATGTTCTGTCTTCTTTTACATGTGTACAAGCTTTAGTAACAATGTAACCTTAAGTTCTAAAATATTCTATTGATGATTTGAAACACTCAAGATATGTGTTTATGACTCAGAAGTGTTTTACGGAAATGTAATGTAGGATTTATTTCCAACACCTGTCAAATACAAGGGAATATTTTAGTCGACCCTTTTCATATGCAATCGGATGTGGAGTACTATGATGTTGTGATATTACACATAAAGAAAACGTTTTTGTTGAATAAAAAATGAATGTGATTGTTTTCCTTTGTAATACTGGTTATAATATGCATTTCTGTCAAGTATTCTTCATAATCAATTAGTATAAATACGTTAAATTAATTTGAATAACCGGACCATGATTCTTCTTTATCTATGAAAGCATGCACCATCGAGAACATTTATTACCGCACCAACAATCCTATATTACAAATTGATTATTACAAAACTTGACAGTAATGTTTGAAATAACCAATATTATAATCATTATGACTTAACTATTAACACAACAAGGAAACTTATTGTTCTAAATCTTTTGAGCGTCTGGACTGTTCCAGGGACAATGTTGTTAAGGAAATGAATGTCATTTGTGTGGACTACTTTAAGTTGGTTTACCTAAAAAAAAAACATGGCGTAGTAGGGTGTATCAACACCGGTCTGATGATACAGATCCACAATTCAGAGTTTTTATAACCATATAAAGGAAACCGGACTATGAACCTTCTTAATCTATGAAAGTATGTATCATTAAGAAAATTAACCACCACATCGATAGCCTTTTACTACGTATTCCTTTTTGGAAAGATAGATATTTTCTGGATAAGGGAAGTATGTACTGCAATCCCATGTGGTTGCAGTGATAACATCAAAGGAGTAGGAAATTTCAAAATCCAGCCTGCAGTGATGGAAATTAGCTTATTTGAAATTACTTTCAGACAAAATCGTTGGGCAATAAAAAATTACGATTAAAATCTGGTTAATGTAAATTAGTCTTCCAAATCTAGATCGTCGTCTAGGAACTTTGATGACCTTTGTTCATATCGTCATGATTCGCTCGATTTTAAAAGATATATTTTTTTAGCACGTGACAATGGTTGCCTTAATTTATTTAATCAAATATACAGATTGGTCAGTATAGTTTGTGATTCAGCTCTTTTTCGTCTTTTTAAACCAGTAAGATGGGAACCTTTCCATGAGAAAATAGGTTTAATATTCCGTCCTGTTCAGTTTACAAATAACTGAATTGATGCAATGAACATCAGGAACTTTCTACATCACAAGGAGATCACATCTAAAATTACACTTGTTTATTTTCAAATTCAGCCTGTTCCTATTTTAAATCAAGTACAACAAAATCGTAGTATCTAAAGCAAGCATTACATGACCTTGCTTTAGAACAAAACCACTGTTCCCACTCGCTTTACATTTTGCAGCCCCTCTGGTCATTATTAGGTCTTTCCACTTTTCTGTGGAAAGACCTATTGTTTTTCTTCTGATTTTTTTATTTTTTTTGCGATAAATATTTGTTTCGCAAAATGTCGCTTAGATATTTGGTATATGATATCGAATAGTTTATGCGCTTTTGAAATTAACCCTGCGTAACCGAATACTTTTCTTTGTAGGAGTTATCTCCCCAAAAACTGTTTTCCTGGTGTTCACTTCTCCTTCGCAACCGTAAAAGATTACGACAAATCTATATTACAAAATTGTTCGTTATATCCTTCGCTTAATTTGTCCTATTTTTACCGAAGCGATATGAACGCTCCATATGAGATTTATTTCCCCTTATGCATTTGATATAAGTGATATGCATTTTTATCTTGTAAACCATAAGTGATAGAGACCTAGGATTTTTTTTATTTGAGGTCCTTGGTCCAAAAAAATGAAAAATTAGGTCAAGGTCAAAGGTCCAGAAACTGTACAAGATATCGAAAAATATTTTTTTCTAAATTGTTAGTTGCGACATGTCGTAACATGTAAAATTTGATTGCAAGTGTACGTTCAACGTAAAAGTGAGTTTTCTCCCCTTTCGTATCTAAAAATACGTGTATGGTGATATAACTGATTTACTAAATATAATTAAGACCTATGGTCTTTTGATTTGAAGTCCTTGGTTTATAACCTTGAAATTGATATCAAGGTCATAGCTTAATTTGACGTTCTAGATTTTGACCCTCGCTTTTAGCTTTTATGTATACATGATAAAGCCATGAGACTTTTGGCAAAAGGTATTAAACCATTTAACCTTGAAAAAAACAATCGGAAATGACCTTGTGTAAACCGAAAGTAACTGTTTTTTTGTACTTTATTAATATAAAAGTATATAGAACCAGATATTTTTGGAATCAGTGTTAATTAAATATTCAAATATTATCTGAAGTAACATTTTTCAAACCGGAAGTAACAAATTATCTCCCTTATTTAAAAAAAAATAGTATAGAAACAATATTTTTGGAATCAGTGTCAATTAAATATTCAAATATTATCTGAAGTAACATTTTTCAAACCGGAAGTAACAAATTATCTCCCTTATTTAAAAAAAAATAGTATAGAAACAATATTTTTGGAATCAGCGTGTAATAAGCTATCCTTTAACGATTGAAATGACATTTTAAACTTAATTTTACAATTTCATATTAAAAGACATAGTTTTTGGTGGAAAGACCTTTAAATTTTTAATTATACTTGGGATCTCAATATAATTCAGCATGAACATATCCAAAAAGTGATATATCATGGACCTAAGTTTGGAGTACCCAAACAAATCAACCATAACTTCAAAACAATTATGGATTCCATTGAGGAGTACGCTATAGCACGGACTAAACGAGAATAAGTTGAACTCGATACTTTGTCAGAATGGGTCAAAACAACCAGTATATTATAGAACATCGCATTCATAAGTTGAAAAACTGTAAGAATGATAGATCAAAGTTACTTTTCAAAGACGAAGAGGCTGTAAATTATATAGCATCTCTTCACTATAATCATGTTGTTCTTCGGACAAATTTCAAATGATATTGTCTTAAAATGTAAATTGTTCTACTACGAGTGTCTCGGTAACGAATCAGGATCAAATGAGCACTCAGGTAATCACTATTACAAAAACATATCATTTGACAAGTATGAGATTTTGGTGAATCATAAGTCCTTCATGGCTTTAATGACCTTTACATTGAACGGCAAGTTGGAGGACTTATTTTGACTATAATGGATACATACGTACGCTACCCAACATACCGTACACACAAAGGTACATTGCCGGATCATCTGCATGCTTGAAGAAATAATTGTCCATTAGATGTAAGTGAAAAAGTGTCGTAAGAAATACTGTGAAACTGTTTACTCGCGTAATGGTATTAACCATATGTGTTACCTTAACAAAATATTAAAAAAAAACTTCTGTATAATCTCAAATATCGATCTTTCCCTAATATTAGTTTTTATCAAAACTTAAGAGGTTTTAACCCTGTTACATTCATTCCCAAAGTGAAATTTACAAATCGTCACAAGAAATAATCAATATAAAAATGAAAGCATACTATACATTTATTACTTTGGGATACCATACGGCATATTGTGTTAGTAGTGAACAAACAAGTAAATCATGCTGCACAGAGGAAGAAGTGATCTGTATACTCGAGTTTCTTATTGACAACATGTTTGTTGAATTTGTAGGTAGACTTTTTATCTTAACTTGTCGGAATTCCTGTAACAGTGCGCCTCTTCTTGTCGCCATCTTCTTGTTTTCATATGAGTCGGAGTTCCTTCACACGCTTGTCAAAAACAAGAAAATCAAATAAGCCAAATCAATTGATTTCACATACAGATATATTGATGAAGTTCTTTCAATTAACAATCCAATCATTTCTGATGGTTCCATTACTATATCCTCAAGAACTAGAAATTTAAGAAACAACAGTCATGATTGGGACATAAATGCTTCCCTTTAAGTGAATAATTTGTTTGAACTGGTTCAAAAATAATTTATAACTTAAAACTGTATTATTTTTTTAAATATTCCTTAAAAAAATGTTTTCTATTTGAGCAAAATATAAGAAAAAAGTCGAAAATGTCAGAAAAAGCTACAAAAAACACTTAGTATGGCTTGAAATGTTTACTTATATTCATGATTAAGTCTTACTTCAATGCAATTTTCTCCTTAACTGTGTTTTTGCAACGCATTTCACTCAGAAATTTTCATTTTGCAATATTTCGCTGACAAAGAATGAATTTTTAACTGAATTCAATATCCCTTATCAGATTTAATTTTCAGTGCTGATAAAACAAAATCATGATAAGCAGATGACACCGAACGATTAAATTTTTGTATATTGATATGATTAGAAAGAATACGATATTTTCAGCAAAATATCATTTTATCTTATATTCAATGATTGATAACAACACTTTATGAACGTAGAACATGTCATTATTATTAATACAGCTAACTTCCTAGTATTAATACCACTTGTTTTCGCCGCCCTCCCATCGTGATTGACAACCCAGATAATACCTTTTTAATAAAAGCACGAACACTCATTTTTAAAAACATATTTTAGTGAACCTCACTTAAATACAACATGTATGTAAATATGTTTTTTTAGGTTTCGAATTGATCCCCGTATAAATACGACTTAAGTATTCTCTAATATTTTTTTTTTATTATTAATTTACATTCTTTTTAACAATGAAAATATACACAATCGTTTTGATCTTTAATTTGATTTTACAAAACGAAAGTTTAACTACCGGGAAATATCAGAAAAGGAAAGACAATTTTATTAAAGAGAGAAATAAAAAAATGAAGTTGGTGAATCTAACCTATGTAGGGAGAATGTCGGAAAGCCAGTGTGCAAACGTCTGTTTGCAAAACAGTGACAACTGCTGTGAGATAACTTATGCTACCTCGACTCGAGAATGTAAACTCGGACAGTCTGGTTGTTGTCATACGATTTTTGATGACGTGTCTGGTTCAAACCTCCTACACAGCAGTCGTAAATTTGGCGGTAAGTCAAACTATTGCTATGTTTTTTTTCTTCTTTAAATCGTGAAACTGCTTATGATGCAAGAAGTCCAGAATATTAAGACCCATTCCCCTAAATGAGATCATGAAAGCTGCACATTTTTAGTAAGCAGTCATCATTGGCGTAACAACATATTATCAACCACATTGAATATAAACTGAAAATGACTAAATCACTTATTTCCTCAGTAATTTACAGAGCTTTTATAATCTTAAGACCGTTTCTGGCAAATTTTTTTTTGGAAGACATAATGTAAACATTGATAATTTTAGTTTTCCTTAAAAGGGGTGAAAATTCAGGTTTAAAATTAGTAATATGTCCGATATATTTGCTAAAACGTCATCAAAGTTGGTTGCATGCAGCATTTCCAAAGTTGTAAAAGGTAAAAACAACGGTTTAACTTTGATTCTGTGAAGTTCGTTTCTCTAACGTTGGTAAAATCTTAATCTTATGTATACATACTTTAATCTATTTGTCATATTTTCTTCATCTTCCATCCAGTTCACATATTCTGTTGGAGATAGTTTTTTAAGAATGTTGTTGTATTTAAAAACGATGCTCAAATCTCGTAAAACGACTTAGAAGTAAAAAATCGTAAGTTACTAAATGCATTCAGTTTGTATTTCAGAGACAGTACATAATTAGTATTATTAGTTAGATAGTGGGCTAGTGACCTAATACGATATTTGGGTCAGTTTTCATACGGAATTTTCTGACCCCATGTATCGTCTTCGGTCATTAGCACACTATGTAAAATGGTAACTGTACCAACTTTCTTAACATGTGGTATTTAGACTAATGGCATCTAAAGTGATCAATGCCGTTAGTATTAGGAACCTACCTCCTTTGACCTATCCTTTAAAATAATGCCAATAATACCAACTTTTTTTAATTGTGTATCACCAGCCCATTAGTCATCACTTCAGTGGGCTGACATGAATTATCATTGATATGGTCATATTTATAAATTAACTGCTTGCAAAACTCTTGAATGTTTCTTATACTAAGGCTTTTTTTACCTCATGAATAGATTACATGTACCTAAGCGGTATTTGGCGAAACCTTTAGGAATTTTGGTCCTCAATACTCTTCAACTTTGTACTTTATTTTGCCTTTTAACTCTTTTTGATTCGAGCTTCACTGGTGAGTCTTTTGTAGACGAAACGAGCGTCTGGCGTAAATACATATTTTAATCCTGGTATCTATGATGATATAAAAAAGAAGATGTGATATGATTGCCAATGAGACAACTGTCCACAAGAGACCAAAATGACACAGACATTAACAATTATAGATCACCGTACGGCCTTCAACAATGAGCAAAGCCCATACCGCATAGTCAGCTATAACAGGCCCCGATAAGACAATGTAAAACAATTCAAACGAGAAAACTAACGGCCTTATTTATATAAAAAAAATGAACGAAAAACAAATATATCACACATAAACAAACGACACCCAGGCTCAGTTTATTTACATTTTTTTTCAATCGTTCCTTATCAATTATATTGTCTGTTGAAACGTTTAAGATTTTTCATCAACACAATGTTGTTTGTGAAAGGGGATATAACACCACTACTAACAGTGTATTGAAATAAGCCCCGCCTACTAACCTAATATGGAATATACACGGTATCCAAGCGGTTGCTTTTAACCAATCATAATCCTTAGAATATACACGCTGTAAGATAACTTTTAATATGCATGCATTATGTAGATAAATACAAACTTTGGACCTACAGTTACAGGTTTGACTCATCTTTTAGCATTTATAAGTTGGTAACATCGTAAAAAAATATGTCATGTTTTAATTAAAGTGCCTAAACATGCTTATGGGTCATATAAATAACAAACATCTCACAATTGTATAACAAAATAGATCACATTGTTAGTATGGCTAAAATTGTAAAACTTAATGTTATGCGGTAATCTTTTGTATATTTTAGACTACATTAAGATATTGTTTGTTTCGAACGGAGGAGTTTCGGGTGATTGGTCAGATGACGAATTTTGTACCAAAGGTCATTACGCTATTGGTTACAAAATGAAGGTATGCTTATTAAATGGACGTTACCCTTTAATATAAAACTGTAGAACTAACGTCATAACTTGCATGGTACACCAGAGGTGACTTGCTGCTATTATACAAATGTAGCCTTTGTATCAGGTCGATACAAGGATATACTGACCTGAAAGAAGCAGACTGAGGACAAAGTACATAAACTACGGTCCGATATGTATTAATTTGGAATGTATAATCATTCTAGTGAGTCATTATTATTTTTAATTTGATCTTGCATTTTCACCCCGAAAGTAATTGAAAATAAAAGGTTGATATGTGTTCTCAAATTCAAATACAAATGCGTATTTTCTCCTTATATTTCGTATCTAAAAAAATGACGGTTTTTTTTAAATTTATTTGGCAATACGGCAAATGTACTTTTCAATACCATGTTGTGTTCAATCAGAAAATATTTGTGTTCTCTGCAGTAAATTACCTCACGTTTAAACAAAAACAAAATACATATATATATATATTATTCTTGTTTATCATTTAAAAATTTGAATTTGAAAAAACAAAGGTATAATTTGAAGAAAGATATGCGCGTATATTGGTCATCACAGCTGGTAAAAAGTGTTCGAAACTAATTATTGGATATGACAAATGATCAAAAGCTTAGGTTCATGTAACAAACGGAAGAAATCACAAACATGTCTACATACCAACAAAAGAAAGGTTTTAAAAATTGTATTTGAACATGTTTATTATTGGTCCAATTGTAAGTTCGAATTCACTATGCATATGGCTAATAATACCGTTGGGTATTCTTGATTAAACAAAGGTTTTGGATA
Source organism: Mytilus trossulus (assembly GCF_036588685.1). Classification (NCBI taxonomy): domain Eukaryota; kingdom Metazoa; phylum Mollusca; class Bivalvia; order Mytilida; family Mytilidae; genus Mytilus; species Mytilus trossulus. Next base: position 44,396,010 of record NC_086374.1, on the reverse strand, counting down.
CACCAGATACGACAGTTAACAAAAACACGATCACGAAGTAAAGTTAACAAAAGGTAAGTGTTGTTAACATGTTCCAAGCTCAAAATTCCAAAGTCCATCAACACAAGCCAAACAAAGGTATCAAGCGATATCGACCAAGAGTATAAAATACAAATGTTAATCAGTATGGCAAATCAAGATATCGTTTAAAACAAGTTTATAATTATTCATTTCATCTTACAGACCTATATTTGGATGATTATGTAAAAGTATAACCTTACGTTAATTGAGATTATCATATATGCATACATTATTTTAACTACTAATGTTTTCTTTGACTCAAAGATTGAAAGATTCAAAGATGACATAGATAATACCGAACTGAATGCTATTGAAATTATATGTGGCAGTAGAGGAAGTGAACGCTGTGGTGATACAGCAAGTTCTGATCAACAGGACTGGGGAGATTGGACTGGGGAAGCACTTTGTCCAGAAAACACCTTTTTGACCTCATTCTCTCTACAAGTTCAGAAATACAATGTAAGCCCACTAGGTTTTAATCTGCAATAAATGTTTAATTGTCTTCTAAAGCTATCAGATGTCTTCTCAGATATTGCTATGCATAATTTACACACCCTTAAAATTGTCTATTTATAAATTTATAAATTATTAAGAAACTAAGGTTTCAACTCCCTCAGGCAAAGTTGGCTTTAGATGAATTTGGCTAATTATTTTAGGTATCTTTTGACATACAGCTCTTCAACGGTTTCGGTACTTATACATTTTCGGATTTTAAATATTTGGCTTTGAGCGTTCCTGATGAAGGTAAATCCAGAAAAGCGCTTCGGACGCAATAAATTAATAACGTGTTGTTTTCAATATATTAAACTATACGATGTCTAAATGAATTTATTGTAGTTAAAATACACACAAAATCATTTACAAAACAACCCATTCTTAGCTTCATTTTACTTCCAAATTTAATAAGTCAGTGTCAAAGACGTTTGTCTTTGCTCTTCGACTTCGTACTTCATTTAGCCTTTTAATTTTTTTAGCGTTACCGATAAGTCTTATGTAGACTAAACGAGCGTCTGGCACAAACGCAAACTGTCAATTCTAGTATCTTTGATGAGGTTTTTTTTTTCATGTGATAACGATACTAAAATATCAAATAAACAATGTTCCTACACTTCTAATCTTGGCGACTTGTTTTATTGATAGAGATATTTTTTTGTTCCTGTATATCTATGATAAATATTACTTATGTGTTTCGATTGTTAGAAATGAGATCATCTGAACATATTTCTTATTTCTTATCATTCATTGCTTTAGCAGATTCATAGTTACGCAATATTTGAATCAAGTTTGTTTATTTACAAAATACTCCCCTATTTCATTACAAATGAACCTTCAATGATGAGCCAACACAATATCAGAAACCAATAGATATAGGAAGATGTGGTGTGAGTGCCAATGAGACAACTCTCCATCCAAATAACAATTTAAAAATTAAACCATTATAGGTTAAAGTACGGCCTTCAACACGGAGCCTTGGCTCACACCGAACAACAAGCTATAAAGGGCCCCAAAATTACTAGTGTAAAACCATTCAAACGGGAAAACCAACGGTCTAATCTATATAAACAAAACGAGAAACGAGAAACACGTATATATTACATAAACAAATGCACTTTTAATATATATATTAGTAAGTGTTTGAGTTGACTGATAATTTAATGAATGTTGGTCACTCACCAAATATACATGCTATACTTTTTGTATTTTCTACAATTTTTAAATGTTACACAATTATATTCTTTTTTACTATGACCAGAAGGTTATATTTAAAGTCAGTCTTGATGGTTCTTAGAACGAAACAACATTTTAAAAACTAAAACGAAGAGACAAAAACTAACGATTACTGTGAATTCGTTATTAATCGTTGGATATCAATTTTCGTAGGTTGTGTATGTACAAGTATACCACGAATTCAAATGATCAACGAATTAAAAATCGGTTATTGTTTTATGTACACATATTTGCAAAGCCACGTAATCAAATATTCAATTAAGTTTTTCTCAATCCACGAAAATTGATACCCACAAAATTAATGAACCCACAGTAAATCATCCCACACTGTTCTAAATTGATTGAGTTACCTCACTAGTGAACCTCTTCACATGTGGAGTAGGATATGCTTATCCCTCTGGAGTACATGCTATACCACCCAGTTTTTGATGGGGTTCGTGTTACGTAGTCTTTACTTTTGTATGTTGTTTATTGTGTACTATTAATTGTCGGTTTGTCTTTTTCATTTTTAACATAGGTGTTGTCAGTTTATTTTCGATTCATGAGTTTGACTATTCCTCTGGTATTTATTATCCCTCTTTTCGAACCGAGAACAAATAATTCAAGGAATTTTATCAGAACTATCTGTCCATAGAGCCTTCTTCAGCCTACTCCAGTTTGTACAAAATTAAGGTTTAAACATCAATTTAAAATGTTCTAAGGTTAGTAATACCAACATGTATCATAGAAGTGCTTCTGCGCCTTTGAAATAAATGTGTTGGAAATTTGTATGCTTATATATAACTAGTGGTATGAAATCAAAACATTATCGTTTCTTTTGTTTAATAGAACGAAAGAAGAGATAACACGGGCGCCAACCATGTCAAATTCAAATGCAGAAATTTCAAAGACAGTATGAGCAATTTCGACCTCAGCTATCCCCCTGGGTATGGAACATATGGCTCTTACGGCGAGTGGAGTGACGCCTGTCCAGTGAACAGTGCCATTTGTGGTATAAAAACCAAAATCCATTCATACCAAGGACTAGGAGTCGACGACACCGCGCTTAATGATGTTAAATTCTTTTGTTGTGAATAAAGCGCTACTGTCATTATAGAAAAATTTACAATAATTACATATTTTTAATCTTTCGGAGTTTTGAAAACTTCAGAATGTTAAAAGATTGTTATATTTTCAGATTAAAAGTTTGGTATATTTTCAAATTAAAAGATAACAAAACTTAACGAAACATTGTTAAAAATTTTACTTCAAAGAGCAATAGCTCATAAAGGGGTAAATTGAAAATTTTAATCTGTTGACTTATTATTGCAGTTTATTTTGCTGAACATTTTTTCTGTACAGTTTATCTTTATCAATTATAATAAATAATCAAGATAGTAACCAAAAAACTACAAAATGTCCTTACAATCACCAATTCAGAGGCAGCAACAAAACAACGGGTTGTCTAATGTGTCTCAAACTGTTTACAAAGGGCAGAATGAAGACGATATTGCACTTGATTATGTTAAATATTCCTGTTGTAAATTTCAACAATTCAGCACTTTCAGTTTATAAAAGATGAAACTCTGAAATTGAAAGATAACTTTTTGAAACAATCTTAACACATAATGAGTTACATTTTTGTTTTAGGTATCACACTGAATTTTGTATTCTTTCAAGTTTCTGTTTGTTGTTGTTTATGTTTACAGAAATAGTACTTTTATTTCATAATTTTCACATTGTCTATTGCAAATAAAAGATATCTACTACGAATGAAACGAACTCATTTTTTTTTGTTAGTGACGTTATTTTCGTCAGACAATATTCAGTTGTTTGTTCTATTTTCAAATTCAAAGATAATATAAAATTTACGAACAATTGTGAAAAAGTTACTTTAAATGGCAATAACTCCTGAATTGACAATTTTTATCATGTTGACTTATTTATAGAGCTAACTTTGCTGCAAAATAAAAAAAAACCGCCATTTGTCATACCAAAAAGTAAAATCACAAAAATACTGAACTCAGAGGAAAATCAATTAGGAAAGTCCATAATTACATGGCAAAATCAAATAACAAAACGCATCAAAAACAAATGAACAAGAACTGTCATATTTCTGTGTGAAGGGTAAAACAAATAGAATAGAAAATCAATCATCATAGATTTTTATTTTATTTATGGTCTGAAATTTTGCTGACGACCAACTGCATTATCTTTGCATATAAGTTATAGCTTCAACAGATCTACTAACAGATGGAAACAATAAGCTTGGCATCTCATGTAATGCAGACTGCTTGGGTATTCTTTTTTTTTACAGCTGCCAATCGGTTTATTAAGGAAAAAACACTAGAAAAAGTATAGTTTACGGTGTCATGTATTGCGATCGGAACGTGAATGTTTGCTATTTCATTTTTAGCCATGGCGTGTCAGTTTGTTTTATATTTACGAGTTTGACTGTCCCTTTGGTATCTTTCGTCCCTCTTTTGCTATATCCATTTTTTTTAAATTAATGAAAAAATATTTGAAACAAAATGAAAAAGTCAAAATGGTTCAACAATATGATCATAAATAGAATTCACTTAAAACAGATGGCTATCAGCAGTTCACTGACATACAAAATTTAGAAAACACAGATTTCTGCGTCGTATGAATGGTATTATAGTTATTGAGAGTTCAAGAACAATATATAGAACGTAGAACATGTCATTAATATTAATACAGCTGACTTCCTCCTAGTCTCAATACCACTTGTTTTCGTCATGATTGACACGCCAGTCAATATCGACTCCTTAAAAGCGCGAACACTCATCTTACTTAAGACATATTTTAGTGAACTTCGCGTGTTTGTACATGAGAAATTTTAGGTTTCAACCAGAAACCCATATAAATGCAGTTGAATTAATCTCTGATTCTAATCTTTTTTAATATTTATTTTCATTCTTCTCAATAATGAAATTATTTACAATCGTTTTGATATTAAAATTAATTTTACAAAACGCAAGTTTAACTGTTGGGAAGTATCAGAAAAGAGAGGAAAACTTTATAATAGACAGAAATAAGAAAATACGGTTAGTGAATCTAACGTCAATAGGGAAAATGTCACAAAGCCAGTGTGCAAACGTCTGTTTGCAAAACAGTGACAACTGCTGTGAGATAACTTATGCTACATCGACTCGAGAGTGTAAACTCGGACAGTCTGGTTGTTGTCATACGGTTTTTGATGACGAGTCTGGTTCAAACCTCCTACACACCAGACGCAAATATGGCGGTAAGTCAAACCATTTCTAATGTTGTTTTTCAATCAACTGTTTTTGATACGAGAGGTTCAGAATATTCTTATTTGTTCCCTGAATGATATCATGGATGCCCGCAATTTTAGTAAGCAGCCATAATTTTTCGTATCAAACATGTCAAAATATTGTCAACAAAATTGAACATAAACTGAAATTGCTTATTCTATCATTCTCTTACTTTCTAACTTGTTTTCGAGCTGCCTATTTCATAAGACCGTTTCCGTCTTAATTTTATTCATCCGACTTTGTGTGGACATTTATTATTGCAGTTTTACTTTACATGAGTTACAAAGCAGGTGCCAAAATTAGTTATAGTGCCGATATTTTTCGCTAATATGTCCTCAAAATCGATATGTATGAGGCATTATCAAATGGTAAAAATAATGGTTTAGCTAGTTTCCGTTAGTGTGAAAATGTGACCTACAAATTACATTTTGACTCATCTTTTAGCATTTGTAAGCTGATAACCAGTTCAGAAATATATACACTAATGAGCGTGCGCTTTTCTACCCCAGGCATAGATTACATTAGCTGTATTTGTCAAAACTTTTAGGAATTTTGGTTCTCAAAGCTCTTTAACTTTGTACTTTATTTGGCTTTTTCAACTTTTTTTTATTCGAGCGTCACTGATGAGTCTTTTGAAAACGAAACGCGCGTCTGGCGTATATACTGAATTTTGTCCTGGTATCTATGATGAGTTTACTTATAACCACTGGGTCGATGCCACATCTGGTGAAGATTTATTTCCCCGAGGGTATCACAAGCCCAGTAGCCAGCACTTTTTGTGCTGACATGAATTGTCATTGATATGGTTATATTTATAAATTTACTGTTTACAAATTTTTGATTTTTTTAAATACTAAGGCTTTTCTACCTCAGGCATATATTACCTTAGCTGTATTTGGCAAAACTTTAAGGAATTTTAGTTCTCAAAGCTCTTCAACTTCGTACTTTATTTGACCTTTTCAACTTTTTTTGCATTCGAGCGTCATTGACGAGTCTTTTGTAGACGAAACGCGCGTCTGGCGTATATACTAAATTAAGTCCTGGTATCTATGATAAGTTTATTTAATCATGTGTTTGGGTCATATTATAAATAGTATCTTACAATTTTGTAACACATTTTATTATTGTAAGTTAAAACTAATAAAGTAAGACTGTTATGTTATATGTTAATTTTTTGCGTATTTTAGAATATACTAAGATATTGTTTGTTTCGAATGGCGGAGTTTTGGGTGAATGGGCAGATGAAGAGTTTTGTACAAAAGGTCATTACGCAATTGGTTACAAAATGAAGGTATGATTAGGTATATGCACGTTACCCTTTACTAGCGAACTATAGATTGTTTAATTAAAGTTATTAGTTGCATGGTACACAAGGGGCGACTTGCTGTTATACGTTATATAGCATGAAGTCGACACTCAAAATCAATACATACAATGTCCGTCCTTTATGTATCAGTTCGGAATATATAATCATACTATGGAATCATCCGTTATGAATATTCATTTCGGTTGCTTATTAGAAATAGAAAAATTATATGTGTTCTCAAATTATAATATCGTTTCTTCTCATATTTCGACAGAAAACGATTGTCTGCTTCACCTGCGTTACTAATTATATCAATTAACAATTCTTTGAAAACGGGGTTTCTACAAATTCTGTTACATGACGTTGTGAGCGAAATTTATTTTGAAATCAACTAATGAATCGAGGTGAAGAAACTTTTGCATCGACAATCAACCGAAGAACCTCTTTATGTGCTACCAACGATAATCGAAGAAAAAAAAATGTATATTATATTTCCTTGTTTATTGTGAAAAAAACCTGTATGTGTCTTCTCTCAAACTGAAAGAATTTATTAAGTATGTCTCATTGACAAGAATAATGCAAAAATATTATCTGACAAATTGATTAAATACTATAGAAACTTAACTGATTGCTCCTTTTGTGTGTAAAAAAAAAAGATTCTTTTTATTTGTATTACCATACGGAATATGTACTGTTCAATTTTGGTCAATTTAGAAAGTACTTTTTGTCTCTGTAGTAAATTAAATGGGTTTTTTTCACGTATGTACGAACACAAAATAGATATATTTTTTTTGTTTATAAATGAATAATTCAAATTTAAAACGACGGTACAATATGATGAAAGATATGCGTTTATAGTGATGATCATCACAGTTGGTAACAAGTGTTTGAAACTAATTATTGGATAATATTATCTAGATAGTTAGCAAAGGTACCAGGATTATAATTTAATACGCCATACGCGCGTTTCGTCTACATAGGACTCATCAGTGACGCTTAGTTCAAAAATAGTTATAAACCCAAACAAGTACAGAGTTGAAAAGCATTAATGACCCGAAATTCCAAAATGTTGTGCCAAATACGGCTAAAATAATCTATCCCTGGGATAAGAAAATCCTTATTTTTCCAAACATTTTAAGTTTTGTCAAAAGGAAATTTATTTAAATGACCGTATGATTCATATTCATGTCAACATCAAAGTATTGACTACTGGTTGGTGAAACTCTCGGAGCCGAAATGTCAACAAGCAGTTGATTCGATCGACCCAGTGGTGTAAATAGTTATCAAAGGTACCAGGATTATACTTTAATAAGCCAGACGTAGAATAAGTGGACTAGGTTTAAATGTGTCTTCGACATCTAAAGATACCTGGTGTCTTCTCAAATATTCTTATGAATAGTTTACTAACCTAAAACTTAGATGTCTTAATTGATCCAAAGCGTAGGTTCAGTGAACAAACAGAAGAAATCGTCAATATGACTAATCATACGTTTTTTGATTGAGTTAAGTCTGCCAATTGATATTTTATCGTATGTTTTTATATGTTGTGATGTTATGCTATTGTTTCAGAAAAAGGGAGAAGGTTTGGGCCCATTAAAACGTTTAATCCCGCTGCAAATGTTTGCACCTGTCCTAAGTCAGGAATCTGATGTACAGTAGTTGTCGTTTGTTTATGTAATATATACGTGTTTCTCGTTTCTCGTTTTGTTTATATAGATAAGACCGTTGGTTTTCCCGTTTGAATGGTTTTACACTAGTAATTTTGGGGCCCTTTATAGCTTGTTGTTCGGTGTGAGCCAAGGCTCCGTGTTGAAGGCCGTACTTTAACCTATAATGGTTTAATTTTTAAATTGTTATTTGGATGGAGAGTTGTCTCATTGGCACTCACACCACATCTTCCTATATCTATAAACAAACAAAAGGAAACTTAGAATATTTTTTTACATTTACACGTAAACTGTTGTTCCAATGTAAGTTCAAATTCACTAGGCATACAACTATTATTGCTCTTGGATGTTATTGATCAAATCAAAGTTGCTTTTAACATGCTAGATTCGCAGTAAATAAAAACACGATGACGAAATTAAATTGAGAACAGATAAGTGTTGTCAACAAATAAGAAGCTCAAAATCATGAAGTCCATCAACACAGGCCAGAAGAAAAATACCAAGCGAAATAGATCGGAAGCATCCTTAAAGGAATGTCAATTAGGACGTCAAATCAAGATAGCGTATAATACATGTTTGAAATTGTTTATTTCGTCTTAGGTAAGGATAAGCCACATGTCAATGATGAAACAAAAAGTAAAATCACCAAAATACTGAACTCAGAGGAAAATCAATTTGGAAAGTCCATAATCACATGGCAAAATCAAAAAACAAAACGCATCAAAAACGAAAGGACAAGAACTGTCATATTCCTGACTTGGTACAGGCATTTTCAAATGTAGAAAATGGTGGATTAAACCTGGTTCTATAGCGCTAACCCTCTCACTTTAATAACAGTCTCATCAAATTCACGTATATAAACTTACGTTAATTGAGAATATCATATATACATACATAATTTAAACTGCTTACTTTTTTCTTTAACTTACAGATTGAACGGCCGCATGAAACAGATAATACCGAAGTAAACTCTATTGAAATAATATGTGGCAGTAGAGGAGGTGATCGCTGTGGAGATAAAGCAAGTTCTGGTCAGCAGAAATGGGGAGATTGGACTGGGGAAGCACTTTGTCCAGCTAACACCTTTATGACCTCTTTCTCTCTTCAAGTACAGGAAAACAATGTAAGTCGACTAGGTTTAAATGTGTGTTTGACATCTAAAGATACCTAATACTTCTCAACTATCTTACCTCCTATAGATTTCTAGGAATGTGATTAATTAAAAGCGACCTCGTGGATACCGTGTATACTTCATATTAGGTTGCGTCCCTTTATATACCAAATAAAGTAGTAGGGAGGCGGGGCTTATTTCGTACACGCTTAGTAGTGGTGGTACGTCCCTTTATGAAAAAAAACGGTACTGAGAAAAATCGTTAAGGTTTCAACAGACGAAAAAATTTATAATTAAGATTGAAATAAATTCATAAAACACATTTCAATCTAACAAGTTGTTATTGTTGGTATCTGTTTTTGTAGGATCAATAGAAGTCGTTTCTTTATGCTAACAGTATTGAATACTTGCGCATTTTGATAGGTCGCTAGTTAAGATGTCACACGTTAAGATAGTAAATAAGATAAATTCGTTACATACTGTGCTAGTGACCTAATACGGTATATATGGGGTCAGTAAATCCAATATGGGGATTCGAGCTTCGCTCTCACCCAATATGGAATATACTGACCCCGTATATATGAAATAACCGTTTCACAAATGATATCGGATATGTTCCTTACGTCGTAACTACAATCCCCTTCCCTTTCATGAATTTGACCTACCGAATTAGACTATTTACCGGATTTGTAATCACATAAGCAACACGACGGGTGCCGCATGTGGAGCAGGATCTGCTTACCCTTCCGGAGCACCTGAGATCACCCCTAGTTTATGGTGGGGTTCGTGTTGTTTATTCTTTAGTTTTCTATGTTGTGTCATGTGTACTATTGTTTTTTCTGTTTGTCTTTTTCATTTTTAGCCATGGCGTTGTCAGTTTGTTTTAGATTTACGAGTTTGACTATCCCTTTGGTATCTTTCGTCCCTTTTTTACACAATTTTATTCTATTTTACAATGTTAAAGTCAGTCTTGTTGATCACAAAGAGGGGGGAAAGATACCAGAGGGACAATCAAACTCATAAATCGAAAAATAACTGACAATACCATGGCTAAAAATGATAGAGACAAAAAGACAAACAATATTACACATGAAACAACATAGAAAACTTTAGAATTAACAACAAGAACCCCACAAAAGTAGGGTGATCTCATGTGCTCCGGAAGGATAAGTAGATTCTGCTCCATATGTGGCACCCGTCGTGTTGCTCAAGTTATAACAAATCTGATAAATAGTCTAATTCAGTAGGTCAAGTTCATGAATAAGAAAGCGATTGTTGTTACGACGTAAGGAACATATCCGATATCACATGTGAAACGGTTATTCAATAATGTTCAACCAACTCAACGCAAACATTTTACACACAAAAAGCAAAGATACGCCATCTAACGATTAGATCATTCCATACAGTTCCAAATTGATTGAGTTATCTTACTAGTGAACCTCTTCAAACAGAAAACAAATTATTATAATACTAATCCAAACGAAGATGTTACTGGCAAACTATTCTACCTTATTGAATTATCGAAAAGCGACATAAAAGCTCCATATACATAAGACTACTTAAATTCATGCTCTTGCTAAGTGGGTGAAATCTAAACAGCGTGTTTTTATTTGTTTGATAGGACGAAAGTAGGGATAATACGGGTGCCAACCATGTCAAATTCAAATGCAGAAATTTCAAGGACAATGGCAACTTCGACCTAAGCTATCCACCTGGGTATGGACCATATGGCTCTTACGGCAAGTGGAGTGACGCCTGTCCAGTGAACAGTGCCATTTGTGGTATAAAAACCAAGATCCATCCAGACCAAGGAGTAGGAGTCGACGATACCGCACTAAATGATGTTAAATTCTTTTGTTGTGATTAAGCGCTACTGTCACTTTAGAAACATGTACAATAGTTAAAGATTTTTAATCTTTTGTAGTTGTGACAAAATCAAAAATGTTTCAAGATTGTTTTATTCTAAAATTAAAAGATTGCTTTATTTTCAAATTAAAAGATTGCTATATTTTTAAATTAAAATATAACTTAAAAATGTACGAACATTTGTGAAAAGGTTACTTTGAAGGAATTTCACTCCTAAATAGGTCAATTGATAATTTTAATCATGTTTAGTTATTTATAGAGCTTTCTTTGCTGCATATTTTTGCTCTGTACAGATTATCACTATACATTATATTTATAATCAAGATACTAACCAAAAAATGCAAAATTTCCTTAACATCTCAAATTCAGAGGCAGCAATTAAACGGGTTGTCTCATGTGTCTCAAACTGTTTACAAAGGACAGGATGAAGACGATACCGTACTTAATGTTGTTAAATTTGTCTGTTGTAAATTTCAATAATTTAGCACTTTCGGTTTTAAACTAGATGTGTCAAAGCGACAAAAGATGCCCCGTCCCAAAAAGTTGAAATATCTGCAATTTCAATATAAACACAAGTGGACACAAACATGATGGCAGTCTCACATATAAAAAATCATCTCAAAATCTGGAGGGGGATAGAGAAAAAAATCTGATTTTCAATAATTTATGTCTAAAGCCCGTAATTTCAGCGCAAACAATCGGAACGAAACGAAACTTAACTCATCTAGTTAACTCACAAACTAAACATCAGCCCAATATCTGAAGGCGTTTAGAAAAAAATCCGTATTACTGTGATTTTCAATAATTTCTCAAAGTCCAAAGCCCTTAATTTCGTCAAAAAATAGTGGAGCAGAACGAAACTTAAACTTGATCTTCAACTCAGCATAGTTAACTCACATACCAAAAATCAGCCCAATATCTGGAAGCGTTTAGAAAAGAGTCCGTATTACGGTGATTTTCAACAATTTCTCAAAGTCCAAAGCCCGTTATTTCGACAAAAATTAGGGGTGCGGAACGTAACTTAAACTTGATCTGTAACTCATCATGGTTAACTCACATACCAAAAATTAGCCCAATATCTGAAGGCCTTTAGAAAAAAAACTCCGTATAATGGTTTTTTGCGGAATGACGGAATGACGGAACGACGGAACTACTGTAAGACGGAAAGACGGAATTTCTGACAAGGGTAAAACTTCGTTGCGGGGCCATACAAAACAAAATCTGAAATTAAAAGATAACTTGTTGAACCAATCTTTACACATGATGACTTACATTTTTGTTTTACGTAGCACAATGCATTTTGTATTCTTCAAAGTTTATGTTTGTTTTTTTATGTTTACAGAAATACACTTATTTTATCATTTCTACACTGTCTTTTGCACAATCGGTACATGTATACACTAACAATGAAACGCACTGTTTGTTTGTTTGGTGGTTTTTTTTTTGTTAGTGCCGTCATTGAGTTATTTTAATCAGAAATTATTCTTTTGGAGACGAATTTCGCGTTTGGCGTTCCAAAGGAGTAAGTTCGGTAAGGGCCATAGTTGGCCCCAAATTTAAAGTTCATAGTTGCATGACAATACATGCTTTAAGTTGTCTTAAAGACATGTTAGAAAGTTGAACAGAACAGTTTTTGTCAAAGTTTAATTCCTACACGTTGATTTTTACATCCATAAAAGGTCAATTTAAGGGATTTTGGTGAAATTTGACAAAACCAGCCAGATTTCAACCAAATAAAGGACCAGGAAACATAGAGCGCAGGCGTCGACAAGTTTAAAATTCAAATAAGACATGTGAAATGTCTTCACAAACATTATTTTAAAAGATCTTTGTTGTCGACGTATGCGCTCTATGTTTCCTGTCCAAAAATCTTTGGAAATTTACCCATTTTCATTGATTTTTTCGTGAAAAATCAACATGAGAACAACTTGTGACGTCATAATGAAACGCAGAAACGTAAAATTTTCAACAAAATGGTTTATATCCTAGTAAGTCAATGTATTAGCTATAATTTCTCGTGATATTGGTCGATAAATCCGAGTTGGAAATTTACGCAAAAAAAGGGAGCCATTTTAGGACCTTATCGAACATACTCCTTTTGGCATTAGCATCATTGATCACTAATTTCTATTATAACACCTTTTTGACGTCCATTTTAGAATAACATCTATGTTTTAGATGGTTGTGTTGTATGTCTGTAATGTATGATTTTTACACAATTATGAATGTACAATTGATCACATTAAACTTTTGTTGATGGTTCCCTAATTTGTTATTATAATGATGGTATAGACAACTCATACAATTGGAATATTGAGCTAGCTTTAAAACAAGGTATAATTCTTTATTTTTTTCAATTCAGTATTTTGTTATACTTTTTTAAACCTTATTTTAGAACCAATCACTCTTATATAACTCTATTGAGCTGTTCCGAAGGTCCTCTCCATTAACCTAAACTTCTTCTTATCAGATGAGTTGATTTTAATACTTAATAATACTTAAAATTCACAAAATTTATAAACTTGCATTTATAATTTAGTACTATATCATATATATCAAATTCTTTAGAAATGGTTTTATTCAATTGATATTTTTGGATTTCCGTACAAAACATCGATTTTGAGCTGACTTAAAATACAAAACCTTCCCTTTCCACGAATGTGAAATACGACTTTTTACCGAATTTGTAATGACATAAGCAACACGACGTATGTCACATGTGAAGCAGGATCTGCTTACCCATCCGGAGCACCTGAGACCCCCTCCCCCCAAATTTTTGGTGGGGTTCGTGTTGCTTAGTCTTTAGTTTTATTTTTTGTGTATTTTTTACTATTATTTATTTGTTTGTCTTTTCATTTTTAGCCATGGTGTCGTCAGTTCAGGTTCGATCTATGATTTTGACTGTCCCTCTGGTATCTTTCGTCCCTCTTTTAAAAGGTTAGCAATATTTTCCAAAAAATCGAAGTGTTATTTTCGTAGTGCCTTTGAACATTGAACTTGACTGTCACAACACCAGAGAGACCTAGGATTCCTAATTGACATTCAAATTCAAAAGTCGAATATACACATGAAATTCGTTGTCAGAAAATGACTGCATCAAACAAACGACAAACAACATTACACTAAACCCAACATAAAGAATAAGTAATACAAGCCATCCTAATACCGAGGCTGATATAAGGTGTTCCGGATAGTTAACCAGATCCTGCTCCAAATTTGTAAGTACAAACCTGAATCGCATCTCAGCACACACCTGCGCTAAAGTTAAAAATCAAATAATAATCAGATTGCGGTAAGCATAAATACCGTGTAACACCATAAGTCATAATCCAAAAAGAACATAATAACACGAATACAAGTAACAGGTTAAATTAAGTAAAATAAAACATTTCAGAACATAGAATTTTAAAATCGAGACCGTCATGTATTATTTGTGCCTCAATATTTGCCTATTTGATCTTTCCGATAAAATATTTGGGGGAAAAGACGAGACCTTCCTTAACAAAACCTTCACTCATGGTTTTGTTCGCTACCGTTGACATTTTATAAAGTATCAGCTACAAGCTCTAGCATATAGTATAAATAAGAAGTATATATTCCATACACGGTAACAGTTGGAATATTGCTGCTATGGTGAGAAAAGTATATAATTTAAAAATTGAAATTATCTCGTTTGTCATAGATTCTGGTATTGAGATGAACGCTCTCTACATATTTGAGGTAAATGTCTAAAGATGATGAAATACTGTTTACCGCAAAACAATATTCGGTACTGCTCGTGATTTTGCAAAAGGCAGAGTCAAATTTATATTATTATTGAATTTCTGTTAACATTCAGAAGAACACTAAAACAGTAACTTTTTTAGAATACAAAATGCATTGTGCTACATAAACAAAAATGCAATTCATCATGTGTAAAGATTGCTATTCTGTTCAAAGTTGTACAATTTATAACAGTTATTTTTTAGTTTTTTGAATTTTACCAATTCTTCCCTTTTAAGTACTTTGTTAATTTACTTAATCATTTTATTACACAACAGAAGAATTCAACATTATTAAGTTCTTTGTTATATTTACTTTATTACTCTATTCACAACAGAAGAATTTTTTAACATTATTAAAGGGGCTCGCGGGTCTCAATCCTTTTTTTTATATTTAAGATAGGATTTCGCTATATTTTTCTATAAATGAACTTTATCTTATACGTAATATAAAAATGAAATAAAAAAATGGGGTCACCGTCCATTTACGCTCACAACTTGCCATCGAAAGAAGCATACATTTTTGTAAAAGTACTTATTTTCTGTTAAACTGATAGGAGAAAAAGAGGTAATATGGAATTAAAAAAAGAATTAAATTACAGAAATCGTTAAAATTTTACAATTATTTGGTTTGTTTATGGACAGGTTTTTCGAAAAAAACAATAAAAGATATAGGTCATCGATGAGTTAAAAAAGACATTTCAATTTTAATGCCAAAAAATGGCATTTTTGCACAAAAGGGAGATAATTTGGAGCTTTTTCAATTATATCCACATTTTAAATCAATAATGGCCAACACGAATTGATTCTTTGGAATAATTTTTGTACCATATAATAAAGTAACAACTACTAAAGGTAATTAATGAAATTTGAAATGAAAAATAAATGTTTATTTTTTTTTCTTATACCCGCGAGCCTCTTTAAGGTGGTATGGGTGTCTTTCGCCATCTTGGATTGTAAAAAACAGAGAATCTAAGGTCCATATTTTCTATCAAATTAGCAAAATTTGATGCAAGAATGCAGATATTTCATGTGTTTTTACATTTCAAAGATCCAATTTATAAGAATATAACTTATAAATATAAATATATGTACAAGTGTAGATTGTTTTTGGTTGTTTTTAAATATTTTGAAATTGTCATTTTAAGGGGAGGTAACTCTAAAACAGTGCATTTTCTGTTGGATTGTTCATGGAATTTTCCTACTTTGTATTTTAGCCGGAAAAAACGTACGGTGACCCTATCTTTTCTTTTGATATTATCAAAGCATTGTTTGAAAGCTATATTTTCCTAATTTATTTTACAAGTCTATCATTTCGTTTAGTTTCTATTCACAAAATGGTGTTTTTTCCTGTATAATCCATACAAAATGTGTCATTTTGTCACGACCCGTAGCTTGAAAAAATGCAAGGTGATCTATCATTTTTATAATATTTTTTAACATGTATCAATAGATACTACATTTTGGCAAAGTATGAACAAATTCTATCATTTTTATTTTAGACTCCCATACCGCCATCTTGGATTGTAAAAAACAGAGAATCTATGGTCAATATTTTCTATCAAGTTAGCAAAATTTGATGCAGGAATGCAGAATTTAATGTGAATTTTCATCTAAAAGAACCACTTTATAAGAATATAACTTAGAAATATTGATATTTTTTAACAAGTGTAGATTAATTTTGGTTGTTTTTGAATATTTTTCAAATTGGCATTTTAAGGGGAGATAACTCTATAACAGTGCATTTTCTGAAGGTCTCTACATGAAATTTTCCTATTTTGTCTTTTAGATGGAAAAAACGTACGGTGACCCTATCTTTTCTTTTGATATTCTCAAAGCATTGTCTGAAAGCAATCTTTTCCTAATTTATTTTACAATTCTATCATTTTGTTTAGTTTTTATTCACAAAATTGTGTTTTTTCCTGTATAATACATACAAAATTTGTCATTTTGTCACAACCTGTAGCTTGAGAAAATGCACGGTTACCTATCATTTTTATAATATTTTTTATCATGTATCAATAGATACTACATTTTGACAAAATATGAACAAATTCTATCATTTTTATTTTAGACTCCCATACCACCTTAAGTACTTCGTTATATTGACTTAATCACTCAATACACAACAGAAGAATTCAACATTATTAAGTACTGGATCGTCTCCATCCTCTTTGGTATGAATGGATTTTGGTTTTAAAAACACATATGGCACTGTTAACTGAACAGGCGTCGCTCCATTCATCATAAGTACCATATGTTCGATAGGGCGAATAGATCAGGGCGAAATCGCTAACATCATATACAATAAAAATAATAAAGAAGTTATAATTTATTCACAACAAAGAAAGTTAGCATCATTAAGTGCGGTATCGTCGTCTTCTCCTGGGACTGGATGGATTTTGGTTTTTATACCGCATATTGCACTGTTAACTGGATAGCTTTTGATTGCATTAGTCACTTGCGAAGTTCTTACTCTAAATATCGGTGTTGATCAGACTCGAGATACAGTATTTAGACTACTTACAGAAACGAATCCCGAATTTCAAAAAAAAAAAAGAGGACCCGTTGATTAAAACTAGGCAACATGTTAAAAGACTATGCATATACGTTGGTTCAACAGGAGCTGTCCAGTCTCCCTTCCTATCCCTTAATCCAACTCTGATATACAATGCAGCCATTGAAGATACTACTGCTATAAACTAGTAGTAACATAGTACAATCTGCAGAACCGGATACACGAAAATCACTATATACAATAGTATCGTGAGGTTGAATATAGATAAAGTGCCGCCAAGTAAAAATACGTATGTTTTTAAATTTCTTTGATTTATTGTATCTAGTATTTTGAACAACTAACAGCAGCAATCTTAAGAAGACAATAATCATTTTAAAAATATAGAAAATATATTCAAACACTTTGAATTTTTCATTTTTACGAAAGTCCGAAAAGTCCAAAAAGATAAAAAATGTTAAATTATTGACGGTAGCGCTTTATTCACAACAAAAGAATTTAACATCATTAAGTGCGGTATCATCTCCTTCTTTTATGTGTGGTTGGATATTGGTTTGTATACCACATATTGCACTGTTAACTGGACAGGCGTCACTCCACTCGCCATAAGAACCAAATGCTCCATACCCAGGAAGATAGCTCAAGTTGAATTCACGCACGCTATCTTTGAAATTTCTGCATTTGAATTTGACATAGCTGGCACCTACATTTTCTGTACTTTCGACCTATCAAACAAAAGAAAAGAAACTGTTGTGATTTCATAATAGTAATTATAGGTCAAAGTATGGTCTTCAACACGAAGTTTTGGCTCACACCGAACAGTAAGCTATAACGGGTCCTAAAATGACGAATGTAAATGCATCCACACAAACCAGTGGTGTAAGTTATATCAAAACGAAAAACGAAACACAAAAAAACAATTTTACTCTGAGTTCAGACAAACCTGTTCATCACAAGTTTAAGAGCATGGCTGAACCTAGAAAAATTAAATTTAAATATATTTTAAGTTTCAGAATATTAAAAAATAGATTTTGTTATTCTGAAAAAGGGTGATTTAAACAGTTTAACTGTCTTACTGAGTGGACTGTATCAAATGACACTAGTGTGTATGTTTATTTTGCAATCTTCTGCAGACTTAAAAAACATGCACAACTAAATACATTTTTCGGTAACATATGACGTTTATTTATCTAGGTCTTGCCATGTCTTAAAACTCTCCTAGGTCCATCAGTTTGTCTGTACTCATAGTAGATTTTGTGATGTAAAAAGGCCATATTTTTCAATTCTTTTAGATGAACCTTAAACGTTTTAACAGGCACCAACGACCTGTTTTACTTTTATTTCTGAGATTCACTTGTAAAATTACTGAGAAACATTGTTGGATGATTTACTCTGTTTAATTTTCTATTTTATTTCGATCTATCAACCAACCAGAATGATTGAAGCAGGGTTTCTGCTGGCGGCAAATAATAATTGTGGCGATAAAAATTCGTCATTTGCGAAAGAATTTCACGAAAGAAATATATATGACGATTTATTTTCCTACATCTCGTTTATTTACTTTTTTCGATTTTCTCGAACTTTACCCGATCAGACAATACTCGGAATTCACCTTGACCTAATAAAGATTTGGACAGAAAATCAATAATCAGCTGATTGCATTGTATAGCTATCGACAACAAAGGACTTATTGATAAACGTGTTGATTGAATTGTTTGACAAAATAATATGGACGCACGTGTTTGAAACAAACTTTTGACGTCTCCTCTCCTTTAAGGGATAGTTTAGGAAAAAAAAGCTGTTGTTGTGACGAAAAATGTTCAAAACCAAGAAAAATCTCTAATTTAAAACTCTAATTATCCTTTGACTTTAATATAGGTAATTGATTAGGGAGACTAATTTAAAGTCGTTTGAGTGACACGTGTTTCAAGCATAGCTTTACGTCTCTAGTGAACTTTTTCATTTACGATGGTCAAGAAAAGAAAACTGTCATTATGAAGAAATATATCAAAAAGGTTGGACAACCCCTCGAATGAAAGTAATGCGTCAATGTAATGACTACATATGAAATGAGGGATCAATTTCATGGGGTAAAAGCTTTTGTTTTATTGTAAAAAAACACACTTCTTAGTACAAAAAGGCACATCAGTATTTTTCTTTTAAAGAAACTTTCCCTACGAACCATACTAGTGAGTATTAGCCTATATGATAAATACATGTCCACTAATTTTGTTATTTTTCAGGACTTATATCTTCTTTTTTATAAAAGTATAGTGGCCCCCTCATTTAGAAAAGTTGTTTAAAATATACAATGAATATTTTTCCTTTTTAAGTTAAAAAAGAATTCTGTTGTTTTAAAGTAAATGTTTAGTGTTTATTCATTAAAATGTAGACTCTAAAATAAGTTTGAGAGAATAATCATATACACAATGGGGCAACATCATCTTATTTTAGGGGGATGGGGGAGGGGTAGAAAAAAGGTAGTTTTTAAACCAAAAAATATATTTTTGTTACTTGGTGAAAAAAAAAAAAAGTGGCGAAAAATATATTGTTTTGGCGAAAGAGGTGGCGAACAAAAAATTGACCCAGGGGAAACCCTGGATTGAAGGAGTATGTACTCTACTGTTGTTCAATGCTTAACATTCGAAAATGTTTTTAAAAATCCACAGCGTTTCCCTTTGTACTCTTATATTTGACAACTCGATGCTAAATGAATAGAGAACTGGGGCATGCAATGCTAGCAATAATTTTCCCAAATCAAGTTTTTAAAATAAAGATATTTGTAAAAAGAAGTACAAATATTGACCTATTCAAGTTCTACTTCAAAGTTACACTCGTCTTTAGGGACTCCTCATGATGTGTTTTTGATTGTAAAGGTTATTAATGACGTTTTGCAATAATAAGAAAAAAATGCTAGCACATCACGGACAAACAAGTGAGCGATTTATGTAAAAGTTTTGATAAAACAAAATCTGTAATATATAGTCTGTAGATTTTCTGCAATAATGTTTTTTTCTTTGCCACAAAATCCCAATTTTCTACTCAATGCAATGACACAATAAACAGTATTGCTTTGGATGACTTGTCCTATTGGTATATGTACAAACTTGCACGTCACTTTTTATTTGGTCTTGTTGCTGTTTTAATATCATTGCACTTTAAAGACTTCACACAGGCCTACCGAACGGGTAATTGAAAATTAATTATTAAGATAACCTACTGGCCATGGTAAAAAAAAAATAATTATAAAGATAACCTACTGGCCACGGTAAAAAGAAAATAGTTGGTTACATTCAAAAAATGAAGTATACAAAAAATAGCATGGATATTTGGTAAGTCAACATCTCTCCTATGCATCCATTAAATTGTCAGTCGATTCCAATACAAAAATGAAGATCAGAAGATAATTTAATTGATCACTAAAATTGTGATTGCTCTTGATAATCAAAATTTGTCATGTCGAAATTGTCATATTGTTTCATTTCTGAAAATCGGAACACAGAAATGATATTTTATCAAAGAATCCAGGAACACAATAAAATCAAATAAATGAGAACTCATCGCCAAGCTTCGAATTTCAAATTTAGGTACATTGCATACTTGATGGGTTTTTTTAGATATCTTTATCTCAATGGAGGCCGTTGCAAACGTTTTTGCTACGGAATTTTACTTCCATTTGGATATAAAACTGAAGCAATCTTGTGTGAGTGTAATTGCGTTACGATAAATTCATTTAGACCTCAGATAGTTTTAGGTTTTGTAAATTATTCATGACGATATTTGAGACGAAATCGGTCAGCTTTAAGCTGACGAACAACATCGATTGCAATTCAAAATCGAGTTGGCTTACATTGAATTTCTGAACTTGTAGAGAGAAAGAGGTCAGAAAGGTGTTTTCTGGACAAAGTGCGTCGCCAGTCCAATCTCCCCATTTCTGCTGACCAGAACTTGCTGTCTCACCACATTGAACACCCCCTCTACTTCCACAGATAATTTCAATAGCATTGAGATCTGTATTATCATCTTCATATGGGTTTTCAATCTGTATGTAAAAGAAAAAATGAGCAGTTAATGTTATGTATGCGTGTATATTATGCTGAATGAACGTAAGAAAAAAATACGTTTGTACAATTCGAACACGTGTTACCAGCTGTTATGAGCAATACATTCGTGCATATCTTCTATCAAATCATACGTTTGTTCTCTTGAATTTGAATTCTTAAATTATAAACAAGAATAATGTATATGTAATTGTAGGTACATTCGTGAAAAAAAGGGACGAAAGATAACAGAGGGACAATCAAACTCATAAATAAAAAATAAACTGAAAACGCCATGGCTAAAAATGAAAAAAACATGTAATTCACTATTGAGAACCCCAAATCTCTCTGAATTGACCAAAAACTGGTAATGATCAGTACATGTGAGGTATAATAATACAAATAGTAAACGCAAAAGGAGCCCTTATTAACGTTTCTATGGTCTTTTTCGAGTTGTCTGATAATACCAGTTCCTGATTTTTGTCGATGACATACTAAATGAAAACTTTCAGGTTTCTAGAAGAACTATACAGTAACGCTTATTTTAGATTAGACATGGATATATAATTTTCAGCGAATTGACGTTCCTAACACATCTGATTTGAAATTAATGACGATACATTCATTTAGAGAGATTAACAGCCGTAATCCTCATGTTTTTGTCAAGAAACCTAAACAAATCAGACTAACTGTGGTAGCATGTCAAGAGATTTATCGCCCAGCTGATGGATGACGTGGATGTATCGGGTATAGAGGATACCACGGCAAATTTGATCACCAGTGCAAAAAACTATTTACCGCAATTTATTTATTGATTCCAAATGTATTGCGTTCACAAATTCTGTGGAAAAATTTAAATACCACAAATACCGAACTCCTAGAAAAATTCAATAGGAAAGTCTCTTATCAAATGAAAAAATCAAAAAAGCATAAACACATCAAAATAATGGATTACAACTGTCATATTTCTGACTTGGTACATGCATTTTCAAAGACTTGCCGATTAACAAAAGCGTTACCCAGGCGACGCGGACAGTCAACTTATATCGAAATATATATATAAAAAAAAATACATGAATTTGAGAACACATATTATACCTTATATTTCAAATTAACAGCCGGGATGAAAATGAAAGACAACATTTGAAATGAATGACTTCATAGAATTATTATATACTCAAAACTGATACATCATCCTTGTTTATCGGGTAAGTTAGCTTCATTCAAAGAATCTACACTTTGAAATTAAAGGGTAACGTGCATATACTAAAGCATACCTTCATTTTGTAACCAATAGCGTAATGACCTTTAGTACAAATTTCTTCATCTGCCCAATCACCCAAAACTCCACCATTCGAAACAAACAATACCTTAGTATAATCTAAATAGGCATAATGTTAACTTCTTATTTTATTAAATATTAATAATAATGTGATAAAAATTGTTACAAAATTATGACATACACTTTATTAGTGTGCTCCGTAAGAAAATTAAGCGTTTTTCATTAAGATATAATGTATTGCAGAACTTTTAATTTACAAATGCTAAACGATTAGTCAAAACTAATATGTATGTCCAATTATTTTTTAATCCAACTTTATTGATAGTTTGACATTTGATTTTTGTCGATGACATTTTTAATGAAAACTTTCAGGTTTCTAAGTTCTAGAAGAACTATACAGTGACGCTATTTTTAGATTAGACATGGACATATACTATTCAGCGCACTGAAGTTCCTAACACTTCTGATTTAAAATTAATGATGATACATTCATTTAGAGAGATTAACAACCGTTATCCTCATGTTTTGTCAAGAAACCATAACGAAATCAGACTAACTGTGGTAGCATGTCAAGAGATTTATCGTCCAGCTGCTAGATGACGCGGATGTATCGGGTGTAGTGGATACATCGGAAAATATGAATAAAAAAATAAAAATAAAAAAATATATTTTATTAACAGAATTTATAATACAGAGAAAATAAATCTGAATATTCTGAACTTCTTGTATCATAACCAGTTTCGCGATTTAAAGAAAAGAAAAAACCAAAAGCAATAGTTTGACTTACCGCCATATTTACGACTGCTGTGTAGGATGTTTGAACCAGACTCGTCATCAAAAACCGTATGGCAACAACCAGACTGTGCGAGTTTACATTCTCGAGTCGAGGTAGCATAAGTTATCTCACAGCAGTTGTCACTGTTTTGCAAGCAGACGTTTGCACACTGGCTTTCTGTCATTCTACCTACTAACGTTTGATTCACCAACCGTATTTTCCTATTTCTTTCTATTATAAAGTGTTCCTCTTTTGTCTGATGTTTCCCAACAGTTAAACTTATGTTTTGAAAAAATAATTTTAATATTAAAACGATTGTATATATTTTCATTTTTGCAAAGAATGAAAATTAATATTTAAATATTTTTAAGAGGATAATTCAATTGCATTTATATTGGTTTACATTTGAAATCTAAAATTTCTTAACATACACGTGAAGTTCACTAAAATATGTCTTTAATAAGATTAGTTTTCGCGCCTTTAACGAGTAGATTTTGACTGTCGTGTCAAGGTCGGCGAACACAAATGTTATTGATACTAGGAGGAAGTCAGCGGTATTATTATTATTGACAGATTCTACGTTCTATAAAGTGTTCTTGAACAAAATAAAAATAATACCATTCATACGACGCAGATATCTGTGTTTTCGACATTTTAAATGTCATTGAACTGCTGATAAGCCATCTGTTTTAAGTGAATACTAATTATGATAATATTGTTGAACCATTTTGACAGACTTATCTACTGTGTTTCAAATACTTTTTCATTAATTTCAAAAATTTTGATGCAGGAACTTTCACGTTCCGATTGCAATACATGAACATCGTGCACTGTCCTTTGTCTATTGTTTTTTTCTCAATATACCGATTGGCAGCTGTAAAATAAAAAAAGAATACTCAAGCAGTCTCATTACATGGGATGCCAAACTTATCATTTCCATCTGTGATTAGATCTGTTGTAGCCATTAATTATATGCAAAGATAATGCAGTTTGTTATCAGCAAAAAAAATAACATAATTAAATATATCTATAATGAAATGATTTAATGATTTTCTATTGACAAACAAATGTTACACTTCAAACGTTTCGTTAACAATAAGACGATTTTGATTTATAAGTTATCAATTTCCCCCCATGCACCTTAGTTTATAGCAATATATCAACTTCACCTGCTCATGGGATATACATTTCCGACGTTTATTTGGTATACAAGAGCTTACATTTCCTACTCAGACTTTGTTAAACGTCACCAGTGTCTGAGCCCCAGTGGTATTTCAAAGAACATCTCGTCCTTTTTCTAAAAAAAATCATCGGAAGGTACCATGACCTAGTTTTTAAATATTCCTCATCAACTTCACAAATAATACACGAAGTCCTTGGAGTATACATTTTGGGTATTGAAGTTGTTTGTAATTATAAAAGGTGATTAAAGTATTATTTTATTTGTCATTATGAATATTACTTTTACTGTTTAATCTGCCATTTAATTAGGGACTTTCCGTATTATATTATTTTTGCAGTTCAATACATTTTTTTATTAGCAATGGTGTTGGTTGGAATTCATTGTGCAATTGCTTTTTGTTTGTTTGTTTGTTTTTTTTTATTTTTTTTATTATCAAATACTGGTCGAGATTTCCGTAAAATGAAATTGTGTTTTTAATTTTCAGTATTTATGTGAATTTACTTTTTAATATAACATATACGGAATCGAAAGTTGTAATTATTTTCCATCAACAGGATCACTGCCCTACTTGTTTTGAGTTTCGGGTTGTAAATTACATTACATTTAATATTCAAATAACTCTAGTTTTCATAACGAGTGAAGATTGGCAATCGCTTTATATCAACGCTCGTTATTTGTTTAAATAGTAATAAAAAAACTCAACGAAGGCGAGTGTATTACTATTACTATTATTTGAATTTAATAACGTATCAAGCAATATGCAACCCTCACAAGTTGTTAAACCGATTCTCATATGGTTAACAATTTTATTGTTTTGAATCAAAAATAAGACGAATCTAGTCTTTTTCACATTCCAGTATAACGTCATATGTACTGTTCCGATTTCAAACTTGAGCATCAGACATTTTAAATAAAGGCAACAGTAGTATACCGCTGTTCAAAACTCATACATCCATGGACAATAAACAAAATCGGGGTAACAAACTAAAACCGAGGGAAACGCATTAAATATAAGAGGAGAACAACGACACAACACCGAAACGCAACACACACAGAAACGGACCAAGCATCAGACAAAATACCACTAGAATAACAAATATATCATCAAAACCAAATACATGAATTTGGGATAGACAAGTACCGTGCCACGTCTTATCTTAATATCTCAAAAATAAGAGAAAACAAACGACACAACGTTAAAATGCAACACATACAGAAACGAACAATAATATAACAATGGCCATCTTCCTGACTTGGTACAGGACATTTTTAAAGGGGAATAAAAATGGTGGGTTGAACCTGGTTTTGTGGCATGCCAAACCTCGCACTTTAATGGCAAAGTTAAATATAACGTTGAAATGACAACATAATATTAAAGGACTACAATACAAATAAATAGGAGCACATATTAGACAAAGAAACACATGATTAATAGATAACAAAAAGCATCAGGTTTAAAATTCAATACGCAAAAAACGCGCCTCGTCCACACAAGACTCACCAGTGACGCCCAGATATAAAAGATCGAAACTGAAAAAAGTAAAAAGTTGTACAGCACTGAAGATCAAAAGTTGAAAAAGGTTGTGCCAAATATGCCTTTTCGAGGGGTACCAATCTTCTCTATCACTCTCTCAGCAATGTGTTATTTAATTTATAATACTGAATGTCCTATCAGTATTGTCTTTTACAGATGAATTCTATTTAAAAGTTTTTTCTAATACACGTACATAACAATGTTACGCGTATTAGTAAAATCAAAAGAAGTGAATCAAGATGTTTTTTTTTTTATTTTGACAGTCAAACAATAAAATCTAAGCCCTTACGTAGAACTTAATGTTGCAGTCTTGTAATTGACTGCTTCATATGCTTACATGCAAGACAGCTGATCTTTGAAAATAAAAAAAATAAAAAGAGCGACATTTACATTTGTACATATTCATGTCATGTATGAGCTGATGTGAAATTGTGATTAAATCGGAAAAAAGTGGGTCATGCCACGAAGAATAAAAAGTTTCGTAACCCTGAAGTCATAACATATTTTTTTCTACTTTATGTTTGCTATTGTTTTTACTAGACCGCACAACTTCCAGTAAACATATCATATTACTTTCCTGGATTGATAACAGATGTAAGATTTTTTTAAAACCTATATATATATGTTTCAATTCAACATACACCTTTAATCAAACAGAAAAAATTGAGCCCCGAGAAAAAATCAGAAAACATGGACTATTTTGTTTCCCCTCCATGCACCGGAAGTTGGAGTTGAAATACAAGACTGGTTCCTTAAGCATACTCTTTAAAACTTGATGTAAATTCAGTTCATTGTCCTTCAAATTATCGATTTTTGCTTGGTGTAGACGATAGGGTGACATTCAAAACAATTGTTACCCTCTCAGCCATGTGATAGAGTAAATTAACACCTTCGTATTAGCCAATCATAATATGGCATATAATCCTAACACTTCTGATTTGAAATTAATTATGATACATTCATGCAAATCCTTCAAAAAAATGAAATGAATATAAGACATGATTTGATGAAAAATAAATAAACAATATATGTGTTGCGTTTAAGTACTATATATACCATGGTTTTTACGAGTTAACATATTTAAACAAACGAATCCGAAGGATGAGTTTGTTTAAATATGTTAATGAGTAAGACACATGGTATATAAAATTTGTAATATAAATAAAATGATTGACAGCTTCAAGACCTTCAACCTTTATTGGAAATTAATCACGTTGCAGTTGTATCCAATGAAATGGAAGCTCGCGCAAGTCACTTTTGCGCCTGGTGTTTAATCTTCTGTGTATTTCATGAAATAGAACCCCTGAATTTGCAAAAAGGAAAGAAAATGTCGGATTTTCCCGATTTTTATTTAGTTTTGCGCGCCGTCTATGTTCGCGCAGGTAATTGAATAATGTCATCACACTGAGGTAAACAAAAATATAGGATTCCAGCGACAAGGATTATATAATTATTCCAATGACGGTAAGAATTGATTTTTTTTGTTTGTTTTCAAGGTATCATACAAATTAATCATATTTTACAGAATTTTTATCTCATTGAAAAATGCATATTTATACATTTCTAGTTTTCCTACAAACTGATTTTCTTCCGTTATTTTATTAATTCGATAATTAGATTATTTATTCAAACACAATTTGAATGATAAAACACTGTATTTAAACAGTTGCTGATCCAGGGAGCGTAGATAGTGTACGTTCCCCTAATTGATCGAGAAAAAAATCATGTTTTTTTCACAGATATTTGTAGCCTATATATATTTATTCCTTTTTCTATAGGTACCCCCTTCTTAAATCGATATATAATTGGATTTTCGCAAAGGAAATGATAGTTTCACATTTCATTTTTTTTTTCACAACTAAAAGAAGAAACATTTAATAATTGTTTCCAAAATTAGGGGAATTCGTAACAATACTTTATAGTTTGAAAAAGGTTTCTTAAGATGTGGGTTCACATAATTTATTGCTTTTTGTTATAAAATGAAAACAAATGAAGATCTTGACCTTTTGGTACGTTTAACAGTTTCCTAAATATTTAAGAGGCGGATACATTTTAAAATAAAAAGTTGGAGCTTCAGCCATGGAACAACATGAAAATGAATATGTTATACCATGGCTGAAGCTCCGCCTTTTTCCCTTTGGATTTTAGTTGAGTTGCATATTTAATTAGCAAAGTATGGTACAACATCAATTTGCATATAATATACCATGGTTTTCCCTCACCACACTTTTTAAGCAAATTAGTTCATAAAAACATCAAAGGAAAAAAAAACAATTTATGTTACAATAGTTAATTGTCCGTCAGTGTATGTGTATATTGCTGCAAAATATTTATTGTTATTTTTTACGAGTTTTCCATAATCTTTAATTTGTTCTAATTTTGAATTCACAATGATTTTAAAAGATTTGAATACACATAAATATTTTATAAAAAAATATATATGTTTTCATGATCTGTCTCAAAACAAGATCTACTACCTTTCTGTTTCATATTCCAAGTCAATATACTTTAAATTATGACAGTAAACATTTACAAACATTTACATTAAAAATTTAAACATGAAGGTATTGTTCCTTCGGAATGAAAACTAAAACATATGTGCGACGTTTTAAGTGTCGTGGAAATACAACATGGTTGTTATTCAAGATATAAACTTTCTTTGGTCAAATTGAAAAACAATTTATGCATCAAATTACGTTCTGGTTTTTGAAATAAACAAAATCGGTATAGAATGCATGTCAACAATACGTTTCAGAATAAGGAATTAACAAATAACATCTGCATCTTCCAATCGGCAATCATCGGGTGAATCCGTTACGAAGGTATGGAATCGACCGAGTTGTAACGAATGCTGCATCTTCATGATAAGAACTTTAGATTCAGTAATGGTCATGTAAGAGATAAGCACTTTGGAAGATATTTGTCATTTTAAAGCACATTGATTTTTAACATTAAACAGAACATATCTCTAATAAGAAGATATTATTTAATGACACATCTTGAAAACACATTAAACTCTTATTAAAAAATATATGTCTTTTTAAATCTGAATCATTTAAATTCAAATGTATAAAAAAATTGAAGCTTATGGAAAATTTATAAAAATAACAATGAGGCACAACAAATGCAAATATGAAATGTTTTGCTGCAATTAATATCGTTTATCATGTATTGATCACATTGTTAATAGAACAGTTCCAGACTTATAGTAAAAGAATTTTTCTGAATCGTTCCGTAATGTGAGACTGTTTTTTCTTTAACCTATAATTTCCTAAAGTGAAAAAAAATTAACGTAAATTTTATACATAATTATGTTTGTTAAAATACTGCTTTCATGTAGCTTTCAGGATTGATGTGTTCTTTATTAATGTATATGTATCAGGAATATAAAATAATTTGTCAAAGTAACATTGCAAAAATTATAGAGGTCGAAACTCTTTCAATTTTCTACTTTTAAATCTAAATATTTTTGTCATTTCTAAAGAAAATACTATCCTGTATGATTAGGCTCGTGTTGTATCTATTGCATCTTTATCATTTACCAGACAGAGCATTTATGTATCTTTCAATAAACAAGATTTATTTAGAAGACAACATATTAATAATTTAATAATTAAGCAAAATATGTGTTCCCAATGTGATAATGATTTCTTATCAATAAATAATTATGTCAGTTATTTGCAATACTATTGGTGGAATTATAATATGAAAGAATTCATGTCACTTACATAGAAAATATACACCTCTTATATATTACGTGTTACAAATGAAAAAAATAAAGATTAAAAGTCAGGGTCACAAAAGTCATCAAAGATAAAGATATTATTCAGTCGTTAAATTGTTCTCCGTACTTTCATTATAAATATAGCATGCACTGGTATTATTATTGGTAAAAGATTGAAAACTACTTATCAGAACTTCAGTATAAAAAACATTTTCAAACTTTGTATTTTCTATCACAAGCAAATTTAAAATTCCATGGCAGTTTTTCACGAATTATACATGAAGGTTTGTTTTAATATACGTCTTAATTTTTTATGTAACGGTCAAAGTAATTGTTTATTATATGATCACATTTACTACATGTATTAATTTCTGACAAACTTCAACTGTTTTTTTGGTCGGATAAACAAGGTAAAAAGTTCGGATGTATGCATATGTTATCTCTTTCTATAAGATTTTTGCAACATCTTTTGAAAACATTTCAGAGACACAGTAAACATGTCGTAAATGATGGGACCTTACCCTTGTCGACCATCTCTTGTACAATGGCCTGTCCTTTGCACTGCCATTAAGATAGCACAGGTTAAGATCATCAAATATGCACAACCAAATCTTTACCCCGTATTTCTAAACCCATATCCAAAGCAACTATAGCAATCACACATCATGTTCTACTTTCATTATCATTAAATTCTTCTACTATTCGATCTTTTCAGTGCTTGTGTGTACCTTCTGGAACATTTCTATCAATATATCATTTACATCCTTGATGCCATCAATGTTTTCTTTCAGACCAAGATAAATCATAAGTGTGCAATATTTCTGATATTCTATCGGGGGATCTGCAATGCACAATATTTTTTGAAGCAACACCGCGAACGCGTTTTTTTTTTTATCAATTAGCCATTGAAGACTTACTTACTTAAAATCAGATGATACCTTTTATCAATTTGTTTATATTTATAAGCTCTGTCGGGACTTTTGAACTTAGTAGTTTATACACTCCTTATATAACTGTAAATACTTGTAAAATGTCGGCTTTCACTTCTTTTGTGGAAGTTGCAGTCAAGGCCATTAAAAGACCATAAAAAAGGTTTAAGCTCATAAAGTCTTTTGTACTCTTTTCTAACACTCTACCACGATTTATACAGACAGTGCGCTAAATTAATGACAATATAAATCTTTCTTGTCAAGTATCTGATATGAATACACTTCTGGGTTGTGGCTTGAATGCTGATTCTGGAGAGGAAAAAACTAAATAAAACTTTCCTTGTTTTTATGTATCTAGAAGTTGGTAACATTTTCAGTAAAAAACAATTTATGAAACACATTGTTTATAAACTCTCAAGTACGCTAAATGTGTTGTGATACTGTGAATTTTACTTAAGATCCAAATATTTTACTAAATAAATATACAGGAGATTTTTTTAAAGAGCTTAACATAAGATTGTTTGCTCAACTATATGTATCTTTAAGCTTTTGTCCTCATTTCAAGATGCGGTCTCTTTGACCTTAACGCAACAGAAATTCTTATGCGCAGAAACATGAATGATTGACGTCAATTTATAGATGTAATATGAATATGATATTTTATAGATCCTCCTTTTCGATACCTGCTCTGTTTCCTGTCATTCATGTGTGAATTTTAAATAATGTAGCTTCGTTTTTATGCAAATATTCCTATAATATTTCAGTTTTTGGGGTTAATTTTCTTGCGATATAGCTGCATAATTTATTTACGGCTTTCAGTATCTTAATCTTGATATGCATTATAGATACCTATCCAATGATAAAGAACGTGAAAAATATCTCAAGATGTCTTTATGTTATCGCTTCATAATTTTCAAAATATATAATGTGGAAATGTTAGACTCAAACATTCTTCATATCAAAGTATCCTTACATTCTTTTTTTTAATAACAATGTTAATGCAAAGTAAATAATATTTTTCTGTAGTCTTTGACAAATTGAATGTCGTTCATGAAAATAAGATGATGCGTGATGCTTTTCAAATTCTACAGATTTGCATTACGTTTGTTAGCGTTTTATATAGTGATTTATTATACCTTAGTATGTTTTTTCTATATATGAAAAATAATGAAATAGTTGTGCTATTTCATTCCACAGACTATTTGCCAGTTGATATTTTCAAAGACTATTACCGCGGTTAATAGTTTCATAATCACTTTTCACGTACCTTTTCAGGCTTATTTCTCATTGGACAATAATGATGTCATTGACTATTTTGCTTGGCAACGTCAAACTCTTATAATGATTGTTCTGTTCAGTATAATAAAACACCTAATGACTGGTTGTGCGGGTAATAGCAAGTTTTTTGTCCCTTCGCATACCAACTATTGCTCTCGGCTTTGCCTCGAGCAATAGTTGGTACCTCAGGGACAACACACTTGCTATTACCCTCACACCCAATTAATAGGACGGGTGTATAATATTATTTGGTTTCATAAGCCCTTCAACTTTTCTGTAAGATATTCATTTTCAATTATTTTTGTTTCAATCATCACTGAAGAAACATAAATTGTCAAAATATACAAAATAAAATGTATGTTGATACTTCCATGACTTAAAGAACCTGGAACGTATCTCCCTCTAGCACAGCTCTGATTCTTTGTCATGCCTTTTGTTGACTTTTCATAAGTGTTATTTTGTAGATTTTATCAGCTTTTTAACTTTTTATATTGATTTTTTAGTAGTCTTTGACAATGTCGTTCATAAAAATAAGATGATGCGTGACTTTGACTTCCAAATAATTTGGCCTTGTGCATCACTGTAGAGACATGGATTGTCTAAATGGTCATCTAGTGTAATACATTTAGTACAGCAAATGTAATCTATAAACAATATTACATATAATGGAAACGCGCGGTGGGAATAGAGCGATGTAACAATTGTATTGTATTTCTTTTTTCACAGTTAGAGGTCATCCTAGCAGGAGCATGGGTGTAGTTTTGTATTTCTTGGTTTACTTTTAAATTAACGGTTAAGAATGTCAACATGGGAGGTTTGTGTGCATGCGAATCTGCAAACTCACCGCTTCTTGTGCCCGTTCAACTAAAAAAAATGGAGATGTGGTAAACCTTTAAATAGAGACCATTTATGCAACTAACGGTTAAAAAGTCAAACTGTATAATCAGCTATAAAAGGTCCCTACATGAAAAAATTATCAAATTTATGACAAAATAAAAATAAAATCTCAAAATTTAATTAACTATATTAAAAGTTAATTTTTAGGCTTTCATAATTGCATCAATCATTATAAACGTCAAGTTTAAAACACTGATCTAATGCTCGAAGAATATTTCGGACTGAGTAACCGACATTTCTCTACATACTATTTAGAAATAGTGATTACGCACAATCAAAAAGGGCTGTATGTATGTCACTCCAGGAAAAGTATCGATCTTCCGACACAAAGTATTTAAGGTGAAATAAATTAACGAAAATCAAGAAATAATTCAAGAAAAATTCTACTAAAAACATAAACACAGAATCTGAAATAATGATACGTATCTGTTCCGGATCATATGAGTGTTTTGACCATACGCATATACTCATATGATCAGGAAAAAAGTAAAATCACAAAAAAATGAACTCCGAGGTAAAGTCAAAAAGGAAAAACCGTATACAAATGGCAAAATCAAAAGCTCAAACACATCAAACGAATTGATCACAACTGTCATATTCCTGATTTGGTACAGGAATTTTCTCATGTAGAAAACGGTGGTTTAAACCTTATTATAGTGACGTTTGACACATGTTTACAAAAACAAATGATTCTGAGGAAGTTAATCACTGTAATTGTTAACTAATAAAGAATACTGTCAGTAATTCAGGGAATCCCATTTCATGGTTCAGAAGAATATAAGATAAATTTAAAAACTGTTACTTTTTTCAGTGTTGCTTATCAATGAAAGAAAAGAACCAATGAATATAAAAAGAAGATGTGGTATAATTGCCAATGAGACAACTCTCCACAAGAGACCAAAAAGCCACAGAAATTAACAACTATAGGTCACCGTACGGCCTTCAACAAGGAACAAAGCCCATTCCGCATAGTCAGCTATAAAAGGCCCAGAAATGACAAATAAGACAAAACTAACAGCTTTATTTATGTAAAAAAAATAACGAAAATCAAATATGTAACACAAACAAACGACAACCACTGAATTACAGGCTCCTGACTTGAGACAGACGTATTCATACAGAATGTGGCAGGATTAGGCAAGTTAGCGGGATCCTAAGCCTCCCCTAAACCTGGGAGAGTGGTATAACAGTTCTGCGAAAGAACGAACTATAAAAGTCAGTTGAAAAAAGCTCACTCATCAGATGAATAAAAATACAAATGGACGTGGACGGGTACTTGTACATCCCAACAACAACAATACACTTGGTACAGATCGGAGAGCTAGTTCAAAGCCTCTAACAACTAATACAAAAAATCAGTTCTAAGTGACTGTTTTAGTTTCAAGTCCTCTGCAGTGTTATTTATTCCAACATATGTACACCACAAGAAACCTAATGTATTAAGGCAAGTCGTGTGTACAAAATTAACTGACTATTAATATCATTTTCTGAGCAATTTCCAATTAAAAAGAAATTCTTTTTTTTTATTTTACAGGAAATTATTAATCATTTAAGTTGTCTGCATTAAAAATTTGATTACTGATATTCTAGAGAGAGTGTGGGTTGGGATTTACTAAACAGAGAATAATGGCATACATGGCAGAAAAGAGAGAACAAATGTGAGTGTAGAGGCGCTCACATATAAAGAACAGAAGGAACGGTACCCAATAATTTGCCCCTTTAATTCAAAGCAATTTTATCCAACTACAATCCCTTTCCCTTTTCATGAATGTGACCTACAGAATTATACTATTTATCTGGTTTGTAATAACATGATCAACAAGACGGGTCCTACATATGGAGCAGGATTTGCTTACCCTTCTGGAGTACCTGTGATCAACCCCAGTTTTTGGTCGGATTCGTGTTACAGATTCTTTAGTTTTCTATGTTACTATTATTTGTTTGTATTTTTCAGTTTAGCCATGGTGTTGTCAGTTTATTTTCGATCTATGATAATTATTTAATTGTGATACTTATACTGTGTGTCTTCATGTACATGTAGCAATACATGATGTTTACCTTCAACTGTAATTTCTTTGTCTAAGTTTAAGTTTAGCTAATGTATAATAGGTCAACATTTCGGAATTTTTATGTAGAACAATGATTATTCACCAGACAATATTCACACTTGAAAAAAAAAATCTTAACAAAAGTTGTTATTTGTAAATGGTTTTTTTCATTTTTTTTACGTGTTAAACAATGCTTTCAGTAAGATATAAGCCATAGGCCATTCTGTGTAATATTGAACAAATATTTTAAAGATTTGACTGTTATCGGCTTATCCTCTCTATTTTCAGTAGAGTAACAACAGGTTAAACCTAACGTTTAATTTCAACGACGTTACGTTACCATATTTTGACAAACGCGCAAGACTTAGCGATAAGAAGAACAACCGGGCCCAGAAAGAACAAATGAGTTATTACAATTAAATTGAATCTTTAATTGATGAAGTAAATTTACAAACATTATCTAATTTTAATAAAATTATTAATCTGGTTCTCAACAGGAGAAACACTCTTTCAAAAAGTTTCAGTATTATTTTAATTTTAGATGTGCAACTTAAAGGAACACTGTCAGTCTAAATTAAGTTACAAGTAGCACACAGAACACAAAATATATAATTAGATAAACAAAAAACTAAGTTTTTAAATTTTATTAAATAAATTATCGATTTTTTTACTTTGGACTCCCTTAAAAGATAATTGTTTATCTTTATCATTGTATTTGATAGTATGGTGATGCTCACTCATTTTTCAAGTTAAATACATAAGTTATCATTAGAAATTGTCGAATCTGAAAGACAACATAACATCATCTGATCAAAATATATAAGATTTCTAATGGGATTCAACTGATCGAATACTCCCTCTCAAGCGGTGGAGTAAATCGCCGTAAACAAAGATCTGTTATATATGATATTTCCGTTGCGTCCAAATAGGCATTAGACCAAGGAATGTAGCTAGGTCAGTAATATTTTTGTTATACTAATTTGTTGTACACATTTAAATCACATAAGTTTATATACTTTCTTGTAAATATCGGATATATATATATATATATATATCAGTAAAACAGAAAGCCAATCACATAAATAACCACAACATAATAGAGGGGTACATACAGTCTTCAACAATAGGAAGGAAGAAATAAATCTAATATGGTAACCTCTTAATCGCAATTAAATTCTTTTTTGATAGAAACAAGGTACTAAATTAAACTGGAAATCAACATCAAGTTTAGAAAACCTGCATTACTTCTTTCTGCTTAATTTCATGATTTTAGTTCAAATATTTTTTAATTTGATGTTACTATAATTTTTTACTTAGTTGATTTTGTTTCATATTCAAATATTTATTATGAATTAAAGACATATTGTGCATTATAACTTACCTTAAGATATAATTTGCAAACACTTGATAGTATGACTAAACATTTTCATTTTATGTAAACATGAAAACTTAGGAACTAAGCTTACTCCATGCATGCATGGACGAAGGCAACTAACGTTAACTTAGTCCATGATTGCATGGACTACGTGACAAGTCTGCTTGAATAAAAGATTAATTTCCAATGTCTATGTAAAGTTAGTTTAGCTCATGCATGCAAGAATTACGTCTGTTGTGTTATTCCATGGAAGCATGGACGAAGTTAACATAAGTTTCCTTCGTCCATGAATGGATGGACTAAGTCTGGTGTGATAGTCCATGCAAGCATGGACTAGGTTAACGTTAGTTGTCTTCGTCCATGCAGGCATTGAGTAAGTTTACAAGTTTACATGTTTGCATAGCATGAAAAGGTTTACTCATACTATCAATTGTTTGTCATTTATTTTTAAATGTGAGTTATAATGCACAATATGTCTTTAAATCATAATAAATAGGTTGAATATGAAAAAATCAACTAAAAAGAAAAGAAAAAAGATAGTTACATCAAATTTAAAAAATAATTGAGCTAACATCATAAAATTAGGCGGTAAAAATAAATGAAGTTTTCTTAAACTTGATGTTGATTTCCAGTTTTATTACAAATATATATCATTCATCTAGCCTAATCAAATTTTATATTCAATTATGAATATAAACGGTAAAAACAGGAATTTTACAAAATCACTTCAATTAAAATTGTTGAGAGAGCAAAATTCACTTATTACGTCAAACGTGTATTTCATCCCCAGAACACTCATTATTTGCACTCCACGTAAAACTGCTGGTGGACCAAAGCCAATAAGATTCGTCCTTCTCTGAGAATAACTCATTGCATTATCTATTCAGAATAAGGATGTTCTACCCCACGATGAAACATATTAGTTTGGATAAAATTCAAAGCCAGCCGTTTGTATGGTATATTACACTGGGTATTTGTATGATTTATTTACAGATAAAATAATACTTGTATTAGTGAAAATGTCCGCAGATAAAATGCTATCACTTCATTTTAATAAGTATCTTTGTCGAAAGGTTGGATCTGAGAAGGAAGTAAGAGTTAGACGATGAGCATACACTTTTGATGACATGACACTTAACAACGTTAAAAAATTCACAAGTGGCAGTAAAGGCGAAGGACTGCATTTAAAAGGCAGTGATCTTGATCTAATAATGATTAATCCGATATTAAAAGTTTATGAATTGTATAATGAGGTTACGCCGTTATATCGCAAGATTCCTTTGGTTATCGATACGGATAATACAAGTCCATGTTTCTCACAACTTCGTCTTCCTAGTTATTTCTTACTTGCTAAAAATGTAAGAGGCGAATTATTTCTTGGAAATAAGTTTTCAAGTGACTTTTTAAACTAATTCTTTATTGACAATGAAAGCGTCGATATCGCAAACTATCTAAAATGCTATCAATTGATAGCTCCAGCAAAACCGTGGGCCATTAGACCACGTTCAACATGGCCATCACATTAACTTTTTTCTCCTGGTGTGTTGTTTGTTCCAATTGGCTGCAAAGGGTCCATAAATGAAGATCGTCCATTGCAGAAAAAATTCTTATTTTTTTCTTTCAATCATACCCAGTTATGCTTTATTAAAAATCTTTCTTAAAGAAATTATCGATCAACGTAAAGAATTGTAAGGTTTTTTGTGTTCTTACTTTCTAAAGACCTTGATGTTCTGGGTTTCAGAAGAATTGGATCCATCACTTTGGAGACTAGACAAAATCATGCACTGTTTTAGGGCTTGTTATACTGCGTTGAGTATTCAACATTATTACACTATTTCATTCCTGATTATAACTTAGTTTCTCTACGATTCAATACGGACACCAACAACAAAATTATTACTATTCTTATAAATTCATATAATCAAGGAATATGCTGTTTTATGGAATCAGAGACTTTATGCGATTTTTTTAAAATTACATTCTGAAGACACTAGTAGAAAGGTTTTAAGCCTTACCAGATTAATTGTTCAGTCCGAATCATTTAAGACATCATATCGAGATTCTTTATAATTATCTACATCATTCAAGAACTTCTGAATCAAGACAGATCTTTATTCGTTTTTTGACATATGCAAATCGGTTTTTACCTAGGACTTTACAAAATCAATCAAACAACAAAAACAAATACTATACTTACAAACATGACCTGAGTCACTTGATGATGGGAACACAGTCAGAAGCTGTATCTGGATGGCTGACGTAAGCCTCATTATTTTACGTTCATAAAAGCTATACGTAACATCATTAAGTGTAATTTATTATGCTTTAAGCAAGTGCATAAGTTATTATATACTATTATGCATCCCGTTGTATTTGCACATTTTGCGTTTCCTGTATTATTATCACCAAAAGGACATTACATCATGTAGATGGGCTTTATTGTCAGTTATCACATACAGTTACAGAACATATCAAGGATAAAATATTAGATATATCGGAATTAACATCAATTATAATTCTTGGTATAGCTCTCCAAATGACGGGTGTTAAAAACTCTGCAAGAGAATGTTGTTTTTTTTTGCTGCTTATCATGATAAGTGTAATGCAACCAGTGCGACATTTAGACTGGCTAACATATTTATATTTGATCAACTATGTCCTTTTATGCATTGTGTGTTTCCAATAAAATATTTTGTGACAGCCACTGATCAAGAAAGGATCAGGGATGTTGATAGCCTTTTATTAGTTTATCACCAGGTGCAATTGAAGAATGACCCAAATGACTTTAAAGATTGCAATTTGATATATTTTTTTATTAATGCAGCTTACTCAAAGAAATAAGCACAGTTTTCGCATTTCATCGGAATAGAACAAAAATCGCCTTTCTCACTTTTTCTATTACTTTATCCTTATGTGCATCAACTTTCAATCAGTTGATAATTTTTAGTTCAAAAGGTATAATATGAAGTAAATAAAATATATTTCTGATTGTCTGTAGTTAATTAATCGTCATGATGAAGTTTCTTTTGAAAGTAACTTAAAATGAGTAGCTACATTAAAATGATACCATACAAAGCTTAATTGTATATGAACCCCAATTGAAAGCGTTATTTCATACCATATCTGTTTGTTTTTATGGAAGATTTCAATGCTTATTTTTATTATTTCATTCGGGTGTAAAAACGTTACCTGAAGCACTTTTGTATATACCTTGGAAGGTCTTACTTCTTAAAATGTGCACACGATCAACGCTTTAACAATCCTATAGAGTTATAAAAAGGAGGCATTCGGTTTCTTATTAATAATTTTGTCATGCTACAACCATGAACTTAAAAGTCATATTCCGCCTTTTAGTTTATTTGTATGTATTGTTTTAACATTATCGCGGATTACTTGTGCTGTCATAGCTGGTGTATCTTATACATAAATAAAATTTGATATTGGAATACGTTTTTGCAGTGGACATAATTATCAATATTCCAATCTTCTATTGATAACGATACTGACATTTCACCTATATGTATCTTTCGGCTTTTTTCCGTATTCTACGTTGCTGTTCCGTTGACTTTTACGCAACACACATTCTTATCTCCGTAAGCATAAAACGAATGACGTCAACTTCGAGACGAAATATCACATTTTATAGATCCTCTTTTCGATACAGGATTTGTTTATTAAATAGCATGTGTGAATGTAGAATTATGTTTCTCTGTTTTTTTACATATCATTGGTGTTAGTTTACTTTAGATATCTAATCCATAATTGCATAATTTATATGCGAATTTCAAAACTTGACGGTTGGAAGCTTGACATACGTTTTACATTCATATCCATTGTTAAAGAACGTAAATAGTATCTCAACTTTCCTTTTGTGTTCGCTTCCTAACTTGAGATCATTAAAATTAGAAATTTTAGAATCGATCATTCTATCAGTAGAATTATCATTACATCCTTTTTTGAATAGTCACGTTAATGCAAATTAAATAATAAATTTGCACAGTTCGGAATCTTTGACCTGTCGCCAATACTACTAAATAGTTTGGTTTCGAGAGTCTTGAGATTCATACATTGTCAAAATGTTCATCTGTTATAATACATTTGGAACCATTAATTTTATCAATAAAAATTGTTTCTTGCAATAGATAAAGAGCCATATAACCTTTGTATTTTACTTCCTCGTTCAAGTGTGTGGTCTTCCCATAAGTAGTACCATGATTGTGGTCATCCTAGTGGTAGCATAATTGTGCAGTTGTTTTTTTTGTGTGACTTACTAAACCACTAACGATTCGGATAGTCAACGTGGGTGGTTTGCGTGCATTTGAAAGTTCAAACTCATCGCTTTGTGTGTCTGTTTAAATATAAAGCTTTGAGATGTAATATAATTTTAAGACAGTCAATGTGTACCGTAAATCCTTCAACAATAGGCGAAATCAATAAATCTATAAAAAGGTCCTGACATGCTAATTGGGTATCATTTAAACAGAAACGAAAAAAAAATAGTTTATGACAAAACAAAAATAAAAGATTGCAATCAACAATAACGAATAATTTAGAGGCTCGTGATTTGGGTTAACAGCACATATAATTTGGCTGGATTAAACATGTGTGTGGGCGCTAAATAGTTGAATAGTGGTATAACAGCACAAAATATCATTAAAAAAATGGTAAAATTAGTTGGAATGGGGTGCCTCATATATATACTTCAGCTAAACTACATTTACCTGATCCATGTGATGTTCAAAGGTGGTTTTTTTTGAGAGATGAAGAGGGGGAGTCATGTGGGTGGTTGGGCTGGTCTGTTGTGCTGTCCACTATCTTTACTAAAAAAAATAAACTTTAAATGTGCTAATGTTATCAAAAGGTATAAAAACAATATTAACTACTATGTTTTAAAAAGTTAGTTTTTAGGCTTTCATATTTGCATCAATCTTTGTAAACGTTCAAGTTTAAGACATCTATCTGTTTCTTGTAGAATATTTCGAATTCTTTACTATTAAGAAGTACTGAAGGTAAAGACGAATGGCTGCCACTCCAACGAAATTATCGATCTTCCGACTGCAAATTCTGAAGATGAACTATTTTTTTTTTTAAATTTTAATGAAACAATTCAACAAAATATTCAACAAACAAAAAGGTCAACACGGAGTATATGATATATAACAAGCTGTTGTGGACCATATGAGTGTTTGAACAATACTGTAACGCGTATGGTCATGAGTTATAACCATATGCATATACTCATATGGTCCGAAATATAGACTCATTGCCATAATCACACAAAAATGATGATGGTAGGTTTTCACTTTTATTGTTACCTTTACATAAAAAAAGTATTTCAAATATTTCCACTCATGGTTCAAAAGAATATAAGGTTTATTAAAACTCGTTTATTTGATAGAGAATTCTGGTTTACAGTTGTTACATTTTACAGTGTTGCTTAGCAATAAAATAAAAGCACCAATGAATGTCGTAGATCCAATAAAGAAAAATCCGTCAGCATAGGAATCATATTCATCTTTAAACACACCTGAAAATATAAAGTGCATAGTGACAGAACAAATATCTGATTAAACAAGAATTTGTAAGGAATAGTGGGCTTATTAACGGTCACTCACTTCTTGCTGTCATTTGGAGTCCGTGTGTATTCATGCTACTAAAGGGCAGAATATTTTCTAATGCAATATCTGTGCCATTTTGTCTTGTATGAACTGACCATAGTTGCATTTTCTCTGAATGTTATATTATCAGTTTTAAAAAAATATTGTCTTTAAATGTTTAGATACTTTTACAGTGTTCCAAGTGAAATATTTGCTTTGAAGTCCTCTGTACGATTTAATTTCATGTCAAAAGGTGCCTATTGATAGATTTTCCATTTTTGATTTTGCTCAAAAAAGATGATAGTAAATTTAAAATGCTGATACGGATAAAAGGAATTTAAATTATCTTAAATTAGAAAACAGAATATAGTGAATTCAAAAACTAAAAAAAGACATAAATATATATTTTTTTAAATAACAGTGTAATAACAGAAGTATAAAAAGGTCTATAAAACTGGTGACCTTAGTAGAAAAGATCGTGACCCCTTCTCTTACAATACTGATTGATGTATGTATCCTTAAGCAGGTGCTTGTCCTTTCGTCTTGATCTTCAGAGATTAATGTAATTAAAAGGGTTCATGGCAAGAATTCATTATCTTTAGTTTATTTATGGCTCGCCAAGGTCAGTTCAAAAATAATTTATGGATATCAATTAATTCAGACGAGTCCGTGATTTCATAATCAATTCAATGAGTTACAGAATGTAATTCATATTGAGTCCATGAAGCTCATAAATATAAAAGCAAAGATTTAGCCCCATCCTTCAACAACTATAATTTCAGGCACCGCTTCCCAAAAATATTCCTCTCCAAATATAATCAACAACTATTTTTTTTCAATTCTATATTGAGGTTTTAGTGTTTCAAAGCTAAATCTAAAGTTGACTTAAACAGACCAGGAACAACCATTAATGAAAGCAGTATACGTCAATTCACGTATAGTCCTTCTTTTAATGTTTACTTCAAATAATTCTTTAAAAGTTTCATAGAGTTTCTATTTGGCACACATTACCTAGTACTTCTTTTTATTCAAATTGTCTTGTAAGGTTTGTTTTTCATTCATTGTATTATTAAAAAAAATCAAGCCTTGAAATTTTTCACATCTTCTCATGTACAATGATGTAGGGACGTTTTATAAGTGACTAAATGGTATGGATTTAGATCATTGTTGAAGGCCATATAATTATCAAATCCACGTCATTTGCACCTAGGTTGATAGTTGTCTAATTTTTAATCATAAT
Source organism: Mytilus trossulus (assembly GCF_036588685.1). Lineage (NCBI taxonomy): Eukaryota > Metazoa > Mollusca > Bivalvia > Mytilida > Mytilidae > Mytilus > Mytilus trossulus. Next base: position 44,352,813 of record NC_086374.1, on the reverse strand, counting down.
AATCATGCTATATCTCCTTATACTACTTAATTAACCATAAATAAATTTGACAACAACTATGTCAGCTTACCTGTTATTGGTGGACCTATCAGAGTCCCAACTCCTTGGAAGAAAATCAGTATTCCGAATGAACTATTAAGAGCTTCGGAACCAACAATATCAACTAATATCACGGACTTCTGAGAAGTGTATGTTCCTATCAGCAATCCAAATATGGCGGCAACAACACAAAATTCAACAAACGTAACTGTAAACGGAAGGAAAAAAATCACAAGCGCTAACATGAACATAACAGTATTGTATAATAGTTTTCGGAAATTTCTCAGACGTTTTATTTCTAATATAAAACCGGATGCTATTCGTCCAATAGTGTCAAAAATACCAGCAACTGACATTACATATGCCCCCTGTAAACCAGTCAGACCTCTTGATTTTACAAGAGGTGGAATGAATATTAACATAGAGTTAAACGATAAAGCTAGAAAGCTTATTCCGACACAGAACATTAGAAAATCCGGTCTTTTGAGAAGTGAAAAATCTAACATTTTACTGGAAGACTCTTTGTCTTTAACAGTATTACAAGATTTAAGACACCTTCCTATCCATAGTTTGTGATATTTGTTTGGCGCCTTTTTATTTAGTTCTTCTGTTTCCGTTATTTGGCATTCTGTTAAATCGCTACTATTAATAAGTCTGCTATCGTGAAATCGTTCGCATGAATGTGATCTGCAATGAAAGAAATGGATATGATTAAAATTCTTTGATGTGTATGCAATATTCATTTTTTTTTAAATAAACCTTTAAAAAATGAATATCTTGGCCAGAAATAACTGAAAATAAATGTCTTTACACAAGATGTGGCGATAATGAATACGAAACATGAAATGTAGGATCATAGCTGAGGATACAAATGTGTACAAAAGTGAAAGTAAACTTTCATGCGGCCATGCCGTGGAAAAAATAGAAGTATGCGTAACAACAGATGAAAATAAATGATCATTTAGGGAGATATCCCCCTCCCCCGTTCATCCGTTACAAGTCATGATAAAAAAAGAATATGAATTATTGTAACATTTTTCAACATAAAAACACAATTGAAGCTATGTCGTTCTTATCAGTCATATACACCTTCAAATTCACCAGAAAGTTCAAAATGTATTTAGTCTACTCGGAAATTGAGCACCCATAATCACTATCATACTTTTTATCAATGTTTACTCCACATGTTTTTCGTAATTAGGCTCAAACAGTCCTATGGTGACAGCTATAATGTATGTGATCATTTGACTATTGCAACTGGAAAAATTTATCCGTCCAAATAATATAACACTCACATATTGGTGCAGTTCGTGTTGCTCAATATTTAGGTTTTTTTTTAAATAAGTGTTTTGTGAATCTATTTCCGTTTTTTATATTTTTTCACATTATTTTATAGGTCTCTCGTAGCATTTTGAGTTTGATTCTCCCTTTTCGGTATCTTCCGCCTAGTTTTTCTATCTATAAAGTACATATGCAATGCACAAAAACTTACATAAGTGACTGTCTATGTAGCTTTCTCCTTGTCGGTGATTTATATAGCATTCCACTGATACACATATGTAATGCAATGGCGGAAATTATCATGAGTCCGCCAGAAAACCCATAGTAATTCAACATTGTTTCAAACAACGGTGGTAAGACTAATGTGCCGACACCGCCACCAGCTGTTGCCAAACCGACAGCAGCTCCTCGTCTCTTTTTAAAATACTGACCAACTACCACTAGTCCTGGCTGGTAAGCAAGTGATTTGCCAATACCTACAATACATTGTGGTATTGATATAGGAACGACAAGACTGTACTGTTCAAATCTTAAAAATTGTATCGAATATAACTAAATTTGATGTTTTGAGTGCTTCCAGATAGGAGTCCATGGAACGACCTCTTGTTTTTTTATATTTTCATATAAATATTGTATGACAAAGTTATTTAAATAACTGTTCCCTTCTTACTGTTGGTTTTTGTGACCTCCGCCTGCCTTTCAATAACACAAAAGATATACAAACAGCAACACAAGACGATACATGCATGTAAAACCAAATAATTATATGGTCAATACAAGATATTCAATAAGCATAATTCTATATGTTGATTCAAATATTGGGTTTATTGTTAGATAATTTGTCCCTATTTCTTTTTTTTCTCTTTCTTATTAATTTGTATATTATAGTTAATATCACTATGCATTCAACATGGAACTTGTAAGTTCCAACTCTGCTCGTGGCTGGGAGATTTCGACTTCAATCTCATATGACTAGAATTGCCAGGTTTTTTTCAAACGAAGGGGATTCCATCCTCTGACAATACAAGCTGATTGCAAAATCTTAAAGTAGCGTTTAATGCAAACAATTAATCATTTTTATTATTATTAAATTCCAAAGTTACCTGTTATAACTGCAATGGTGATGTATTAAATTCCCATGTTACCTGTTATAACTCCAATGGTGATGTATTAAATTCCCAAGTTACCTGTTATAACTCCAATGGTGATGTATTAAATTCCCAAGTTACCTGTTATAACTCCAATGGTGATGTATTCAATTCCCAAGTTACCTGTTATAACTCCAATGGTGATGTATTAAATTCCCAAGTTACCTGTTATAACTCCAATGGTGATGTATTAAATTCCCAAGTTACCTGTTATAACTCCAATGGTGATGTATTAAATTCCCAAGTTACCTGTTATAACTCCAATAGTGATGTATTAAATTCCCAAGTTACCTGTTATAACTCCAATGGTGATGTATTAAATTCCCAAGTTACCTGTTATAACTCCAATAGTGATGTATTAAATTCCCAAGTTACCTGTTATAACTCCAATGGTGATGTATTAAATTCCCAAGTTACCTGTTATAACTCCAATGGTGATGTACAGAATTACAAAATGAGGAACAAATGCTGAAATCAGTAAACCAATCCCAAACAATATAGCACCGCTCACAACAACACATCTCGGAGTAAACTTCGTACACAGAATACTGGCTACTGGACCTGTAAAAAGTTATTAATATGAGTATGGTTCTTAATAATGTATTATTGCTTCGCAAGTACTGTAAGAAGTATTATGTAAAGAACTTTCTTTAAAGCTACCTTTCTTTTTTTTTTGGCACTGAATGTCTTGACATTATGAAGGTTATTGTTTTTTATAATGATTCACTTAACAAATAATTAACTGTAATATGTTTATACATAAGAACTAAGTTACCCGCGAAGTAGCTTACAACATAACACTCTTATAATGAAATTGTATCCCCTGCCAAATAAGTTGTGTGATTGGTTTTCGTTTCAACGCAAGGAGACTATATTTTTTGAAAAATCATATAAAATAATTCAAAGCATGATGACGCGATAACATGGCGACGACCGTATCATACAGCTCTTTATTAGCCATGCCGGTCATATTGATTGGAAGGCAGGCAGAGTACAGAGGTTCTACCTAATAATTCTCGTGAACAAGTTTTCTTAAATATGGCTCAGTAGTTTCCGAGGAGAAGATGTTTGTAAAAGTTAACGGACGCTAAGTGATGATAATTGGTCACTTGGCCTTTTGTTTCATGTTAGCTAAAAAAGGGGGAGGAGGATCATAATCATAGCCCCAGTAATCATATTTTAAAGACACTTTCTTAGTCTTAATTTGTTAAAAATAGTAAGGGTTAACCTCAAATGATTTTTTTTCCGTTTTATTGATTTACACCGCAATATCCTGTTATAAAAATATTTATATCTATGTGGTTTTAAAATAACTAGTTACTGAAGTTTACAATCCAGTGACATAATATTTGAAACACAAGACGATTTTTCTTTGTTTTGATATCAAATTATCGCCGTTTCTCCCACAATAAGTAAAGTCAAATAATATAATTTAATATGTCAACACAAAAGTTTAAGTCATTCTATATGTTAACATTAATTATCTTGTTGCATAACTCACCGACATTTAATGTCAACAAGTTTTTGTGTATTTATATGTAATCTCGATGTTGGCTATTTTCGTTCGATTTACATGTTATTTTGTCAATTTTGTGTGATTTGTATTAAGAATGGGTTGTATCTAACATACGACATTAAACATGCCACGTCCATGATTTTCAAACTGTAAAGTATATGAAAAGTATTAAAATTGGACGACTACTTGATATTCTGAGAGGAGGATGACTTTTCAAATTGAATATGGAACTCGTAAATTAATAAAGTGGAAAGTCAATAAAACCTGTTAAACCGTAATGTCAACAGGCTAGAAACAAAATATTTGGAAAACAAAAACATAAAATAATCGAGAGCATTAAAAAACATAAGCGTATTGTACATGTTGTACAGCATACTAAATATTCTATCGATTTCCCAGTAAACGGTAAACAACCAAAAAATGAACGAAAAACAAATATGTTACACAGCAATACACAACGATTGAATTACAGGCTCTTGACTTTGGACATCAAATACATACTGAATGTATCTGGGTTAAACATGTTAGCGGGATCACAACACTCCCATAACCTGCGACTGTGGTGTAAGAGTACAACATGAGAACGAACAACTATAAAAATCAGTTGAAAAAGACTTAACTCATCAGATGGATACAAATACTACAAAGAGTGGACGTGGCCGGGTACTTGTATATCCCAACAACAAAAAGACACTAAGTACAGATCTGAAAGTACTCGTAGTTACTGACAGTTAGTTCAAAGCAACTAACAACTAATAAAATATCAAGCATCTAAGGCTAAATTTTGGTATGTTTGACTTGAAGGATATTGTTGTGGACTGTTGTGATTTGTCCCACCTTTGAGAAGGACTCGACCTAAAGGCCTCACATTTTGTTTGTTTGGTATATAAAAAAATCAAAGTTATTGTCTAAACGAAACGATGCACCGTATTTCGAAGAAAAAGTTTTAAACCAATGAATAATTCAGTATGAATATTAAAATCTTTTTTCCGGAACGATGTTGTTCTGAATATAGCTGCTTTATTTGCAACTGCCTCAATCAATAACAGGATATGAAATCCGTATATCGACAAACTCATATGTAGTAAAACAATGCATAAATTTTTTTTTTAAAAATGTCAATAACCACACTTTTGAATACAGTCATATAAATCTAAATTAAAATATAAGTCTCTGATTTTATTTAATTATGATCATAGATGTAATATGTGCTTTTATCGCTTTTTTTTGTGCATTTTTTCCTTTGATCTTTATTTGTCCAAATTTTTCATATCATGCTTCTCGCTTGAAATGGATAATTATCGCCAGAAACTAAGCAGGCACGTGGCGTCGCTAACGAAATTGACATGAAATTGACAATGTCGTCATAGGTAAAATTGCGATAAACAAGATTATCATTGATCATCTCAACTCGATAGCCATTCTCGCTTGAGCCGGCAACAAAGCCTTTTTTGTGTTAAAATAAAAACTGTCTAAACTAGAATATCATGTGGTACAGCCTAATTTTGAAATTGTTCCAGGCAATCGAGTTGAGATGATCAATGATAATCTGTTTATCGCAATTTTACCTATGACGACATTGTCAATTTCATGTCATGCATTTCCTATCATGATTTTCTTGATAGAGGGTTACTGCTCACAAGGAAGCTATTAAACCAAGAGTTCCAAATGGTGAAGTTGAAATCATCCCTTCGTAAATTTTACGGACGCCATCACGAGTTGGTTGACCGTTATGGAATAACCGTTTCACAAATGATATCGGATATGTTCCTTACGTCGTAACTACAATCCCCTTCCCTTTCATGAATTTGACCTACCGAATTAGACTATTTACCGGATTTGTAATCACATAAGCAACACGACGGGTGCCGCATGTGGAGTAGGATCTGCTTACCCTTCCGGAGCACCTGAGATCACCCCTAGTTTTTAGTGGGGTTCGTGTTGTTTATTCTTTAGTTTTCTATGTTGTGTCATGTGTACTATTGTTTTTCTGTTTGTCTTTTTCATTTTTAGCCATGGCGTTGTCAGTTTGTTTTAGATTTACGAGTTTGACTGTCCCTTTGGTATCTTTCGTGCCTCTTCCAGCCGATGATGTCCTGTGAAAAATCGGGGATTACCGGCTAAATTTCAGCTGTTTATTCCAGGCAAAGGTTTACTTTTATAAATTGTTATTTGGATGGAGAGTTGTCTCATTGGCACTCACACCACATCTTCCTATATCTAGTGTAACGTTGCTATACAAAATCGTCGTCTATTCTAATCATCTAATTGATACATACCAAACAACAGCTTCAGGGTCACACTAAGAGATAATACCCAGGCAATATCACTAGCACCATTTCCAAACTTCTTTTGAATATGTAGATAAAGCACTCCGTTCGATCTTTCAAATCCTCCTGTAATGGTCAATTTGAAAGGTGTACTGTATAAATTATTGTTTTATATTTTTATCTCAGTGCTTTTTGTATTTTTTCTTGTGTTTGGTGTTTGTTTTTTTAATTTTTGTGTTCTCCGTGTTTGGTGTGTTTTCTCAGGATGAAACTTATTGAGGACGTTCTGGCTACATGAATTTGTTTGGATTCTGATTTGTGGCTTATTGCCTAGACATTACTGATATACATCTTCAATATAACTATACTTTCATAGAAATCTGGCAATAATTGTACACATGAGAGCGCAACCCATGCAATTTTCCATGGAAGTAATACTCCAAGTGGCAAGTAATACTCCAAGTGGCAATACTCTTTTAAATATACTCGTCCAAGATATTGCTAATATAAATATATGATACAAGTTTTTTTTAATTATCTGGTAAGAATTGTACATGTGAGAGCCCTGACAAGGTTTGACGCCCGGTATTTCTCTGTCCTGCGCAATTCGTTGCGTCAGTTCGGAAAATAACCACATATAGTCCGTGATGTTAACATGTTAATTTATAAAAAAAAAAAAAAAAAAAAAAAAAAAAGATTTACATACCCAAGACGAAATGTGCAATTGCACAACCGATGACACAGAACCATTTCCGTTTTCCATGATTTTCATGTCGTTGTTTCACACTGCCTTCATCATCGTCGTCATCTAGGCTACTACTTATGTCAAGCGTGGAAACTTTATTTTCGTCATCAACCTTTATCATGTCTATGTCATCGTATAAATTTGCCTCATCTTTTTTCTTGTCTTCAGTTGCTGCTAAATTCAGAAGACTGTTTTCTTCGTGCAACCTGGTGTTCTCACTGCTTTCTTCGGTTACTATGTCAACGAGACTTATCTTCTCGTGCAAACTGACGTCTGCAGTTGACATTATCTACCTGATTGTCACTGCCTGCATAGTTCTTTAAAGATTAGTCGTCAACAGTCCTGCAAAATAAACAGTTCAAAATAATACATCTCAGCACATTTGATTTCCAAATTTCACTGATATCAAACTTTTCAATTTGAATTCCGAATAATAAAAAATCGCTATTGATATAGTGACGAGTAAACATTTTGTGAAATTACATAATGCATAATATGTCTATCAGGTAAATGAAAATGTTCTTTTTCATATACATATATTCAATCCGACAACAGGCTATATCCAAGCCGAAATCATATTTTGAGACTGAATTAATTCAGTTGAAATTTCTTGATATTAAAATACTACTTCGTGATATTCCAATCAAGCGGTTAAAAAATTATTGCGACCGATTCCATCCTATTTTCGTAATCTTCTGCATTAATTTTGCCAGATATATGGGATTTCAAAATTCTTAAACATAGTCTGGTGATGTTCAAGATTGGTATTTAGACCCAGTCGTCTTTTACATTTTTCAATGTTAATTAGAGATATTTAAATCTATCCTAATCATCTAAATTGAATATAAAAGTACAGTCTGTTGACAACTTGTATACATTTACATCTACATTTACATATATTGGTTTTGTTTATCAGGTTACAAAATAGGCACAAAACTCATTAATTTCAGTTTGTAGAGCTATAATCTTGTAAGATAAACAGAGAAAGTTTATTAACTCTACTATAGTGTTGAATATACGTAAACACGATAAATTATTATATATAATATTGCACTGCTTTTCTTGATAGCTTTTTCATATGGATATTCTGCACCTGATAACATTAAACATCGGTTAACCTTACATGCAAAATAAAATAAATGTCAACACAATATATATGTAGTAAAACATGAATGAACAACTTACTCTCTTACATGAAAATAAATCAAATGATATTACACGCAATACTTAATAATCACATATATCTCTGGACGCATAAATCGATACACAATCTCATGTTTTCAACTCGATACAACTTTAATTTTCAGGCCTTGCATTTTGAACTATAAATTCCATCTAACTCTACGCCGATCTTTATAATTACAGTTATACTGCCTATATATGTGTGTATTTATACATGTAAATGTGATGTATGTGTAACTAGTAAACCGGATAATGCTACTTCTTATGCAAGTCGAAGTAGTCAGGTATGACTTATAATACATTAGAAACAAGTGTTGAAGAAATTTAAATGAGAAGAAAAAGACGGTCAGAAGATAGGTCGAATTTAAAGTGCGTATCAAATTTCATATACAGTTTATGAACTCCTGTATTCTAATATTCCCAATGCGATGTCTGCATACATGTAATTATATAAAATCATGACATTCAGTCATGTTTTTTAAAATACAAGCTGCAATCTTAGGCTGCAATTACCCAGGACAGACGAGTTGGAGGACGGATCATCAATGGTAAAAGGAACAGTGTCAAGAATTTGATATTAGGGTGGTCCATTATTTTAACTCTCTTACAAAAAGGGAATTTGTTTTGCGTAACACGCACAAGATGCTTCATAAACTTGCAATGCCATCCTTTCTTTACTACATGCTTATCAAGTAACAAATATATATGAATACACTAGAAGATCTCTCCCCTAGATCCGCTCGGGAAATATTAGTAGTAATAGGCAAAACTGGAGTGTTATTTGCAAATTGATATATATCCGCTAATGCATCTAGACAGCAGATTTATAACCCGATGTTCATCTCTTATACAAGCAAACAGATGCTTTTATTTGCAAATTACGGCGCCCAAAATAGGCAGGATAATTACAATATAAATTCAAACATATATATATATATAGAGAGAGAGAGATGTGATGTCCAGTATTAAACCAGTCCAGAGTGACAATAAGTTATATTGTTATAAATCACTTATTTCATTTATTTTGATATTATAGATGTCAATCACTACTCTAGTAAATCATTTATGTATAAAAAAATCACTATTGAAGCATGTTTGAATTTATATTGTAATTAACCTGCCTATTTTGGGCGCCGTAATTTGCAAATAAAAGCATCTGTTTGCTTGTATAAGAGATGAACATCGGGTTATAAATCTGCTGTCTAGATGCATTAGCGGATCCAGGGTGGGGGAGGGGAGGTCCGGGGGTTGGACCCCCCCCCTCTTTTTTTTGGCCGATCAATGCATTCGAATGGGGACATATAGTTGGAACTCCCCCTTTTCGTCCTGGATTGGGAACCCCCCTTTTTAAAATGGCTGGATTCACCCCTGAGATGTGTCTTTGATTATTTTAAAAATGTTCCCAATTAAGGCCAACGGATATTTCAAATAAAGCAGTGCGTACGTCCTCTTCCACGACTTAATCCCGAACGGAAAATCCAGATACCTATGCGTCTGTTTCACTTCTACTTTTAGATTGTTTCTGGATCATCAGTGGTCCATTACAACAGTTAATATATGAAACACACCACTAAAGAGAGAACCCGGCCTCGAGTGGTAAAAAAGGTGGACCGTAATATTCTGGCTACACGTTTTGAAGGCGGCATTGACATCATACCCGGTTTGCAAAATTTAAACGATTGTTGATTTCAATTGTTTAAATCCGTTACTGTTTTTCAACTCGTTATATTTAGGTCGAATACACAAACTTATTGTATTTATTTTTAATGCGGATGATAATTTTTATTTATGTAGGACTACAAGGTCATATAAACATAGATATTGAACTACATAAGGAATTTACCGATTTATAAGTAGATCTAGAACTACTGTAAAAAGTATTTTGAAATAATATATAAACAGGCATCATTGGGCGGTATAACTATCTACACTGACCAAAATATTGGAAACATTGCATTATTATAAAAAGCATGCAAATTTATATATAGCCGGGTTTACTGTTTAATTTCTCTAAATAATCATAATGCTGAAAATTTATAAAGCGCCCTTATATATACATAAAATAGACAATTACAGCAGGATAAATTAAACAAATCAAATAAAAAAACACAAAATGTACAATATTCAAAATATTCAAAATATATCAGATGCAAATACTGAAATAAAATACAACAATAAAGCCTACCATATAAATGTTCAATACGGAAAAAGATGATAAAATTCCACATTTGTCTGAAAATTACATGCCACAGGTTAAAACCCCCAAAAAAGAAATACCGAATGCTCCTTAAAAAGTAAATAGAAAAGACCCGTAAGAAAAAACAAATGTTGACTTTCAATCTAAAAGCAGCAAGAAAATTCTGAAAAAAAAAGCTCCAAATTTTGATTCAATATAGATGTGAATGTTTTATCCGCAGATAAAATGGACTGCAAAAGTCGCAACTCTGCAATACCAGAAAGGTCGTTTGCTGCCCATTGTCCAAACTTTATGCATTTTAGATAAATATCGTGCTTAGCCAAAATAGAGTACTCAAATTGATATTCACATAGGACAGTAGAGAAAATATGTACTACACGGTTTTGCATCTTCCCAAAATGTTATTGCATTCGCCGATTAAAGGTTATATAAAGATCAAACTGGTTGGGTTTTTTTGGCAAATAAAGATGTTTATCTTTGTAACAGATTGCCTTCGAAATCTTCTAAAGAGACGTTCGTCAGGTTTGTAATGATATGGAAGTACATGCATGTAATTCGGTCTAAATGTACACGCATGCCTCTAACTAAACGTTCCTAATCAGACTGAGTGTGCTCGCATACTTATTTATTCAGCATGCCATAGCAGGCCAAAATCAAGATATTTATCAATATGTTATGATGTGTCACATCTACTTACAAAATGTTTTCAATTAGAAGTGGGCATTACAACAGATCTATGCACCACTGTGACTGAGATTGTTCCTCGAATTAGCACTAGACAGAGAACGGAAGCATGACATTCTGGCTTTGCATGTTTTCAATTTAACCTTGAAATAGAAAGCAATTATTTGTAAAATAAAGACGCAATGCAAACAGTTCTTCTGTTCTATTGATTTTAAAAATCCGTTACTGTTTCTCAACTTCTATTATTTAGGTCGTATTATAATTCAGAATACAGACTGAGGATATATTATATGTATGCATGTAGATAAGGCAATTTAAAATTAGATTGTACGCTACATTTACCGATTTATATATACTGAACTTTTAAAGCATAGACCTAGAATTTAGAATGTCTGTCACTGTGTATAGTATTACATATAATACCGTATAGCGGGATATTTTCGCGGGGTGTAAATTTTTGCTTATTTTCGCGGATAGAACAAAATCGCCAAAATAAATTCCACCAATTTAAAAGTGTACATGCAAAGGTAATGTTAAAAATGTTGAATCTGCCAAAATAATAACCGCCAAAATATTTCGTATACCTTATTCAATGAAAATCGCGAAATTTTACACCCGCGAAAATAACCCGCTATACGGTAATATAATATGCTTCGTTCTTACCGAGTGTGGATGTGAATGTATACATCCCGTACAGTTTACGGACCCCTCTTCAACCAGAGAAGGAGTATAACACACGAAGAGGAGAGGTGCTTGTTGCCATCTTCCCATAAAACTTACATTTTTCTTATTTCTATTCTATACCTTAACGTATAACAGCAAATATTGCTTTTATTCAACAATGACATTTATTTTGTAACAATAAGGACATGGGATATGATTGCCAATGAGACAACAATCCGTAAGGGACCAAATGACGAAGATGTCGGCAAATATATCAGGAAAATGAACATGAGATTTGTTAGGTCTACACTATCAGTCGAAATAACTCTAATTGGAAAGAAAGGTTCCGAGTGGAAAGGCAGTTTTTTGTCTTGAAACAAAACATCAAAGGACTTCCTCACAGAGTTGTTGCTATGTTTCTTTAAAAATCTTGAATTTGATATCAACGGTCAGATCGGACGTGGATGTGTATTTATATACGTTTTACAGACTCCCTCTCTCGCAACAGTATGTTTCTAACTCTTGAAAGAGAGAGTTGCCTGTTATCATACTTTCACACAAATTGTTGTTTATATTTTTAAATTTCTATAGCATATGCACCCTTGGATATTCTTTTAAATAAGATATAAATTAAGAGAGCTTCAAGCTCATGTTCCTCCATTTTTTCCTCAATATAAATACTGCAGATCGAGATGGACACCGGAAGTCTTGGAGTAAACTTGCTTAACACTCTGTATTCAGATGCCTCTCATGCTTGCAATTTATACCATCTTTAATTCCTTATGAAAGACCAACGTATGGTATTTTGATTCGTTTTTTCTGGTCGTCAATTTCTACACAAATGGAATTTTGAAAAAAAGTGAAGTGTAATGGCTGGTTCAATTAGAACACATAAATTGTAGGGTGCATCTCTTTCTCATCTGTTGTCTTCATTCTCAGTTTGATATAAATGGAAGTAGGTTACCTCAAGACTGTAGACTAATGCTTTAGAGATGTCATTTGGTTATTCGTGTGTTAGGAATTTCGTTTATTGATGTATACTTCTTATATCCCTGTAATTCGCATATTCTCAATCAGTTTTACACGAATTCCTGTTAACTCTTCATTTATTTATTTGTTTGCCTACTTCAAAACAAATAAATACGAGCGAACATGATGATTAAACATTGCAGGCAATAAATTGTGTATTGATTCCTATTATATATAAAAGTGCATAGAACACATAATGCGTAAATGAGAAGGGTCGGTTTTCATAAATAAAGTATATTAACGAGTTGCACTTTGGAAAAAACCAATATGCAATATTAAAAACAAAATATGTGTTTCATTGTCGATGAATGTACTTTATTTGTTGTATTTTTTTCTACCTTCTGAAATATAAAGCTTTCAAAATTAGAAAAATGGTTTTCGAATGCCAATGATATATACCAGACAGACATATGAGACACAGATTGATTGATTGATTGCTGGGTTGCTTAACGTCCAGTGACAAATATTTCATGCATTTTCAGGACGACAAAAGTATCACAGAAAATGAAGAATACTGACAATATTATATAATATGTCTAAATGTAGGTAGTTATTAAGTAGACCCCTGATGTGCTATATCTTAATTTCGTTCTTCTTCTTCACATCGTCTGTTATATAAATAGCTATACATTCTATTGGATTTAATTATCGATCTGAATTTGGTATATCGCTGAATACAAGACTATTTTCCTATAATCTAAAAATATTGATACTGCGTCATACAATGATTCAGCTGTTCATTCCCCATTGGTCAAATGACGTCAACATTTATAGTTTTTTTTAAATTGAGATATTGATTTTTTAAACTCAATTTTGAAACTGTATTTTAAACGGAATATATAATGATAGTTTACTGAAAACAGTATATCTAAATATTATCCTTTTATCATTTCGATACGTATGTACAAGTATTAGCAAAGCTACATCAGCTAAACAGCTGATAACTTATTATAGATAGGTTTATCTGCGAAAACGTGCAGTTTTGAAAACTTTATTTCTTCTGTGTATAATACACATATGACACATTGCATTCCATCAAAACTTTTAGCGTACTTTAATCTGAAATATCGAAAAATTAAGCGTTAATTATACTCGAAACATTAGACGTACCTAGTGAGAAACGCGTCACTGCAAACTTTCGGATCCAACAACAAAGAAACTCCGTTTGTCGTTTAAATTTTACAGATATAGCTCACTACATGCACTAGCACAATGACCGGCTGTATAAGTACCGAGCCACACTAAAGTGATTTTACCAAGAATGGACTAAACAGAAAAGGTAAAAATTTACAAGAGAAAAAGAAAGAATACTATAACACGATATAAAGATGATAAACGACGTCAGAACCTAGAACTATAATTCAAGACCATCATGTGAAAGTTGTGAAGTTGATACGAAATATTTATCATAAAGGTCTTGGTATCTGCCAAAGAGCTTTTTTAGAAATAGGACGAGACTTTCTTTGTAAATTGACATAAACCAGGTTTATAAACTTTCTGCTCAGACACTGGTGACGTTTTATAAAGTCTTAGTAGCAGCTGCAAGCTATTGATTACCGAATGAGGAGAAATATATTCCCCATATGCAAGTGAAGTTGGTATATTGCTACTAAGGTGGGGGTGGGGTTGGGGTGAAATAATGATTTTAAAATTTGAATCGTCTCTTTTGTCACAAACTCTGCTACTGAGAATGCCGCGTTTGTCAAATTCAAGATAGGTATTAAGTGAGGCGGAGGAAGCCGTCTCTGTTGTTTCTTTAATTTCCAGTTATGGATGATAAAGGTATGCAACCAACTGAGAAAATGCTGAGTAAATTGAAAGAACATCATCAATATTGTAGAAATTACCAGGTGTCATGTACTCCAGACAATATTTTAACTTTTCGAAATTTTGGGTCCTCAATGATCTTCAACTTTATACTTGTTTAACTATTTTGACCTGATCGTCACTGATGAGTAATATGAAGACGAAACACGTACACGTGTCGCTGCGTATCAAATTACTAGCCTAGTACCTTTAATAAATTTTAGAATGCATTGCTCAATTCGCTTGTTAATCCTTCAATAATATACATTCGTTGGAATATGCTTTTCTCATATGCTATATATATTTAAAGGTACTGCATTGGTTGTGGCCAAGTTACCGGAAGTCCTTTCTTCTGACAAATGTTCAAAATCACGTAGTACCATGAAGATTAGACATGACCCTCCCCTTTTGCAGATTGAAGTCCTAGGTTTCTTAAATTAATGTTCGACATGAGTCTGTACTTGATTATACATTACTAGTCAGAAGTGTATTTCATGCAGCAGTTTATAAAAAAATACGAAATTTAACTTTTAATTTTGCCTTATATGAAAATAGATAGTTTATATATATTAATATATATATGTATGTGAACTTCTCTCCCTTAGAGAGGTGTGGCCTTACAGAATTCTTTCAAGCATAAACTTGTGTACTTCCGATTTAAGACACATTCTATAATTGTTAAAAAAGGTAACTTTTATTATATTTTTGGTACAATTCTGTTGCTATTTTCCATTTAATGATATCACGTCTTGACCACAATGCTAACATGCAAGTGGACAAAATTCAAAGACCAGGAAGTACTATTAGAAATAACTTCCTATTACTAAGGTGATGTACATGTCATGTATATTGATACGGGTTTTACTGCGCTTTACATAAGAATGGTAATATTAAGCAATAGTTGTGGTATGATTACCTATGAGACAACTTTACACAATAATCTAAATGACGTACAAGTTCAAAACTATAGGTCCTTATACAAAACCATAAACCGTAAAGTTATCTATAAAATGCCTAGAAATGATAAATGTGAAATTATTCAAACGAGAACCCTATTATTATTTTTATTTTCTAGTTTGCGCATCTGTATGGACATGGCCTCCGATCAAAATGATAATTACAGTAAAACTGAAGAACTGTCGAGGTATATTTGGAAGTCATATCTGTGTCATGGAAAGGCAAACTCAATAACAAACATAGCTAAGAATATGGCATTAGTCTACGACTGTATAAGTAGTAATAGATCTAACTGGGACCAATATTCAGGTGGCAGCACATTTGATGGGACGTCTGATTATGGGAAGAGCGATGTCGATGATATGATTGTGTTTAGGGGTGTAGTTGTTAAACATAGCGAAAGTAATGATTCAAATAAAGAAAAGAAAAACAGTTCTGATGAGCAAAAACATCGTACTGTACTGGTTACCGAATCATCAAACTGCAGTCCTGGATATTATAGGCTGATTACAGCAGCTGACTTTGAGACATTTGCGTTAATTTTTGGTTGTCAACATGAGGATTTGGTAGAAGAAAGATCAGGCAAAACTTATCTATCAAGCGACAAATTTCTTCAGTTCATGATAAAAAGATTTGAGCATACAATACCACTGAACACCACTGAACACACAGTGCACGGACCATCTATGAAATTTGCTCACGATAACATATATGGTTATCACATTAATAGACCAGACCTTCCGTTAGATCATGACACTGCTCACGCAATTATTTACGATCAATCGCCTATTTGTATGCAAGAATGGACCCAAAGAGAAAGAAGATTTAACTGGCCAAGTCAAAACATGATAGAGAAAATTCAAAAACTATCATGGCATTTCGTTCCTGTAGGTGATAGATCGTCGCTCAATTTCTCACTCGAGTGGCGATTATCTTTTCTCCTTGGCGAGCGAGAGCTAGCTTGGAATTTGAATGATACACAAATACAATGCCTTGTTATTTTGAAGAAATTACGGAATACTCTCCTGGAGCCTGTTTTCCCAGACCTTATAACATCTTACCATTTGAAGAATAGTGTGTGTTGGTTGTCAGAGGAAACTGATATTGACCAGTGGGTTCCGGAGCAACTACTTTCAAGAATTGGAGATTGCTTGACGTACCTAGTTGATGCTGTTGAAAAAGAAAAATTGCCTCATTATTTTCACAGACAACGTAATTTATTCCATAATAGATTTATTGAGAAAAGAATAAAAAATCAAGTGATTTCCAAACTTTGTTCGATTAGGAACAATCTATTACAATGTGCAATGAGTTATGGTCTTCCAGCAGACAGTCATTTATCTAAATATTGGAAAACACACACAGGAAACATCGATGGGGTTCTAGAATCTTCCAAACGAAACAAGGAACTCAATGAATTATTTAACCTGAAGAAAAAGGTCAGTATACAGTCAAGATTTAACCAGGGAATTTCATATCTATTTGCGAACATTTCAGATGCCTGCGAATCTCTTCATAAACTTGTACAGACTTCCAAAGCAATTGGTGAACTTTTAGATGTCGATGTTAACTTTAAAACTAAAATTCTGAAATGTTTAGATATTCAAATGGGTTTTAGATATTACGCGCAATATATTAATGAAGAAAATGTACAAAGGAAAGAAGAATTACTTAGAAGTACAAAAAGGCACTTTGAAGATGGTGTTTTGATAGATGATTTCACTGGAGCTCTCTATTCTCTATCTTTACATTTTTGTTTAAAGGAATACAATACCGTCATAAGTAAAATAAATACAATTTTGGGCCAAAAGAAATACCTTTTGTACACTGGGAAGTGTTCCCTTCTACATGGAATCGAGTTAGGGATGCCCAATGGAAACATATTTCAAACATCCGAAGCTCCGGTGACCGCAGATGAAGACGACATAATTGAAAGTGCATTTGATTTTATCTTTTCACGTGACCACATTTCTTGCTTACCTTATCCGTTACAAGTAGAATGTGCCATGGTTATGATCCAGGACTATGGAGAGAGATTCATTCTTATTCATCCGGCTGTCTATATATTCCTCTTACTGCAACTGTCATGTCTAAAAATATATAATTTTCCAGCAGCAGACGAAGCATTAAAACATCTTGAAGAAGCAGTCAGTAATATTGGGGAAAATCTACATAGGTATCGATCACTCAACATTTTAGGATACAGCTATTCTGCCCATAAAAGGACAAATGAGGCTCTGGAATGCTACAGATTATCACTTTATCATTCACGCAGTAAATTACCACGTGTGAAGAACGCTGCAATTTATCATGTTGCTATATTAGCTTATTATACGTATAAATTTTACGAATTTTTCCGTATTCCAATCGGTGTAGGCTGTAGCTTTGTTCCATCAACGGATGAAGAAAGCACTCACAATAGCAGTGGTGTAGAAGATATTATCTATAGCCGAAATTAGATATGATAATTTCAGATGGAAATACGCAATAATGTTAAAACGGTGAATTTTCACACGTTAGAAAAATCATCTACAGTAGTTTTAGAATGTTTTTGATATTTCAAAGCCCATTCATTAGTCATCAGATTAGTTATGTCGCTTCTTTTTTCAATGAATTATTAGTAGTAGTATTATCAATATTCACTGTGTAAATGTTGCCATAGCATTTTTAGAAGTCTGACAGTCACACTTAAAATGTTGCCGTTTTTTTTTTGCACTTGATATGATTTGCCGTTTATGATGTGCACTAACTATAATATTCTGAAATAGAATCGTCTTCTAAAATACAAAAAATATATTACCATGCACTAATACCCCACTCATTCGAGGAAAATAGACATTCTTCACATGGCTAACATTGTTTGACAAGGTACATGTACAAAATGATGTGCTGTTAACCTAGTATTATGATACTAGTATGTTAATATTTGATTTGATAGCTGGTTGTTTCTTATAATTGACAAAATTAACATGCTGAGTGTTTTTCTGGCATAATTACAGTCTGTTAAACTAAAATATAATCATTGTATCTATGGTGAGTTTTTATACTTCATGAAATCCGTCAAAAAAGGGACAAATATAGTAATCTTTGGTTACTTTTTGTACTTCGTTAAAAAGGGTACAAATATAGAAAAGGCAGATCAGAAACCAAGTCAAAGAGAGGCGGACAACACCAAAGCCAAAATGAAAAGAAACAAAAGGAGAAAGAATATTATGGATTATAGAAAGCGACAGTTCACATGAAGACATTTTACCCAATTTCTGTGCTGTGCGTCTGGAGCGTTTTTCTAAATATTTACCTTCGTCAGGAACGGTTTTGACATACCAAAGCCATTCATATTAAAATGAATGTTCATATTATTATTTTTAATTTCAAAACCTAATACTTGAAAGTGAAGGATGCATAAAAACAAAAACAAAAATAACAATAAAATGTAATCAAAAATAACCTTTAAAACCAAAATCAATCAAAGGTCAACTATCCCTTTTTAAATTCTAAAATTGTGCATGCTAGTCGAAAAAATACACTTCCTAGGAAATATTGTTTATGGCATTTTGTTGATAGCTAAAGGCAACAGTAGTATACCAGTGTTCAACAGTTATAAATCGATTGAGAAAAAACTAAACCCGGTTTACAATCTAAAACTGACGAAACGCATCAACTATAAAAAGAAAACAGCGAAACAACAGAAAACACAAAAATATAAAATACGACAATGCAACATACAGAGAAACTATACGATAACAACTGACATATTCCTGACTTTGTACAGGACATTTTAAGACAATATAGTGGTTTGAAGCTGGTTTTATGGCTAGCCAGACCTCCTCGCTTTGTGACAATGTTAAAAATACTGCTAAAATGACAACAGTACACGACGGAAGAACACCCAAGACAGATAAATACATTAATAAATTATATGATAGTACTTTTCGACATGTTTACCACAGAATAACAGCGTATAACTAAAATGGATTTGGAAGCCTTGGGCAATGTGTTCACAACTTATTTTTTAAAGGTGTCATTAGTGTTTGATGTTGTATTCAAGTAGATCCTGCTCCATGTGTGGCACCTGTCATGTTACTCATGAAATTACAAATCTGGTCCTGATATTGTCGAAGGCGTGATTTCAACTTCACCACTTGAACCTTGACATTCTTGTTTTAATATACTCCTTGTATTCAGAAAAAACAATCTAGCCAGGAAATCACAATAGGAAATACAAGCCCCATAATATTGTATCAACTAGAAGATATACTTCATATGAATGCGCTGCTGGAATGTTGCTTCTTTGAAATGGAAATGATTTGTTTTGCAATTCTTTCATTCTTATAAGGGTTAACTAAATATATTTTGTAATAGCTGTTTGTATTTGCCCAGCCCCCCCCCCTTTTTTCATCCCCTTTTTAATTCGTTTATTGCACATTTGATTGTTTCCAACTATCCTAATATGTGCAACTATTTAAAATAGATGGATAATTGAATTTATCAAAAGAAGCATGGGATTCAAAATGAATTATGTTTAGAAAATATGTTTCGCAAGTAAGTTTAACACACATAGCATGTGTCATGAATACGTAGTTCAACCCTAAATAAGTTCATTTCGTTTAAGAAGAGTTTTGTTTAAATGCGAATTGATTGGGTGCAATCGGCTGGTCGCAAGATACCTGACCATCCAAGCTGTTGGTATTATAAATCTAGTACTAAGTAATCTTTCGCCGGTGTACTGATGATGCCGTTTTAAGACTGTTAATGTATTCGATATAAGGCATGAATGTGCACTCACCAAACGGCATGCCACTTCGTGTCGGACAGGCAAGGGTAGCACCGACATGATCCAATATATTCGATAGTTGAAAGTTTCTTTTAAGAATGATAAATTAAAACATTAAATGGCATATTCCTTTCATTTTACTGTGTCCGAAAACTCAACATACACCGTATAATGTAGCTTTTTTTTTATAACATTTCGTTTTTAGAAGCAAATCTTCTATCAAACGAAATTCTCGTTTTGAACATAATTTTTTGAAAACTTAACTAAAATGTATTTGTTATATTTGATGTTATTTGTTATATTTGATGTTGTATTTGTTATTCTCGTGGTATTTTGTCTGATGCTTGGTCCGTTTCTGTGTGTGTTGCGTTTCGGTGTTGTGTCGTTGTTCTCCTCTTATATTTAATGCGTTTCCCTCGGTTTTAGTTTGTTAACCCCGATTTTGTTTTTTGTCCATGGATTTATGAGTTTTGAACGGCGGTATACTACTGTTGCCTTTATTTGACCTTTTGTAGATAAAAAAATATATGATTATGGGTTACTTAAGATCAAACTAATGCTGTGGCCATGTTAATACTAAATACATTCATCGGAAGGTACCAAGACGTTGTTGATAAATATTCCGTATCAACTTCACAAATAATACACGATGGGTTGAAGTATAGATTCTGCGTACTGACGTTGTTTATCATCTTGATAATGTATTTTTCTTTATTAATATTAGTTTAACTATTAAGTCTTTTTTGTTGTGATAATCATTTGACGTGACTCTCTACCTAAGTATCCCATCATACTTTGAATGACATAATTATTGTATAACTACCTGTGTGACTGCTGTACCCATTCATTTGACCTTTTTATTTTACCTATTGTGTCTATTTGATTTATGCACACGTCGTTGTCATTTAATGAAATTTGATGCGAATGTCATGCATGTGAGAAGTCAGTAAAAACAAACAAGTTTAATCATTACATCTACATAAGAAAATGCCTGTACCAAGTCAGGACTATGACAGTTATTATCCATTCGTTTGATGTGTTTGAGCTTTTGAGTTTGTCATTTAATAAGGGACTTTCCTTTTTTAATTGTCCTCGGATTTCAGTATTTTTGTGATTTTAATTTTAAAATCATAAAAAAAAAGATCGAAGCTGAAATATTATTAGCATTATTTAGTTTTTAATGAAAACAAGCGAAAATTAACTGTGATGTAACAGTATTTTGTTCCGTACTGAAAACTTATTAAAATAATTTTCGATCCGGTTATGAATAAACTCATCATAGATACCAGGATCAAAATGAACCGACTTTTGACAAAACTTTGAATAAGCGTTAAAATTATCAAATTTATGTTAGTCCGATGGTCGAGATTAAAAGGGCTTAATAAAAAATAACAATATTAAAACAATTGAATAGCTATAACCCAAATTTTATATATTCACATGTCTGTTCCAAGTTGAAGACAGGTTATAACGTTCTGTTAGATTAATTTACATGCAACTATTCTAAACTATTTTTTCGTTTGATCTGGTTGTTGTCTATTTGACATATTCCCCCTTTCCAAATTCAATCTATTTTTTGTTGTTTTATAATTCTCTTTCTTTTTTTTTAACTGGGGCAAATTTTTCTTTATTTTCATATATCAACTTTCCTTAAAAGAGAGTTCGTTTCAGAAAGTATTCGAATAATATATTTTGTTTAAATTTTGTATATGGTCGGAGTCATGTATTTGAGATGAATAAATTTATGTCAAATTTAAATACTTGTAAATTTCTACCGACGAAAAGATTGCTTCATCTGTGTTTGGCAATACCTTTTTGAAATATCAGTGCTCTTGGTCTTTGTATGTGCATGATACGAGCATCTCTAGTAAGTCTTTTGTAGACGTAAAGTGCCTCTGGCGTACACAATGTAAGCCAGGTATCATTACAACCACTGGTTCGATGTCACTGCAGTGAGAGGTTTCCGCCTGCTCGAGGGTATCATCAGTCTGGTAGTCAGCACATCTATGTTGACACGACATACCATTGATATGGTCTTGTTAATTGTCTAGATAACTTTAAATTGTTTGAAATACTGAGGATTTTCTATCTCTTGAATAGTTATCTTAGCAATGTTTGGCTAAACCTTTCGGAATGTTGGGTCCTAAAAAGCCTACGTCGTACTTGTAGAGCGTCTTTAACAATAAGTCGTGTGTGGACGAAACGCTCGTTATGTGTATGTTCCGGACCATATGAGTATTTGGACCATACGCGTATGGTCATGACCATAGGGGGGTTCTGAGTGCATCTTCTTTATACAGTAAGACTAAGACCCCACTTATGTTGAGAATTACTTTATGTGTGTAAAGATGTTAATATCAGTGAAAATACACCTACTTCATGTAATTGCAGTAATTCCGAATATATTTATGGACCCATTTCCCATGTTATAACAGGAGATCTTAACATCGTTCAAGACCGAGAGTTAAAATCATTCCTCAGTAAAGGACCTAAATATCGTCCCCCGTCAATTATTAATTGGAATGAGTGTCGTAATATCATCCACGACTCACTCCATACTTACTGTATGAAATGGATAAAACGGGAAAAAGCTGACAAAAAATCTTTGGACTCTTTTTTTAATTCAGTAATGAAGATAGTTGATATACGTATTCAACATTTTAAAGAACATTTTACTATTAACAATAACCACAATAAACCTATTTCTCGTATCAAACATAAACTAAAAGAACTAGCCAAGGAATTTGTTTTTGTCCCGGCCGATAAAGCTGCTAATAATATTATTATTGTTTGACGTAAATTTTACATTGAGGTTCTGAAAAAGGAAATCACCAATTCACCAACATTCCAACTGACTCCATTTTCAGAAAACGAAATCTGTAACAAACATAAACTTTTAGCCACCGCTTTACAAGCAGAGCCAAATACAATGAAAGTCCCAACTATGCATTGGCTTCCGAAGCTACACAAAACCCCTTACAAATATAGATTTATTTCGTCTTCAAGCCATTGTTCAACTACTAAATTGTCTATTCTTCTTACCAGCACACTTGGTACAATTAAAAACCTTATAATAAATTGTTCAAATAAGGCCTTCGAAAATAGTGGAATAAATTACTTTTGGAGTGTCAAGAACTCGTTGGAAGTACTTGATAAATTGCATGCTTATGTTGGTAATTTTGAATCTGTTCAAAGTTTTGATTTTTCTACCCTGTATACCACATTGCCTCACATTCTCATTAAGAAAAAATTCACACACCTAATTAAATGGGCATTCAAAAAATCAGAATGTGAATATATATGTTCAAACTCTTTTAGGTCATTTTTTAGTAGCAATAAACAAAAAAACTATGTTAATTGAACATGCTTTGATACTATATATGCCCTTGAATTTTTACTAAATAATATTTTTGTTCGCTTTGGGGATTCCGTATATCGTCAGATTATCGGAATTCCAATGGGGACTAACTGTGCACCACTTATTGCGGACCTCTTTTTGTATTGTTATGAGTTACAATTTATGACAAAACTAAGCAAGGACCCATCAAAACAACATCTGATAAACAAATTTGATAATACTTTTAGATATTTGGATGATATTTTGGCTCTCAATAATGACGACTTCAGTATGTATATTAATGAAATTTATCCTGCAGAACTTACTTTAAATAAAGCTAATACTAATAATGACCACTGCCCTTTCCTCGATCTTGATATCTATATCACTAACGGAAAGCTGAATACTAAAATTTATGATAAAAGGGATGATTTTTCATTTCCTATCGTTAATTATCCGTTTTTAGATGGTGACGTTCCCATGTCACCATCTTACGGTGTTTATATATCTCAACTTGTACGATTCGCTCGTGTATGTAACAATGTTTTAGATTTTAACGAGAGAAATTTATGTATTACTGAAAAATTATTACACCATGGTTTTCGATATCACAAACTAGTCAAAACATTTACTAAATTTTATCATCGGTATAAGGACATCATTCGTAAATATAGCTCAACATGCAGACTTTTTATACGTTCAGGTATTTCACATCCCATTTTTTATGGAAATATTCTTTATAAAGCACAAAAGTGTCAGTATTCACCTCAGAAACTTACAAAACCTTTGAATAGACTTATTAAGAAGGGATATAATAACGATACTGTGGTCAAGTCATTAAAGATTGCATATTTTGGCGTTAATATTGAGTCACTGATAAGATCTTTGCGTCGGAACTTTAACACATTTATTCTAAAAACAGTTGTTGGCATGACACGGGTTATGTTCTTCTCATATATGTTATGATGGTATGATACTAAACCCCTAACGGGAAGGATTGTGCCTGATGTTCATATGATGAAATCATAATCTTTCAGTCAGTTTAATTGAAGTCTGGAGCTGGCATGTCAGTTAACTGCTAGTAGTCTGTTGTTATTTATGTATTATTGTCATTTTGTTTATTTTCTTTGGTTACTTCTTCTGACATCAGACTCGGACTTCTCTTGAACTGAATTTTAATGTGCGTATTGTTATTCGTTTACTTTTCTACATTGGTTAGAGGTATAGGGGGAGGGTTGAGATCTCACAAACATGTTTAACCCCGCCGCATTTTTGCGCCTGTCCCAAGTCAGGAGCCTCTGGCCTTTGTTAGTCTTGTATTATTTTAATTTTAGTTTCTTGTGTACAATTTGGAAATTAGAATGGCGTTCATTATCACTGAACTAGTATATGTTTGTTTAGGGGCCAGCTGAAGGACGCCTCCGGGTGCGGGAATTTCTCGCTACATTGAAGACCTGTTGGTGACCTTCTGCTGTTGTTTTTTTATTTGGTCGGGTTGTTGTCTCTTTGACACATTCCCCATTTCCATTCTCAATTTTATTATGAAGTATCATTAGAGATTTCTTGTAGTAAAGTTATAAAATAGACGAAATTGTTGAACTTAAAATTCAGGATAAAACATACTATCTTCTCCCTAATTATGACAATGAGGACAAAACTGACAAAAAAAAGATTTCATTTTTACAATTGGGAACTTTCCATTTTTAACCGGATTTTTGTGACAAAAATGTCGGTTATTGATTTGGGGATGCTCGGCGGGCGGTCGGTCGGTCGGGCGGGCGGTCGGTCGGGCGGGCGGCAATCAAAGGTTGTCCGTGCATTAACTAATGAACCATTCAACCAAAGCTTTTAATATGTTGTTACTGACAACTAAATGAAGGTCAAGTTCAATAATGACGATTTTGACTTTTACCGTTCAGGAGTTATGGTTCTTGAAAGATCGTAAAATGGTGTTTTCATTCACGTTGTTGCATTAACTCACGAACCATTCAATCTAAGCTTTTCAAATTTTAATATGTTGATACTGATGACAAAATAGAGGTCAAATTTGATATTGACAATTTTCACTTTCACCAATCATCAGTAATGGTTCTTGTGATATTGCCAGGACACAAATAAATTCTTATTAATCCGGTTTGCTGTCGTTGTGACAGCCTCTTGTTATGTATCATCATTCCAGCAGTATGTCTGCATATGGGTATATATTTTCAGTTGATAAAATATTCCAGAGCTTGCGTTTCCCTATTTTGATTTTCTTGGTACAAGGCTGCTACTTACAAGAAAGCTATTGAACTAATAGTTCCAAATGGTAAAATTGAAGTCATCCCTTCAGAGAGATTGAGGACGGCATCAAATGTTCATTGACCCTTACAGATGACTTAATATTAAGTTTCTAGTGTATTGTTAATCTATTTGTTAGTTATTACGTCTTATTTTGATTTCTGCATAGCATTGGAAGCTAATTTCCTGTCTAAATGAGTTTACAGTACATAAAAGAAGATGTGGTATAAGTGCCAATGAGACAACTTTCCATCCAAGTCGCAATAAGTAAAAAGAAAATTATTATAGGTCAAAGTATGGCCTTCATTACGTATTTTTGGCTCAAAACGAACAGTAATTTTAACCTCATGTTGGAAAAAAGAATATGCAGAGTTCTCTCAAGTGCCTTAAAGCACTGTGGTATCCTAGTGTTGTATTTTCTACCATTGTGCTATCTTGGATGATTTTTATAATAGAATGTATATGGGTCCACAGTGCTAGATTTTTATGAAAACCAGTGCTATGTTAATTTTTCATAGAGGTATTTAAAAAATCTGGGGAAAACACAGATATGTTTGATAGAGAGGGACATTTCCTTGCAATTATCATGATGAAAGAAAACATTAAATCTTACCCATACAATGCATATATACTATATATCCTCATAAAAAATAACAAGCAAAGTAATAAAAGTGTTCTACAGTATACTTTATTAACAGAATATGCAATGCCCATAGCTAAATCAAAATTACATTACAAGTACCACAAAAAATATATAACTATCTGATCAATATAATGATCACAACAACTTTTTAACTTTTGCATTCAATATTTCTGAACACCTTCTAAATTTATTCAGAATAGACTTTTGTAAATGAAAATGATATTCTGTAACAACTTGCTTTGAAAGAATGTTATTTCGCTGTTGAATCAATTAGCTTTTGAATCTATTGAGTTCTGGGTATTAGTTTCAAAGTGTACTCCAAAAAGTTGTAATTGGCTTACAGCATCCTAGACAATTAAAATTTGACCAGCAATGTTAAGATTAATTTGAAAACCAGTATTGCATTTCTTTCTATATTACTACTGTTTGTAGCATTCACTAAATTGGTTTTATTTTGTAGCAGAATATAATTTTCAAGTATGTCATATGTTTTGTATGTTTTTAGCCCAACAATAAGTTTAGTGTCATTATATCAAATATTTGCTAGTTTATTGCTGCTTCTCAATAAGTATATTTTATTTGTACTTGTATTATCATATACAAGAAAGAAAATAAACTGACAAGGGAAATAATCTATCTTAAATATTTGCCTATTACATGTAAACATTTTATATAAATTAATACAAATCTAAATCTTTTTTGATAATCATGTT
Organism: Mytilus trossulus; assembly: GCF_036588685.1. Classification (NCBI taxonomy): domain Eukaryota; kingdom Metazoa; phylum Mollusca; class Bivalvia; order Mytilida; family Mytilidae; genus Mytilus; species Mytilus trossulus. The sequence goes on along the minus strand of NC_086374.1, from coordinate 44,325,549 downwards.
GAAGAAAATTTGTTTATAAGTTTTGAATATTTCGTGCAATGCAGCTAAATAATTATCATTCAACATGTAAAAGAAACACACAATGCATTACATTTAATTGCACTATGACATTTTTATGGGTTTTCTATTTCAAATTTCAATTTCAAATATATCATGTAAGTAAATAGCAATTTAAAACAAATGGTAACATGTGCTTTATAAACATGTATTATATAACTGAACAATTGACAAATATACTTATGATCTGTAGTAAAAATAATTATGAATGATGAACTTTGTTTAAAATATGACAATATTTGACTAGTGTAAAATCTTGCTGTAAAAAACACAGCTTACAAAAAGAATGTGAGATTCTTTATAAATTACTGGCAATAATATAAATAATAAATATTAATATAAAATTGATTATTGTGGTTTCATTAATAATCAAAATACCAATTTTCAGATGATTTCTGAGGTATAAAGATGAAATAACCAATTCAAATACTCACTACTACTTTTAGTTCATTGGAGAAAACGAATTATGACTCCACAAACTTTTAAGTATCCACTTTCAAAACTGCAATTTTTATCCATCCATAAAAGTTGAATCATCATAAATAAATGAATCCACACTAAGTAAAATGTAAACAATGTTTTCTTTTTACATATAATGTTATTAAAAGCACCAATGTAATGATATGGTATGAAATGAATCTGTTTGAGCCGACATATTGCACTTCACTACAAGATTTAGTGAGAAGAAAAATTAAACCTTGATATGGTCTGAATTAACTATTGACTGCTGTAAACATTGGATATAGTAATTCTAAGGCAAAGCTTTTTCCTGAGGATTTTAATTCTATGCTTTATGTGATGTTTGTGTTAATCAACTCTATAGTAAGTTTCAGTACCTGGAAAATCAGAAATTCTACAGATGTGTACACAAAATGAACAGCAAGTGTTTAATCTATGGGGGCCCATCTATATGAAACATTCTAGAAAGACGGAAGGCTGCATGGAAAACTTTAACACAAGCTGACTACACAAAATATGTACCTTTATTTCTTAGTTAGTTTAAACATATTTTATTGTTCAAAATGACAAAAGGATCAGACACAAGTTTTACAACTTAGTAATGTCTTCTCTTCCTTTATTTCTTGCACAACAGACTGATGGACATTCGCTATACTACTGTTATATTGCATTTGCACCATATACAACCTGGTCAAAAATACACTTTAAGAACTTACAGACTTTGTAACTCTGTTTTGAAGCATAGTTAAGTTTAGTAATTTCAATCATCATGTAAGTCTGCATTTCAATGACTTAAAGTTTATTACATTTCTATTAGGATACACTTTTAAATTGCAGTCACTTGTTAAAAACAGGATTTAAAATCAAAATAGTCCTTTTTATGTATCATTAATCAATATATTTTTCTGAATGTATTGATTAATTTCTATGTTAAAGAGAATTTAATAAAAATAATTGCTCCTTAAATCAAATAAACCAAAATACTTTATATATCAAAACTGATTGAATGAAAAGCTGAAAAATGTTTTTCTTAGAATGAATTTTGATGACTGTCCAATTATATGTCAAATATAATTAGATTAAAATTTTCTCTGGCTTCTAATAAAATAACTTATAGTAATGATTTCACTATTTACTACATTTTGTACTATCAATTATGCATGGTGTAATACACTTTCATTTAATAACAAACACAATAACAAAAATATGCATAATTAAATAAAGATATAAAATGGACATCCTTCTAAATACAATAAATTTGGAAGATTTTTTACATAATTCATTCAATATGAGTATTTCTAACCAACATTTTAAAGACAATATTAGTTTAGCCCTATACAACATGTACAAATATATATACACTTCAAATTAACATAGAATTTTTAACTATGCATGCTGATCCTGTAATTATTATATGGAGCCTTAATGTTTGACAGCTTTAATGTTTTGGGACTTACCTCTTCTTACATTTACCTTAAGCTTTGAGTTCGGTACTTTTGTTGTGCTTTTTTATGCTTCATATAACATTATGTTTCAATCTATGTTCAGTGCTATTCAATCTGAAGATCCAGGAAAGGATGAATATATATAGTTGAACCATTAAATAAAGTGTCAACAGTTGTTTATATCTGTAATGTATAAATTTTCCTATTGATCATAATGCCAAAATATTTTCTTTAATTTCTGAGGTATAAAGTTATGCCATTTAGAATGTAAAACTGCTACTTTTTTTTAAGAATTGAAGAGATATTGCACTCCTAATAATATATCTGATTATTACCATAACCCACAACAAGCATAAAAGCTCAACATCAACAAAAGCATTTCAAACCAAACACCAGATCATAAATAATAACAAATATTAATATTATTACATTTCTTTTTTTGTATTTTCACCCTGTACAAATAATGGGTGTCTTATTATTTTTTTATCTTTTCAGGTTGTTTTCCTGTCAGAACACAACTTTCATTTCACTCCATCAAATGAATATAAAATACACATGAAATCTTAAAATTGAGCATGGAAAAGGGGATTGGTTTAAAGAGACAACAACCCGACCAAAGAGCAAAAAACAGCCCAAGGCTTATATGTATTACATAGTTTTCTGCAACTCTTGACTGATGGATTTCCTGAAAAACACCAAGCTTGACAAATACATATTTGTATGTAGATAAATACAATACATATAAATGGTGTTTTTTTTGTCTTTTCTCTTAAAAAAAACAGGGCTGTAAGTCATAACTTCATACTTTATTTGGCTTATTTAACATTTTTGAATTCGAGCCTCACTGATGAGTCTTTTGTAGGCGAAACGCGTGTCTGGCGTATATACAAAATTTAGTCCTGGTATCTATGATGAGTTTATTTACCTCAGTAAACAGAAAGTTTTTTTCAAAGCTTTTTTTACTTTTATAATATACACATAATATGAAGTTGTTTGTTATTTTTTGTACTAAAATTTTTTTTTTTTTTGTATGCATGCATTTTTAAAATAAATGTACATGTACTTCTTCCTTAAATATCTAATTCAAATAAAACACTGTCACAAGAAAATTGACAAATAACATAAACAATAATATCTGACATATTGACCTTTGCACTCACAACATAGTTAAATATGATACATTGTATATATAAATAAATAAAAACAAAATATTCATATATCAAAAAGGCATAAAATAATTCCAATTTACAAATCATATGTTCATTGCATTTGTCTATTAGTATTAAAATATTAGCTTTGGAATTGCCTCAGTCAAAAATTCCACAAAAACGTAGGAACTTCACCTCTTAAAAAAAATGACTCAGAAAACATAAATAAACAAAAAATGTTCGAAATATATGATAAAACAAATTAAGTTTAAAATTCCTTGTGTAGTTCACTTGGTCTAAGAGACGGGTTAAATTATTCATCACAGAACTTTTGCCGGAATTATATGTGTTCCTCCTGCCTTGAAACGAAAAACAAAAGGCAAGCAACTGACAACCTTAGGAGGCACTATAAGTGTGCTAAAAAGCTATATGTTGTCCACAAATCCTTCTTGGACTAGAATTATGTGGCAAGTTAGCTGGACCTTGTTGTACGAACACAGTGGACGGTGTCAACATTCATCCAATATAAATTTGTTAATGATAGAAGGGACAGTTGCATCAAATCCAGCTATGTCAATCATTCTGGGGTCATTAGGGTCAGCTGTCTTCATGTTGGCATTACAAAGTCCACATGATACTAACCTGAAATGATAAAAGTGAGTTGTTGTTGATGGTCATAGCTATGAGACTTTCATAAAAGTATTGCATTTGAAAAGTTTACTTTTAGTTTTATGGGATGTGTCTGTTGAAAATATATGTTTTTTCTTATATAAGTGTCAATTTACATATTATATCAGATTGATGTTAGAAAATCCTAAATACAGTACTGTTTGAGTCCTATTTTACTGTTCAAAGAAAAGAATGCAGGTGAACTGTAAAACACATTTATACTGTGTATGTGTACAATCTTTCTAGGAAGTCTAAGGGGTCTTTGTTGGAAACTTGAAACCTCTTTCAATTCCTTTCCCCTCAAAAATGAGAGTTCCCAAGTCAGGATAATGAGAGAGAACTTGGCTAATTGAAAAGGATGATTGTTAGGTCAATTTAAAGAAATACATATTTATATGGTAAGAATCAAGTCTCTCAAAACTTCACAAATACATTTCTTTTTAAATTTATATTCTCAATTACTTTGCTTTTGGCATATTCATTTCCTTTCTGTATTGCATGAGTGCCTTCGATGGAGTAATGTCCCCTGTTCTATCAAGTGAATCTGTTATATTGAAGAATACATCAACTTTTTTGCTATTTTCGGTTGCCCATCTGATTGGTGCAGCTAGGTCACATGGTTGCTTTGGAGTATCCTGTCAAAATATTAAAGTATGTAGTATACAATTATTTACTTTTTTGAATTACAGGCTTCCTAGAAAAATAAAAGCCATCAATATTTGGCACCCTTTTTGTCCCTTACTGGTACATAATTTGTGGTTGGTTAATTTTCATTGGGTTATTCACTTGGAAATGCCTCCTTGTATATTTCCTAGGTATAAGTTTATGCCATGAATAAGTATTCAGTATTTACCAGTAACAAATCTGAATGATGTATGGATGGACTGATCACCAAGTTTCAATTTTGAGGACAATAACATTTCATGATATGATTATGAATTTTGATTTACTTTTAAATTTCAAGTATTTGGTTTCTTGCATCTCTGACATGAAATAAGTTTCTATATAAAAAGGGTGGCGGTGGATATATTTTGAACATTTCATTAAATATAAATGTGATTCCTGAAGGTTAACACAAAATACCAAAAGTTTATATCACCATAATGTATGAAGTTGGTAAATTGAAAAGATTTGGGGAAAACAGTCAAAATTAACTTCAAACAATCTATTGTTCATGAAATATTGACCTTTGACTTAATGAAACTGTGAAAATTGTTAGGGAGAATATTATGATGTCAGTATACTTACACCAGATCCTACTGGAGGAAGGGCTGCCGAAACTAAAATTTGTTTTGATATTTCTTCGCTAATTTCTTTCAGGGATGATTCTGAGGTCAAGGTCAACTCTGTTGCCTTGTCTGCGAAATATACTAGCTGGACCTTGTCTTCTTTCCTAGCAGTAACCATGGCAATAGCAGAAGCAGCAACTAAGGAAGGAAGTGACTGTGTACCCCTGACAGTGGATTTTTTGGTATTTGATCCAACTCTGACTCCAAAAAGGTAGCGCTTGTTTGTTGACTTTGTATTCTGCAAATCAGTTTATATAATTAATATAGCAATGTTTTCATGTTTATGTATATACATGCTAAATGATAGTGAAATTGTAAGACCTGGATTAGTTTGTGATCTTGTACTGTGGCAAATATCATCTTGGGTGGTCCTCAATAACCGTTTGGGAACACCTGAGATCACCTACTGTTTTGTGGTAGGGTTTGTGTTGTTTAGTCTTTAGATTTCTATGATGTATGTTGTGTTTTGTAAAACGGTTTAACTTTTGAAAAATAATTGTGTAACATTTCAACTTTTAAATTTAGACCATTGTTTTAAAATTACATATTTTTCAGAATATGATTATGAAAAATGTTCTTGGTGTTCATGGTAAGGCTTCCAATTTAGCTTTACGTACAGAAATTGAGCTATATCCAGTGTGTTTTATATCATATAAACTAATGTTTAAATACTATGCTAGATTAACTGACATTGAAGTTGGAAACAACCCAAAATTTGATCTATTAAAATCTGCATTCATTGAAGATAAAAAATTGTATACACAAAAGAGCGCTTTGATTCACTTCAAATATCACAATATATGTTTGAGGACTCACTGAAAAACTTTTATAAATGCAAGATTTTGGGTCAACTTGAGAATATTAAATCTAATAACACAGGTAAACTAAGATTTTATAGTAAAATGTGCTCATCATTTGACTTGAAAGCTTACTTAAGATTTGATATTAAAAAATATGATAGGATACTGCTTACAAAAATTAGAATAAGTGCACATTCACTTGCAATTGAAACTGGGAGGTATAGCAAACCAAAAATTTTAGCAAGTGAAAGATACTGCAAACTTTGTAAAGATAAAGTGGAAGATGAAGTTCATTTTCTTTTACATTGTCCTCTATATAAAGACCTTCGAGAGAAGTTTGATATTTTCAAAAACCTTAATAATGATGATGATATTAAATCAACGATCTATTTACTTAACCCAGTAAATCTAGTTAACACCAGACAAATATGCAGTTATTTAAGTCAAGCTTTTGAAGCTCGTAATAATAATCTAATGTCAGTTGGTCTACCATAAGTATAATACTATGTAATACTGTGATATTATATATATAATTGGTACTTCAAATGTTTTCTTTATGTTGTATTTGCATAAATTGTCATCTTTAATGTGTTTCTCACAAACATGTTTAACCCCGCCGCATTTTTGCGCCTGTCCCAAGTCAGGAGCCTCTGGCCTTTGTTAGTCTTGTATTATTTTAATTTTAGTTTCTTGTGTACAATTTGGAAATTAGTATGGCGTTCATTATCACTGAACTAGTATATATTTGTTTAGGGGCCAGCTGAAGGACGCCTCCGGGTGCGGGAATTTCTCGCTACATTGAAGACCTGTTGGTGACCTTCTGCTGTTGCTTTTTTATTTGGTCGGGTTGTTGTCTCTTTGACACATTCCCCATTTCCATTCTCAATTTTATTATATCTTGGAATACGCATTGTATCATATGTGCTTTGTCCAATAAAATATTTGAATTTGAATATTTTATTTAAACCAGAATAATTCAGTCCCTCCCTGTAATCGATCTCTCCTACTCACGAGCGCCTGAATTCCCTACACAATAAATAAAGGCAACAGTAGTATACCGCTGTTCAAAACTCATAAATCCATGGATGAAAAACAAAATCAGGGTAATAAACTAAAACTGAGGGAAACGCATTAAATATAAGAAGAGAACAACGACACAACATTAAAATGTAACACACACAGAAACAGACTAAGCATTAGACAAAATCCTATGAGAATAACAAATATAACATCAAAACCAAATACATGAATTTGGGATAGACAAGTACCATGACACGTCTTATAGCAATGCGAATTTACACTAAAAAAATAAGAGAAAACAAACGAAGCAACAAAAACACAACGTTAAAATGTAACACACACAGAAACGAACTATAAAATAACAATGGCCATATTCCTGACTTGGTACAGGACATTTTTAAAGGAAAATATGGTGGGTTGAACCTGGTGTTGTGGCATGCCAAACCTCCCTCTAAAAACTCTTCATGAGTCCTGGATTTTGATTGTTGCCCTGTAGAAGAGGTGACCAATCAGTAATTATCTCAATTTTATCAAGATGGGTAAATCCCGAGCTTATTCCAAATGGTTGATTGAAGATATTTTATTGTCTATGCATTCAGCATTAATGTAGTAAGCGGAATATAACGACTGAATTATTCGGGTTAATTTCATTTGAAAAAACTTTCCATTTTAATTTCTTTAAAGTAGTTTTTGTGTCAAGTTTTTTTTGTATCATTGGTGTATACCCCAACTCATATATTAACCGCTCAGTTCTACAGAATGATGCACATATAAAAATGTACATGTACATCTATATTATAAACCTGTTGCATTTTTCACAATAATTTCTAAATTTACAGTAGTTTGTGAGCATTTAAAGGTAAAGGCTGCATTCAATGAAAGGGAAAACTTTGCATTAGGCTATTACTGAAAGGCATATTTTCAATTGAATGAACCTTCCTTAGTTTCATATTATGAACAAAGGGAGATCACTCAAATCTAATCTTAATAAATCACCTTTAAATTTTTATAATTTAATTTTGGATGTAATGCTTCTTCTGATTGGATGACGTTATTTTGTTATGACCTCATAGACATAATTTAGTCATGTGACCGTGACGTCATCAATGTTTTTTCATGGTTTTCTACGGTTTAAAAAGGAATTTAGAATTAAATTATAAGAAATGACTGTAATATTTTTTCAATTTTTGATGTTATTTCTTCATAGACAGAAAAAATATTACAGTCATTACTTAAATAACAAATAGATGTTATTTTGATTAAAATAGTCTTCTTGACAAGACACAGCATTATTTTTTCATCAATAAATTGCTTGAAATGAACACAGATAATAGGTAATAATAGTTCTCTTCACTACACTATGTTTTTATTCTCTCTAAAAATGATAAAAAAAACTTTCAAGCAAGTCGGATTAGGGTTTTGTTAGCATGAATACAATCTTTACTCCAAAAAAGTTCAAACCAGGCACCCCTTTACATGTTTCCTCAAATACAACATACATTGGATTCATTGACCTTCATTGTGGATTCAAGGGCAAAGTTGAGTGCATCAATGACTGCCTCGTTCCTCATCCAAGTCACTTTCCCTGCTTTACCATGTTCATATGCTGATAAGGCCATTACCACATCTATAGGTTGTATGCTGCAATAAAGAATTTAGCTATAAAATCCCTCATCTTCATGAGGTATATAGATTTGAGACTCTGGTTGGGGTTTACATTTTAAAGAATAATGAGTAAAAAGTGCAAAATAAAGGGCCCAAAATATATAGATTGGAGAATACAAATGGAGAAAATAAATAAAGAATAGAAAAAAATAGTTTAAAATTTAAGAAGTAAGAAATGAAAGACTACCCATCCAGACCATCATATCTACCAAAAGTAATTTCAAAAATCTTTTTCTGCATAGCATCAAGAAAAGAATTTAATAAATAAGTAAATATACTACATTATCGCTATTTTGTGCATTTTTCCTTTGATCTTTTTTTGTGATAATTTTCATATCATGTTTCTTGCTTGATATGGAAAAATTATCGCTAGAAACTAAGGAGGCTACGTGGCATTGCTAATTGACATTGAAATTGACAACGTTATCATAGGTAAAATAGCGATAAAAAGATTATCATTGGTCATCTCAACTCGATTGCTTTTCTCACTTTCGCTGTACCAGCTCAAGCAAGAAAATCAATCTCGTTGAGATAATCAACGATAATCTATAAAACTCTGCACATTTTCAATATATACAAAGGGCATAACTCAAGAATATAGAAAGTGATGCCACCCAAATTCAATATTGAACTGTGTTTGTGAAAACAAGCATTGCATGCAAGTTTCATAACATTAGGTTGAGGAAAACTGAAGTTATATTTGTAGTTAAGGTGATTAATTTCAAAAAATTTTAACCAACTGTTTTATCAGAAAAATTACACTGGTTATATAGCAGTTTGACAAACACTTATTTTGATCATTGAGAAGCTTAATATTCTCTTAACGACACAATGTAATTAAAACGTTTAGCTGGGTTTAAAGAGTTATCTCCCTGTAGTGTTAGTTACCACCTTAACTGAAATACTACTGACTGATGGATGTATGGACAAACATTCAGACATTGAAGGATAAACTTAATCCCCCCCCCTTTTGTCCTCCTTACCTAGAAGACTTCCTTGCTGCGTAACACTTCTATCCAGTGATCCTTCAACCTTATTTGCTAACTTACTTGGATTTCTGGAGGATTTCCTCGCTCCGTAACATTTCTACAATCTTCTTGCTGCCTTCATGAGCAATCTCTAGAAACCCTACACTGGCAAGTTTGTTAAAGTTCTCTAAAACTTCTCCAACTGACATCTCAGATACCAAAGCTCCCCAGATCTGCAAGTTAAATATTATAAATACTCTATACAAATGATACCTGATGATCCTTCATTTCAGTACACATTTTTTCTTTCTTTTCTTTACATTTTTTGCCCATTATTCTATATTCTTTATATTTTTTGCACATTATTCTATATTCTTTATTTTTTTGATGATTGATTACTATCTTTTCTTTCTATATCATTATACATTTTAGCACCCCATTGATGCATTACATGTATTCTCCATTCTTTATAGCTTTGTCCATTTTTCTTACTCATTATTAATATATAACTCTAATGCTTAGCTCTAATTCTGTGTCTACATTTGGTTATACTTGAGATGTTTTTTGATTTGATCAGCTCTTCAATGTATGTATTGAGGTTTCTGATTTAAAAATATTTTGGCCTGAAGAAATGTTGAGACATTAATTGTTGAAATGCCCATCAGGTGCAGTAAAATTGGCAATATATCTTTTATTTGTTATCATGACTGTCTCATTAAACTGAGAGCTCAAATTTAACTTTTTACCTCTTTTGAGTTAAGAAGTGCAGGGAGCACTTGTTGTTTTCCTAAGTGATGTTGCTCAATAAGTCTGGCCACTTGGTGCTCGTCAGTGGAGTTACGTACAGAATGAATGGTTTTGAGGTAGTCTACAACTTTCTGAACATTCTCTGGATGTTCGCCTAATTTCTTTAACTCTTCCATTCCTTTAACTAAGTATTTTAAAATTATAGCTGTTCCTGAAGAAGAATAATATACGTAAAAGACACTATTAATCATACAATGGAGTTAAGTAATTTTATCTCAGCAAAAGTTTCATTTCAACAAAATCTCATTTTGACATGTTTGAGGACAATGGAAGAGTGGACAAAAAAAAGTGTGAAAAAAGGGAAAGGACCAGGGCTCTGCTTAAAATCCCTACAACATTCAAATTTTTGTTTACAATAAACTCTTATGGGATAATACCAGTTAGCACAACAAAATATTTTTAAAAGACCAATTCAATCAACATGTGATGAGGTCAAAATTTTTGAGGCTTCAGATGAAATCCGGGAAATTGGTATGAATGCAACTTTCTAGATTTGCAGTCAAATGTTTTATAATAACAAAATAATCAAAAAGACAGAAGATTTTTTGTTGTTGTTGAAATCACTTTTCCCTTTCATAACCATAACACATTAGCATTTTTAAGGCTAATAACATGTACAAGTAAAAACATATATTCTTCAGTTTTCTGGCTTACAGTACTATGTTCTTCATTTAAATATTTCTGATTTCTATTATCATCATGTTCATTATTATTATTTTGTTATGTTTGTTGTTTAACATGCTACTATGTATATCAATAATATAAACCAAGTTTATAAATGATTAGGCCATAGTTATTATATTTTTAGTTTGACGAAATTTTTTGACAAAACTAATGGGTAGGAGGACGAAAAAAAAAAAAAAAAAAAACTGCTGCTGCTGATTTTTTTTTTAATACCAACCGTCAATATCAAATTATTTTTTTTTATTTCACCAGGAGATTTTCTACTAGTGTAACAACTATTTTTTTTTCTTGACAAGGTTTGAATTGAAAATCAATGTGCAACAACTTACTAAATCACCAAGTGCATAAATTTAGATTCTTTCATGCAGTTATGAACTAAAATTTATTTTTTTTTGCATGAAAAACACTGGGTCGGAGGAGAAAAAAAAATTAAAAATTAACATTTTTATTTTTAATTTTATTTTTTTTCCTATTTGGCAAAAATTAGGGTAGGAGGGTTCGTAAAACTAAAAATAAAAAAACTACGGCCTTAGCTTAGGTACTACAGTACTTACAATATTATCATTACCCTAAGGAGCCCCATAATTAAATGACAAGCACATGCATGTGTTCAGTACAGTTTATTATTCCCATGATTACACAAGAGGCTTTCAATGGGATGTTAAATTGTTTGTTGTATGGTAATCACATCTGTTACAGAAATACCTCCTAAATTACCTCACTTTGAAACTTGGTTAATTATCAACTTTCAGTTCATTACAATTCATTATTTTCAAACAAAACATGCTTTTTTGCAATTTATTTTTGTTTTCATAAAGCAAAGGAATTTGGATTACACTGCTTAACAATGTTATAAACAGAAAGTCATGAAAGTCAGATTGATTTATTTAACAGGAATTTCATTTCTGCTTCTTTTTTATTATTTAAGATGATTTAAAGCAGCATTACGATTTATAAAATAATGTACTTAATGTGTGTGATGTCAAAAAGGGGGGAAAGACACCAAAAGGTATACAAAAAAATCCCGTTATGGCTTAACATGTGTAATCAACAACCTGATCAGTCTCCAATTTCATAATGAAATTAATTAAATTAAAACACAATGATACATGTACATGAAAACAATATGGAGTTCTTATATAATTTGAAGAGTGTGGGACAAAACAGACACCATCAATTGTTAACATGATTAAATAAAAGACGGATTTTTGGTAATTTATAATTTACCTTCTTTACATCATTTTGTTCATTTATATGATAATGAAAAATTGGGCTTCATCTTAAATTTATCCTGACACAACCCATGCAACCCAACACGGTGGGTTACACCCATTATTGAATTTATTTATGATCTTTTCTTTCTGTTCTTTTGGCTACATAAGTTCATTTGCTCTTGATATAACCAGTTGCTTCGCAGGGCGCAGCATTATACGACCGCAGATGTAGAAACCTGAACAGATGGGACAAGTATAGACACAACTTTTAAGTTTGATACAGCTTTAAATGTGGATTGTGATTAATTAGTTGACACAACATAGGTTTATGTCACATTATGATTTGGACCCTTTGGACCTTAATGTAGACCAATTTGAAAACTGGACCAAAAATTAAAAATCTACATACACAGTTAGATTTGGAATATCAAAGAACCCCATTTATTCAATTTTTGATGAAATCAAACAAAGTTTAATTTTGGACCCCAATTTGGACCAACTTGAAAACTAGGCCAATAATTAAAAATCTAAGTACATTTTTAGATTCAGCATATCAACGAACTGCAAGGATTCAATTTTTGTCAAAATCAAACAAAGTTTAAGTTTGGACCCTTTGGACCTTAATGTAAACCAATTTGAAAACGGGACTAAAAATTAAGAATCTACATACACAGTTAGATTTGGCATATCAAAGAACCCGAATTATTCATTTTTTGATGAAATCAAACAAATCAAAGAACCCGAATTATTAATGTTTTGATGAAATCAAACAAAGTTTAATTTTGGACCCTTTGGGCCCCAAATTCCTAAACTGTTGGGACCAAAACTCCCAAAATCAATACCAACCTTCCTTTTATGGTCATAAACCTTGTGTTTAAATTTCATAGATTTCTATTCACTTATACTAAAGTTATAATGTACTGATTTCAATTCAAATTTCTAATGAAGTTTGCAACAATAACTGCTGATTTAAATACATCATACAATATTAAAATGTAATAAAAAGTGCTTGTTATCACTGAATGGTAAAGATTGTTTTAATTTATTAGTTGGTAGTAAAAATGAAAATACATTGTATATTGTATAAAACTATGATTAAAGTTGATTCAACTACTATTCTATACAAAGAAAGATAACTCCAATTGAAAAAAAATAATTGCTATTTCACAATACTGTGCAATTAGATATTTCTTGCTATTGTGCAACACTGTGCAATTGAAAATTTCTTGCTATTGCACAATACTAAATATGATAATTTTGAATCCTGATTTGGACCAACTTGAAAACTGGGCCCATAATCAAAAATCAAAGTATATGTTTAGATAAAGCATATCAAAGAAGCCAAAGAATTTAATTTTTGTTAAAATCAAACTTAAGTTTAATTTGGACCCTTTGGACCTTAATGTAGACCAATTTGAAAACTGGACCAAAAATTAAAAATCTACATACACAGTTAGATTTGGAATATCAAAGAACCCCATTTATTCAATTTTTGATGAAATCAAACAAAGTTTAATTTTGGACCCCAATTTGGACCAACTTGAAAACTAGGCCAATAATTAAAAATCTAAGTACATTTTTAGATTCGGCATATCAACGAACTGCAAGGATTCAATTTTTGTCAAAATCAAACAAAGTTTAAGTTTGGACCCTTTGGACCTTAATGTAAACCAATTTGAAAACAGGACCAAAAATTAAGAATCTACATACACAGTTAGATTTGGCATATCAAAGAACCCGAATTATTCATTTTTTGATGAAATCAAACAAAGTTTAATTTTGGACCCTTTGGGCCCCAAATTCCTAAACTGTTGGGACCAAAACTCCCAAAATCAATACCAAACTTCTTTTTATGGTCATAAACCTTGTGTTTAAATTTCATAGATTTCTATTCACTTATACTAAAGTTATAATGTGAAGACCAAGAAAAATGTTTATTTAGGCCCCTTTTTGGCCCCAAATTCCTAAACTGTTGGGATCTCAACTCCCCAAATCAATATCAACCTTCCTTTTGTGGTCATAAACCTTGTGTTTAAATTTCATAGAATTCTATTTACTTAAACTAAAGTTAATGTGCAAAAACCAAGAATAATGCTTATTTTGGCCCTTTTTTGGCCCCTAATTCCTAAACTGTTAGAACCAAAACTCCCAAAATCAATCCCAACCTTCCTTTTGTGGTCATAAACTTTGTGTCAAAATTTCATAGATTTTTATTCACTTTTACTAAAGTTAGAGTGCGAAAACTAAAAGTATTCGGACGACGACGACGCAACGACGACGCCAACGTGATAGCAATATCTGACGAAAAAAATTTTCAAATTTTGCGGTCATATAAAAATAATGAGATGTAGAATGATTGCCAATTAGACAACTACATAGTATCATGACTATGCACCAAAGACCTGTGAAATTTCCTGTATCCTGGAAACACAAACTATCATACTGGTATCTATGATGAGTTTACCCATACCTTCTTATATTTCTTTGATGTTAATATATGTGCTAATTGCACGTTTTTGGTGACCAGATTTGTGGTTTATTCATACTCTGACATCATACACAGGTATAGTTTTTGGCTACATTAATGTATTTGCTCTTGACAAAACAATAAGGAGGATTGGTATGATTGCCAATGAAACAATAAATTATGCACTAAAAACCTGTGACATTTAAAGTGAGCTTGGCAACATTCTTACCTTCTGATTTTCCCTTGATATGTGCTAAGCGAAGAACATTGGCGTGTGACCATCCACCAGATGCTGATTCCTTCATAACTAAAATAGCAAGGTCCATAGGATCTTGTCTATTATACCATTCATTCAGCGTACGTCGTAAAGACCGTCCATATCCTCGTGAATTTGTATCACCTGACAATTTCTTATGAAATTGTATAAATGTGAATAGTTCCTTGGCAGTTTTACAAAGTAATAAGAATGTTTTATTAGCATGCTGTTTTAATTCACAGTCCTTAGACTTCATACAAAGTGCTACAGTGAAAAGAAGCATGTCTTTCTGTACAGGAGTACAATTGTCATTATATTTTTCTACTTCTGCTAATATTTCCTTGCCACGTTTTTCTTCCAGCATATGAACGAGACATGCAGCGTTTTCTTTATTGTAAGTCCGGCCCAATACCTTGTACACACTGCCTTCTGTGTAGTAATTTAACAACCTACAACATCTTTTCAGATCTTTGTCATCTCCAGCGGCAGCCATCTAAAATAAACATTCACATGATTCAGACTAATACCAATATAAACATTTGCAGATACAAATATAAAATATAGGAACCATGTATCAACAGCAATGTACAGTACAGAGTCAGACTACATGTAGGTGATTCTGTTAGCCATCTTGCATGTACTTGGTAGTGAAATTTCAATGAATGCTGCTGACTGTTGGCAGTACATGTATCCTTTAATTGCATGTACCTCCAATCATAACCAATATTCCTATTTCAAAATAAATATTTTGGTTTGCCCAAACCCTACCCAATGATTGAGACAGTGGGTAGGTAGGTAGGCATTTTCTTTTTCTATTTTTCAAAAAAAGAAATTGAAGTATCTGGTGTTTATTAGTCTTCATGACTATCTGACTTCTTCAAATCAGGACAATAAAAGAATTTGAGTAGGCAGCTTATTTCTGGGTAGGTAGCGTTTGGGCAAACAAACCTTTTCTTAATTATGGCATTAATGTCTTATATTTTCATTTGTAGTAATTATAATCATTTTTTTAAATAAATATCAGTGAGGAAAATTATTCTGGTTTTTTTTTGCTGATCATAAATACATTTGTAATCTACAGCAGTATGTAATAAAGTTGATAACAGAAATGGGGAATGTGTCAAATAACTCCCCCTCCCCCCTGAGTTTGTGTTTTACAGTACAAAAGTTACGAGACACAAATCAGACAAATGTTTACTACTACAGGGATCAATGGTGAGGTCTGACTGACCTGTCCATAGTAAATGTAAATGACTCCCACCTTCACCCCTAGTCCATGAAGTCTAAGTTTGGAATAAAATGACAGGTGTTAGGGTCTAGCAAAGTGATATGCATATGTTACCTATGAGATTGACTTTGTATGTCAATCAATCTTTTTGAAATGAAAAACAGGAATGAATATGGTTTAGGCGTAGGTATCTTAATATTTTAAGTTTTCAAAACACACACAAGAGGGTGTGGGGTGACCATAGGGACTACCCCTATTTTTCATTTGATTTTTTATATTGTCCCATACATGAATATATATGGTTGTTGAATGTTGAGTAAGGATCTCGACCGTTATCAAGTTTTCAAACAGGAGGGGTGGGGGACCCCAGTGACTTCCTCTATTTTTCATTTGATTTGTTATATTGTCAAATACATGAATATAATTATATGGTTGAGGGGTGGGGATCTCATCTGTTTCTAAGTATCAAACAGGAGTGGGTAGGGTGACCATAAGGACTCTCTCTATATTTCATTTGATTAGTTCTCATACATGAATATATATGGTTTAATTTAAAGGTGGGGATCTCGACTGTTTCCAATTTCTCAATCAGATGACTGCAGGGACTCCCCCTATATTTCATTTAATTTAGAGTTGGGGATCCCAACTGTTTCAAAGTTCTTAAACATGAGGGGTAGGGTGTCCACAGGGACTTCCCCTATATTTCATTTGATTTAAAATTGTTGTTTAATTGCTGCATTGATTTTATATATATCCTTATTGGTTATTCAATTTTTCCCAAATAAAGTTAAGAGGGGGTACGGGGTCAGTGAAAAAACTATATGAATTAAATTTTGTTTATCCTTCATTGAACTTTTGATGCTGTCCTTTATGCCAACATCTGGTGTGATTATTTCTGACCCAAAGACCCTATGAGTGATCGAATCAATATTAATTCCAAACCAGATGCTCCGCAGGGCGTAGCTTTATACGACCGCAGAGGTTGAACCCTGAACGTTTGGGGCAAGTATGGACACAACATTCAGGCTGGATTCCGCTCTAAATTTGGATTGTGATTAAATAGTTGACACAGCATAGGTTTCTGACACAGAATGAATGTATTCAAATGAACTTAAAATTTTTGTTTTCTCTTAGAGCAATTCACTATGCTGTTGAATATTAATCCTCTCAAAAAATGTTTGAAGAAATTTTCTTTTTATTTATGAAATTTCAAATGAGAAAAATTGAACCCAATTTTTAAATCACATCCCCCTTTCCCTTATTCCAAAACTAATTTCAATTAAAATATTCTAATGGAGTTTGCAACAATTACTACTCATTTAAATACATCATAAAATATTAAGATGTAAAAAAACTGCTTGTTATCAATGAATGGTAAAGATTATTTAAATTTATCAGTTGGTAGTAAAAAGTGAATATACATTGTATATTGTATATAACAAAGATTTAAGTTGATTCTGGACAAAGAAAGATAACTCCAATTAAAAAAAATCTTGCAGATATTTCTTGCTTACTATACTGGACAAAGAAAGATAACTCTTAATTAAAAAAAAATTTGCTATTTCACAATATTGTGAAATTAGATATTTCTTGCCATTGCACAATACTGTGCAATTGAAAAGACTTGCTATTAGAAATATTTAATATAATAATTTTAGATCCTGATTTGGACCAACTTGAAAACTGGGCCCATAATCAAAAATCTAAGTACATGTTTAGATTCAGCATATCAAAGAGGACCAAGAATTTAATTTTTGTTAAAATCAAACTTAGTTTAATTTTGGACCCTTTGCACTTTAATTTAGACCAATATAAAACTGGACCAAAAATTAAGAATCTACATACACAGTTAGATTTGGCATATCAAAGAACCCCAATTATTCAATTTTTGATGAAAACAAACAATTTTTAATTTTGGACCTCGATTTGGGCCAACTTGAAAACTGGGCCAATAATCAAAAATCTAAGTACATTTTTAGATTCAGCATATCAAAGAACCCCAAGGTTTCAATTTTTGTTAAAATCAAACTAAGTTTAATTTTGGACCTTTGGACCTTAATGTAGACCAATTTGAAAACGGGACCAAAAATTAAGAATATACATACACAGTTAGATTCGGCATATTAAAGAACCCCAATTATTCAATTTTGATGAAATCAAAAAAAGTTTAATTTTTGGACCCTTTGGGCCCCTTTTTAACTGTTGGGACCAAAACTCCCAAAATCAATACCAACCTTCCTTTTTATAGTCATAAACCTTGTGTTGAAATTTCATAGATTTCTATTTACTTATACTAACGCTATGGTGCGAAAACCAAGAAAAATGCTTATTTGGGTCCCTTTTTGGCCCCTAATTCCTAAACTGTTGGGACCGAAACTCCCAAAATCAATACCAACCTTCCTTTTGTGGTCATAAACATTGTGTTTAAATTTCATTGATTTCTATTTACTTTAACTAAAGTTATTGTGTGAAAACCAAGAATAATGCTTATTTGGGCCCTTTTTTGGCCCCTAATTCCTAAACTATTGATACCAAAACTCTCAAAATCAATCCCAACCTTTCTTTTGTGGTCATAAACCTTGTGTCAAAATTTCATAGATTTCTATTAACTTAAACTAAAGTTATAGTGCGAAAACCAAGAAAATGCTTATTTGGGCCCTTTTTGGCCCCTAATTCCTAAAATGTTGGGACCAAAACTCCCAAAATCAATACCAGCCTTCCTTTTATGGTCATAAACCTTGTGTTAAAATTTCATAGATTTCTATTCACTTTTACTAAAGTTAGAGTGCGAAAACTAAAAGTATTCGGACGACGACGACGACGACGACGACGACAGACGACGACGACGACGACGACGACGACGACGACGACGTGATAGCAATATACGACGAAATTTTTTTCAAAATTTGCGGTCGTATAAAAATCAGACATATTTTAATGACCTGACAACTCCTGTTTTCAGGTTTGGTTAGCTTTAGAGGTAAACGATGCCATGTTTGTGCTTTGAATAAAATATTAAGCTCTTTTTTTTGTTTCAAATATAGCTTTCTTAGTCTTTGTAGAACAAACCTTATACAGCTTTTAGTGAGGGAAATCAGGAGCCAATATTTTCTATCTTGACGAAGCTAATATTCTAAACGTGACATGTTTGACTATACCATAATGTATTGGAAAACGTACCAAATCAGCCACAGCTTGAAACTGCAAAATTTGTACTTTTCCGATGAACATATAACCGGAAGAAAAGTGACTTTAGGAACTTTCACTATAATTTGCCGGAACTCACGGGATTATAATTGGTCCTCCACCAGTTATAACCCCGTGAAATTCCGGTATGAGTCCGTGAAGTTCGGCACTGAGACAAAAATCAGACAAATGTTTACTACTATTTTTCATTTGATTTTTTATATTGTCCCATACATGAATATATATGGTTTATGGGTGGGGATCTCGACCGTTATCAAGTTTTCAAACAGGAGGGGGTGGGGACCCCAGTGACTTCCCCTTTATTTCATTTGATTTGTTATATTGTCCAATACATGAATATATATATATGGTTGAGGGGTGGGGATCTCATCTGTTTCTAAGTTATCAAACAGTTGTGGGTAGGGTGACCCTAAGGACTCTCTCTATATTTTATTTGATTAGTTCTCATACATGAATATATATTGTTTAATTTAAAGGTGGGGATCTCGACTGTTTCCAATTTTTCAATCAGGTGACTGCAGGGACTTCCCCTATATTTCATTTAATTTAGAGTTGGGGATCCCAACTGTTTCAAAGTTCTTACACATGAGGGGTAGGGTGAACACAGGGACTTCCCCTATATTTCATTTGATTTGTTATATAGTCTTATACATGAGTATATATGGTTAAGGGGTGATGATCTCGAATTTTTCCAAGTTCTCAAACATGAAAGTGTACAGTGACTATAGGGACCCCCTTATAATTTATTTGATTTGTAATATTGTCCCATACATAAATATATATTGTTTAAGATTGTGGATCTCGACCGTTATAAATTCTCAAACAGAAAGGGGTAGAGTGGCCCCACGGACACCACCTATATTTCATATGATTTGTTATATTGTCCCATACATGAATATATATTGTTTAGGGGTGGGGATCTTGACCGTTACCAAGCTTTGGTCATAAATGGTTTCTTGTGGATAGTTGTCTCATTGGCAATCATACCACATCTTTTTTTTTATACAAGAAACTTCCAGCTATTTTAACTGACCTATCAAAATTGAGAAGAAAAAAATACCCCTTGAAATTGCAGTGATATGTTTAACTTGAAAGGCATTTAACATGCATTACCAACATTTATTACTGATAGAAAAAATTATACTGTTACCAGGAACATATATTTTGTTAGATAAACTGTTCCCAGCTGTCACTTGTATTGGATTTTGACATTAAAATTGGTGTACAAAATATTTTCTGCTTTTTCTTTCTTTTAAACAATTTTGGTTTTCAATTCTAGTGTTTATATTTATTGACCATGCATAGCTGTATTTTGTCACCTGTCTGGATTTTTTTAGTTGATAGCCCCAAAACCCGGGATTACCTTTATCCGCTTCCTGAATCGGATCCGATATTGTAATCTTGCGGCAGTCATTTTGTTTACAATGTAGTTTTGACAGAAAATGAGATACGATTTTACTCGGATTTACACATTATTTATTGGCGATTTTCTGTATAGAGCTAGCGGTTGAACAAATTAAACATCGCTGTCATGAATAGTAATGTTGAAAATAAGTTTGAGATCGTTTTTTAGGAAACTTTGGTAAAAATGTTTGCAAAGTTATTTTTTTATTTTCTTTCAAGATCTGTCGGGCGTAGCTTGTATTTAAAGTCCGACTGCAAAAGTGGAAGGTCACAGATCCTGGACCACCGCTTATTTGAACCCCTGCGTCCAAATTAAAAAGATTCGTCTTCTATTCAAAATTGCCACCTACAGCGTGATCAGTTGAACTTATATACGTAGTTGACTACGTATTGACGACAAACAATATTCCTACGAGTTTTGCAATTTGGGAAATCTTAACTACTTGTCTTTAGAGATATTCGGCAATTAAATATTTCATACATTTGTTCTTTGACATCTTAGCTAAAAGCTCAGGGGATAATAAACTACATAAGGATTCCTGTTACATAATGCAACAATGAAGTTAATTGAAGCTGTGCAACACGAAAGATACAGTGATGTTTTTGAAAGCTTATGTTCAAAGTCAACGCATAGTTTGATACGTCAATTACGTTTATATCTGGACAAAGACGGATTAATACGATGTGGTGGACGCATTAATAACGCACCACTTCCAGAGAATGCAAAATTCCCGTATTTAATACCAACAAAGCATAGATTAACAAAACTACTTATAAATGATATTCACATTGAAAATTTACATTCCGGCATAGGAGCTACCGTAACTTATTTGAGGCAAAAATATTGGATACCTTCAGCACGACAAGAAGTTGGATGCGTAATTCGAAAATGTGTAAGTTGTAGAAAAGTAACAGGAGTTGCATACAAAGCACCAGATCCTCCACCTCTACCAAAAGATAGATTATCGTCCGAAGAACCATTTACTATATCAGGCGTCGATTTCAGTGGTGCGCTTAACATCAAAGGAGACGATGGACTACTTCGAAAAGTGTATATATGTTTGTTTACATGTGCCAATACTCGAGCTATTCATCTTGAAATAGTTCCAGATATGACTGAAAAATCGTTCATGCTAGCTTTTCGCAGATTCATAAGCAGGAAATCGATACCAAGAGTTATGATATCGGACAATGCTACAACATTTGTTGCCGCCGCGGAGGAAATACGAAAGTTAACGGACTCTAAATCTTTACATGACAAATTGTGCCAATTTGGAACCACATGGAAATTCATACCAAAACGTGCTCCATGGTACGGCGGATTTTGGGAAAGACTGGTTGGACTAACTAAAAATTGTCTAAAAAAGATTCTTGGACGCGCATGTATAGATTTACCTCTGTTACAGACATTAGTGGTGGAAATTGAAGCTAACCTTAACAATAGACCGCTTACCTATATATCGTCGGACATTGCCGATCCAGAGCCGCTTACCCCGTCGCATCTATTGTATGGAAGACAAATTAAATCTTTCCCGTATCCGTTATATACAGATGAAACAGACTGTTATAGTGCCGATTTAACAACCAATCATGAAACTATGAATAATCAAGCGAAAAGGAGATTCCGTCTTATTGAACAATTTTTAGCAAGATGGAAACATGAGTATTTGACCTCCTTACGTGAATTTCACCGAGTGTCTGGAAATAACAATCAAAGTGTAAAACTAGGAGATGTAGTCCAGATATATGATGATAATTCTCCACGTACGACATGGAAACTCGGTGTAATTGAAGAACTTACCTATGGAAACGATAACCTTGTGCGATCTGCGACGGTCCGAACATCTAACTCTAAACTAAACAGACCAATTGTAAAGTTATATCCTTTGGAGATTTGTGAATCCGACTCAATTACAACACAGACGCAAAGATATCAACGAAGAGCCAAGACAGATGCCGTAGAGAAAATCAGAGAGTGTTTAAAGTGACATTTTTCAATTATATTCAAGTGAAGTGACAGTAAATTTAAATTATTTAATTTATATGAGACATTAATTTTAAAAGAAATATTTCATTTCATTTATTCGTAAAAGATCATTCAGTTCTAGAACAATTTGTTTAATTTATTCCGTATATTTGAGACACTTTCTGCGGCCCCGGAGAATGTTGAGAAACCCACGAACTTTAGCGTGACGTCCTGCGGACGTCGGTAAGGAACTTACATTGTAACGTCATTCTTTTGTTGTTGTTACTTTATACATGAATGTGGCTACTGCAATACAAATATACACATTAGAACTTTTGTTTCCTTCACGATAATTCCTTATGTGCTCTACTTCCTATGTGCAACTTCAAAACTTTTGGGAAAATCGACGATCATTTAAGGTTTTTCTGGTCATAATGAAAAGTATGAAAAAAACTGTCCAATAAGTTATAAATAATATAGAAGCCAGCTAGATGATAGAAATCAGCACGTATTTCAGCATTTATTGGGTAGCACACAAATCCAGATAGTCGACTTTGGTATATTTTGACCCCCTTATTGATAGGATTTCAAACTCCTGTGATGTAATCAACCATAGAAAGAAGATTATGAAAGATTGAAATAAGAAAAGAGTAAAATCTCTTCGAGAGAAGCTCTACTGTGATAGTCGACTTTGGTATATTTTGACCCCCTTATTGATAGGATTTCAAACTCCTGTGATATAATCAACCATAGAAAGAAGATTATGAAAGATTGAAATAAGAAAAGAGTAAAATCTGAAAGTTATAACAGGTAAAATTAGTGCAATACTGCCAATACTCAATAGCAGCCAGAGCAAACTTGCCAAAAGGTTTTTTAGATAAAGACCTATAGCTACATTGTATTGTTTATTGGTATGTGCATTGAATGCACTTTATATCAGAATTGATTTTAGTATAATAAACACTGGCATCATAAATACTCCAGATGTGCAGCTTTGACGCATTATAATTAATTTATATGCAACCAAACTTGAACACCTTTGTCAGTTTCAGTTTGAGCATCATTGTAATTTTGCAGCATGCAATGAGTATTATGCTTCCATATTTAACATATATATATATATATCAAATTATTGAATCGCGCTTGCATCAAATAAATCGTTTAAAAGCTTTTACCTTGGTTCCAGCTGCTTGAATAGAGGAACTATTCAAAGAATGCGAGGATGCTCTCAGCCAGGCCAGACAAACCCTTTATTGACGTGAAAAACGTCATCAATTTTTGAGTAAATGTTAAAATGGGTATAATATTTTGCAGATAAGATTTTGCTTGATAACTCGATAATAAATCATCAAGAATAACACGGTGATAGTTACGTCTTTTCTCCGAAATTTTTCTTTTGGCTTTGGCCTCGGAATGTCAAACACATTATTTTTCATAATTGTTTTATTCGTATATTCATTTGTAGTACTGGTAAAGATGAGAGCTGTATATGTAAATGAAACAGAAATATAGTGATTTTAAAATAACGAAGAAGAATATAGCCTGCAGTACAGTACTTATTTACTAAAAGAACTTGACAAATATGGGTTAATGATATATATTGGTGGACTGTCAACTGGGGTGTCTATTCAACCTATACCTACATACAAAATACATTAGGTGTTGTTATAACAATAAATTATTAATTACATGTGACATACAGTAAGTATTTTACAGCAAAATTTAAAAAACTTACTCCTCAGTTCAGAATCAGTAAAACAACAGTGAAATACATATTATAAATTATGTTTATATATGGAAAAAAGAAGATCATTGAAAAATATTACAATATAACACTCTTGTGTGGTCTTCCAAAAATGCGTTCTTCTGGATACGCAATTGAAAAAAAAAGTAAACTTTTAATAAATAAATAAAAATTAAAAAGAATTGAATAAAAACAAACATTATCCATGATTTTTTTTATTATACAAGATTTGCTCACTAATGACTTCTTGCTGAGTAGGATGTAGGTGAAGTTTTGGAATTTTTGACAGATAATCGGATTCCGGCTTGTTTTTCCCTGTGTTGCAGGGTAAACTATTTTGCCCCATAACACCCATTTTCTTTTTTTATATATATAACACTCCAATTAGTCATTTAGCAAAATTTAAAAAGATTTTGGATTTCTTCCATCTGATTTGAATCCCCAAATAGTATCAATGCAAATATAAGGTAAAACTCTGAATCAGCGTGTGTCTGCCTTTTGAAGAAAAAATCAAAAATGAGTTTCAAAGCCTATCAATATTTTTAGCTTATGTGCCCTTGGATGTTTTAATTCACAAGACGAACAGACTTTTCAATTGTAAAGTTTTGTTATTGGAATTTCTAAAACAGTTCCATAATCGTGATCAATAGCATCATAGTGTATATAATGTTTTTGGTTTTCTTTTGTATAATTGTTTTTGATAGTATGGTGTTTTATGCTAAGATATAGTGATATATGTTATAGATGTAATATAAATGTATTTTAATATATGTTTTACAGTCTCTTGTAACTCTTTTTAGAGTGGCTCTTTTATAAATTGTTAATATTATATTGTTTTGTATATCAAATGTTTTAGAGGTGAGACTCTAATAAACTATTTGTTTGTTGTTTGTTTGTATGTGAAAATCTAGCTATTACATACATTTCAATTTTTTAACGACAAAACTGATAGTGAAATATAATGCGCCATTTCCGTATGTGCAAGATGGCAATGCTCTAGAATAAAAAAAATCCTTTTTTGTCAGAATAGCTTCAAAATGGAAATGTGCGGGTGTTGAATATACATTTAATACTATAGTTATTTTTAAAGAGACTGGATTAACTTAGTTTAGATTTTGTTCATTTTTGCTCTTTTTATTATTTTATTTTATTCAACTAAAATCAATATGTATATATATACTACACGAATTTACCTGATTGTAGTTTCACAACACAAGTCAATAAATACACACCACATTTCACAACTAAAGGTAAATTCATATATGATTTCATCGACTAAATATAGAATGGATTATAAAACAGAAGTATTTAAACATTACCCGCTTTACATATTTAACCAGAGCGGAGTCTCAGGGAAAAAAATCAAAATGACGGAAATATCTAAATTGCCAGTAACTGAAGCAATGAGGCTGTGTAGGGATACCACTACTATAGAAACCATTATAGAACTGACTAAACATTCTCATCCTCAGGTCAGACAGAGAGCTCTTAAAGTAAGTTAATTAATATACAACTTAGTTAGCTTTTTTTATTTATTTAAAATTAAAGGTTCATTTTTGTAATTTTACTTGTTTAAAAAAGCGTTGAGGTCATAAAAAAGCCCTTAATTGGTCCTACCTACCCAGAAAATAACTGCATGACCTTGTGAGAAAAAGATATTTTTTTTAGCGTGATATGAAAACTTAAACACATCCAGACACTTCTATCTCTTTTTGCTGACAAAAGAAAAGAAAATGCCTATACCTACCTACCCACTGTCTCTACTTTTGTGTAGGGTTTCGGTAAACCAATAAATTTAGTATATGCTGCAGTACTTCTAAAAATGTGAGATCAATAATGACAACGCATTTACAACCATATAAAATTACACAAAGAAAGATTCCTTTTTATTCTTATAATTGAATTTGAATGCTTCAACCTTGAAATTACTAGTTATATAAACATTTTCGTTTGTTTTACTAAACATTGTTGTGACGTTTTCAAAGTAAGCACATATGCTGTCATGAAAACTACATTTCATTGTGAAATAAAATCTGGAATGCCAATCAAAAGAACAAATTCTTATAAACCATACATGTTATGTAATTATTAGCAAATTATGCACAGTCTAAGACAGCTTTGATTAACATGCATATTTGAAATTCCAATTCATTAAGTGAAATTTTAATTTATGAAATAGAGTATGCGATATTTTGTAAAATAGTTTGGCATTTATAGAAAGGTATACATTCAAATTGATCGTGTGCTTTATAACAGACGACATGCAATTTGGAGTAAATAAAGTATAGAATTAGACCTCTAATGACATGATTTGATCAACAACATACATGGGTATTATTAGTCAATGCAAATGGTTCAAAAATATTTTTAGGGAGAATTCCCAGTGTGAGACTGGCTCCAGTCAAGAAGGATATTGTGCCTGGATATTCACGTAACTTATTAAGACCAAGGAATTGTATATTTAATTAAATATCCTTGTTAAGACTCAGCTGACTATCTTATAGAGCTAGATACTTGTATATTTTGTAAAACATTATATGTATCATTTCTATCACAGGAAATGTGTCCATGTCGAGTAAAGAAGGATCATGACGACTTCTGGAAACGTGTCCTAGAAATGGTTGACGATGAGGCTGTAAACGTCAGACAGCAGGTCTTACACACTCTGTGTGATGGCTCGCCCGCTCATCTAGAGGTCGATGTTGCTGAAGCTTTGGATGGATTTAACAGAGATTCAGACTCAAAGATCAGAAGGACGGCACACAAGTGTCTTACCACATATAACCGGACTGGGAAGTGGAATATACTTTGACCTTATCTTAAACTATGTTTTAAACTTAATGGCTGAATCGCCAAATGAGTGCAATTCTGAAGACAGGGCTCTTTCACACCAGAGTCTTGGACGGATTCGGACAAGAAGTAACGACATAATGTGGAAGAAGGAAAAATGAAAGTTAAACATTCACACAATCACAGGACTCAATAATAAAATGACAAAAACTACATAATGTTATACTCACTGCTTATAAAAAAATATATATACATGTATTTACATATGTATTTTTAATATCTTATAGGTATTATTCCTTTGAAATTAAAATCCCACATTAAAAAATATATGAAAATGATAATGCTCTCCTGATAGACACGCTTATTCAATTCAATTTTCCAAAAGTTTCACTTACGCAAGTCAATTGAAAAAGACTGTCAAAAGAAAAGCAAATCGTCAAAATAGCAGTCATAAATGTAATTGCTTTTTATCAGTAAATTTTTTTTTTCTAAAGTGTGCTCCTTTATTGTCGGAGTCAATTACACAAAAGGAAAGTTTCATGGTATTTAGATAGTAATTTCCAAATAATACACAAACATAAATATCTCTGAAAACTGCGATTAAGTGTTTTTCTTTTAGAAAAGAGTCCTTAAATTTTTATACGATCACAACATTTGGTCGTTCATGATAAGGGTACGTCCTCGTCGTCGCGTGAGAAGACTTTGTTTTCAGTCAATAACTTGAGTATATAAGTATATGAATCTCTGTAAAATTGCACCACCTCAAAGATTCAATTTTCTGGTACATAGATCGCTTTGAAATTGTACCAAAATAACTCATACTTCATAAGTAAGGTCGGGATTGATTATGATCATTTTCGTTTTATAATTAGGAGCAAAAGAGACCAAGAAAGCATGGATCTCTGAAATTTTACCACAAGGTTCCATACCAAAAAAAAAAGATTTGGATTGATTTTTGAGGTTATGGTCCACCTATAGGAAAACTATAAACTTAAAAAGTCTTTTCTATTACTTTGTATTGACTGCTTATTTCTGGACCTATTTAAATTGGGTTTAAGCATTGAAATCTTTGAGTTCTACAACATGCTGAGGTATTTGAAGTTGTCCACTCTGAAGAACAAAAGGTTCACAATTAAACTTTGCTTAATTTCATAAGAAGAATGAATTCTTCTTGATTTTTATTATGCCGAATGTCACTGTATATTAAGATTTATTTTTATTTTTTTATTTTCACTTTTTTTTCGCGGGGGGGGGGGGGGTCCCAAATTGTTTTAAAAGGTCCGAAATTATACTTTGATTTATTTTGAAAAAAACAAGTTATTAATAGAGGTCTTTGATAGGTCAAATCAAAACTATCAACAGATTTTGTTTGTGTTATCCGGCATTGGGCTCAATTTTCAAGTAGGTCCAAATCGGGGTCCAAAATATAACAAATTTTGAATGGAAACGGGGAATGTGTCAAAGAGACAACATCCGGCACACAGAGCAGAAAACAGCCCATGTTCACCGATGGTGTTTCAACACAGCGAGAAAATCCCGCACCGGGGGCGGGCTTATGTTGGCACCTAACAAAAATGTGTACTCGTTCAGAAGAAATGGACGTCACACTAAATTCCGTAACCATATAGATCAAAGATGAACAAAATTAATATGAACAAAAATACAAGACTAGCAATACCATAGGCCTGAATTTGTACAGGCGCAAACATGCGGCGAGGTTAAACATGTTTGTTTTTTTTTTATATATTTCAACCCTCGGAGTTCCATTTACCTCTAACCAATGTAGAATATACTAACACAGAACACAGAACAATACTCAAAGAATAGGTAACAGAAGAAACTAAGAAACATTTCTAAATAGTACTATACTAGCAGCTGCCGTGAGACCTCAATTAAACTGATTGAAAAATTATACCGGTATGTCTTCGTCATATGAAAAGCAATCACAATCCCTCCCATTAAGGGACCCTGTTAAGTATCATATCATCATAAAATATACGAGAAAAACATAACCCCTATTAGGGACGACATCAAAAAATCAACGAAGGATAAAAAGACTTAATTCAAATAGTTTGGGGGTGGGGGTCAAAATTGCTGCAAATTTTGTTTAATTGCTGCATCGATTTTATATATATCCTTATTGGTTATTCAATTTTTCCCAAATAAAGTTAAGATGGGGTACGGGGTCAGTGAAAAAAATATATGAATTAAATTTTGTTTATCCTTCATTGAACTTTTGATGCTGTCCTTTATGCCAACAACTGGTGTGATTATTTCTGACGCAAAGACCATATGAGTGAATCAATATTAATTCCAAAAAATCGTACATATTTTAATGACCTGACAACTCCTGTTTTCAGGTTTGGTTAGCTTTAGAGGTAAACGATGCCATGTTTGTGCTTTAATTGAATGAAATATTAAGCTCTTTTTTTTGTTTCAAATATAGCTTTCTTAGTCTTTGTAGAACAAACCTTAAACAGCTTTTAGTGAGGGAAATCAGGAGCCAATATTTTCTATCTTGACGAAGCTAATATTCTAAACGTGACATGTTTGACTATACCATAATGTATTGGAAAACGTACCAAATCAGCCACTGCTTGAAACTGCAAAATTTGTACTTTTCCGATGAACATATAACCGGAAGAAAAGTGACTTTAGAAACTTTCACTATAATTTGCCGGAACTCACGGGATTATAATGGTCCTCCACCAGTTATAACCCCGTGAAATTCCGGTATGAGTCCGTGAAGTTCGGCACGGGTTACATTAAAGTTTTTAGGTCTATAATTAATTGACACTATATGGCTGCTTTAAACGCAAGACCGTATAAAAATATATACAAATTTATTCACACAAGTTTACAGTTCGAAAGCTAGCGGAAGACTGCCCAAGCAACAGTTTAAAAAACATAAATTGAGTCAAAGATAAGGGTATTAAAACATTATAAAAGGTTCTCATAAAATATAAATATAATTGTCCAATCTTATGTGATATTATAAGCTGATCATTGTCCTCCGGCTTAACTTTATGAAATAGCTTTCGTATGTTATTTTCACGTGTAGGCAGTTTTCGGTCTTAGGTCTGGTACTGTCCGGACCTTGCTAATAAAGTTTAAAGTATTGGTATTCCGCCTTTGAATTACTATAACACGGAAAACCTCCGGTTATAAACACATTAAAAAAATGCGAAATTTAATATAAAGTTTTTCATAAAATATCCTAGAGTAAATCTTGGAACAGTAAAGCAAAAAATCAAATCACAAAAACTCTGAATTGAGAGAAAATTTCAGAAAGGAAAGTTCCTAATCAAATGGCAAAATCAAAAGCTCAAACACAGTCAAGCTAATGGTTAACAACTGGCATATTCCTGACTGAGTAAATTGTATCTACCGATATGGTTTCTTTTTTAAACGTGCAGTAAAGTTAAAATATCTCCAAATTTATAAGTGATGATAAAAGTTACAGAGTTGCAAGTGTAATCTTAACAACGAGTTGAAAGAGACGTATATAGTTTGATTAAAATTTGTGAAATGATAACTTAAGTTTTCCGGAAATATAACATGTTTGTCCCTTAACTGGTTTTGATTTGTGTTTTCCTGATAAAAATTCAACATTTTGTATTACCCATTACTTCCTGTCATAAGATTAAATTAAGACGACGATGGCAAGTCAATCAACAGGAATTCAACAGCTTCTACAAGCTGAAAAGAAGGCTGCAGAGAAAGTATCTGAAGCCAGAAAACGTAAGATATATCAGGGGTTATTGTTAGATTCCGTAAAAACACCTGTCAAAGTGTCACTCCATTATTTTGTCGATTGAAGTGTGTGACATTTATGACTGAAAAAAAATATACGGACATAGAATTAAAATAAATCAATGAATAAAGTTTGACTAAATCGTCAGCATACTTCAAATGCAATGATTGAAATCTAAATTTTGGAAGTCGGTTTACAATCGCTATAATTTATTGTATAAAACAAAACAAAAAATAATCCGGGAAGCCTATCATTTTTTTCATGATTTCATATATATATACAGTAAGTTTCCAGGGTACCCAAGTTTCCGGTCCATTTTGGAGATTCTGTGTATGAATCCATTTTCTAATTTGGCTATCCTTAGAATCCCTTGTTAAACAGGTTGGGAACAAACCCCCTGGATGGTGATTATACCTGTATAGAGGGATAAACCTTCTTAAGAGGGATAAAATTATCCCTCTATAGAGGGGTATTTGTGTTTGCACTGGATTTAAAGAAAATTAGGGCAGAATGGCATTTTCTAATGATATTGGCTATAATCTCTATCAGTAGGTGCATCAACATATGCACTTTACTAAAAATTGGGATAACCCGTTTTCTGCTAAAGTGACAAAACTTGAAATCTATTGTATACCTATCTGAACACCTGATCAACATCAAAAGGAATAGTTGACCTTTAAATTTCATGTTAAATCTAACAATAGAAATTCTGTTAAGTGAGGCATAAGTGAGTAGAATTTACATGATCATCACAGCTTTCAATCATGGTGAACAATAGATTTTATATTTAGTCAGATAAGCAGCAAACTGGGCATGTGCATATTAAACTAAGTACATCAATTGGTGCACCAACTGTTGCAGGTTACTGCCATAATAAGTAGAGAATGCCATTCTGCCCTGTTTTGATTTAAATCTAGTCTAAACAAAAATACCCCTCTATAGAGGGATAATTTTATCCCTCTATAGAAGGTTTATCCCTCTATACAGGTATAATCACCATAGAGAGGGTTTGTTCCCAACCTGTTAAATACATAAACTCTATTGTAATAACTTCATCTCAAACTGACCACTTAATTGATCATTATTCCAGTTTTTATTTTAAATATATATTCTATAGTCATGATACATGTAGTATACTCAACCATACATTGATAAAACATTTCGCAAAATTGCATTCACATGTTTAGTACTAGCGTTGTATTATTTGCAGTTGATGAAATAAAAAATGTAGTCCAAGAAGAAAAATCACAAAAATACTGAACTTAGTAAAATCAATTTGGAAAGTCTATAATCACATGACAAAATCAAATAACAAAACGCTTCAGAAGCATATGGACAAGAACTGTCATATTCCTGACTTGGTACAGGCATTTTCAAATGTAGAAAATGGTGGATTAAACCTGGTTCTATAGTGCTTAAACCCTCTCACTTTAATGACAGTCTCATCAAATTCCGTTATATTTACATTGATGAGTTAAATAATAAGATGATTATGATGTTTTGGAAGGCTATTAAACATTTTAATTATTTTGTTTGACGCCTTGTTACACGGCTATTTTAAAAAAAAAATCTGATACACTTTTCTATGAGGCCATCATAATTTTTTTCTGTGACACCATCCTATAATCAGGTGTAGGTGACACAGAAGAAAATTGACATCATAATTATTTTAACTATTGATGAAGATGCACATTGTTAAATAAAAAAAATAATGTAAATGTGAATTTACAGGTTGATATTTCTAGCTAGCAGTGTAATACCAGCTGACTAAAAAATGTTAGCCAGATGCCTGGCCCTTTAATATGTTTTGAATGTCAGACATCTCCTTCAATTTTAGGCAAAGCAAAAAGATTGAAGCAAGCTAAAGAAGAGGCCCAGGCAGAGATCGATGGGTACAGAAAACAGAGGGATGACCAATACAAGAAATATGAAAAATCTGTAAGTCATCTTATATTTTAATAAAAAAAAAATGTGACTCAAATTCAATTCCTTTGTCCAGATTCAAATAATTTCTTGTTTTGAGATGTTTTATAGCTTTTTTCATCATTAATAATCCAAATGAACAAAATCTCTATAAAGTTTAGCATTCTCAATTTTGGATACATTTTTAAATTGAATTGCTCTTATAGATATTTTCATTTTTATATAGATTAGACCTTTGGTTTTCCCATTTGAATGGTTTTACACTAGTAATTTTTTGGGGCCCTTTCTAGCTTGTGTGAGCCAATACTTCATTTTGAAGGCCATACCTTGACCTATTATAGTTAACTTTATAAATTGTTACATGGATGGAGAGTTTTCTCATTGACACTTCCATATCTCCCTATATCTACATAATATCGCTGAGGTTAATAAACAAGTAGGGTAGGTTTGTGTATCCTCTGTGGTCAGTTGAACCAGGTTGTCATATTGAAACAAAATGACATACAGCACATTTTTCACCAAGCACTATTTGACTTTGAGAAAGAGAGGCACAAGATACTAAAGGGATATTCAAACTCATCAGTAGAAAATAAACTGACAATGTTATGGCTATAAATAGAAAAAGACCGACAATAGCACACACAAAAAAACATAGAAAACTAAAGACTGAACTCAAACCACACCAGGAACATGTTGTGATGATCTCGGTGCTCTGAAAGGGTAAGGATGACTTCACCATGAGTATGTTGAGATGTATATTAAAATGTTAAAACTTCCAATTATTTATCACTCTATATTCCTTCCTATGAAAATCAATTTCTTAATTGATATTAGGGTTTAACACAAAATTAATGTTGGCATGTACAAATATGAACTAAATAAGTTAGAAAACTTTCAAATTTACCTTAATTTTTTTTTCTTTTTTTTTCTTTCAGATTTTAGGTTCCCGAAGTGATATGGAATCACAGATAGACGTAGACACAAAGAGGAAGTTGAAAGAGGTGGAAGAAAATGTTAGAAAGAATAAAGACATTGCAATCAAAAAATTACTTGACTTTGTTATAGACATTGAACCAGAACTACACAAAAATTACATAGAATAATGAATTATAAGATTTATTGATACATTAATATATATATGTTGTATACAAGAGAAATGTAGTATGGTTAGAATGTTGGAGAATTAGAAACATGTAAAATCAAGACAAGAAGATATATGTTCAAACATTCCATTTTTCAGTTATACATGTAGCATGTTTTTTCAAATATTTGTAAAGTCAGAAATTGATTGTCACATTAGTCATGACATGTTCAATAAACCATTAAAATTAGCTTGTTTTGTGTAGACTATATATATATGAGAATAGATACAAATGTAACCATTAATAATATGCAGATTTATATTCAGGTTTTTCCTAAGTAAAACAAAGAAGATTACATTTTATACCTATTCAGAATTCTGTATTTACACAAGTATAAAATGTTTGAAAATACATGTAACCTTTAATTTTATTGTCAAATACTGATAAGTGATGTGGTTTCATTTAGGTTCAAAGGTTATTTCTGTTAGTAATGTTATTCATGCTAAATACAAAAATATGTGTTGCTTGTCAACTACTGACATTCTTATTTTATTTCTGTGTCATTTTGGTATCTTGTAGAGAGTAGTATCATTGGCAATCATACCACATCTTCATTTTTGTCCAGCCTTCGACTTAAGTTGAAAAAGCCAGACATAATGATCCTACATTCCGTCGTCTGTGTCGTGTCCACAAGTATTCACTCGGTGGTTAAAGTTTTTGAAATTTTAATAACTTTCTTAAACTATCCTGGGTTTGTACCAAACTTAGACAGAAGCTTGTTTGTGATCATAAGATAGTATCCAGAAGTAACTTTTGTAAAAATGAAATTCCATTTTTTCCGTATTTTACTTATAAATGGACTTATATTTTCTGCCAGGAAACTATACATTCACTAAAGTTTTTATAATTTTAATAACTTTCTTATACTAAGATTTGTACCAAACTTGGACAGAAGCTTGTTTATGATCAAATGCTAGTATCTGGAAGGAAATGTTGTTTTCTTCCAAATAACATTACATTCAGTCTTCAGTTAAAGTTTTTAAAAATTTATTAGATTCATAAATATCCTAGATTTTTACCAAACTTGGACAGAAGTTTCTTACAATCAAAAGATAGTATCAAGAGGAATATGTTTATTGATTTATTTCCTCATTTTTGTTGAGCCTGCGATTAACAGAAAAAGTAGGCGAGATACTGGGTTCCACGGAACCCTCAAGAATTTTTATATTTTCAAGTCTCGAGTATTTGTCAAAGTATTCAGAATACAAGCTTAAAGATGTTTAAATGTTTCATTACTTTAATTATCAAAACAACTTTTTTTAATTATAATCACGGCTAAATTAAGTCCCTAGAATATTTAATTGAAAATTAAAATGGTGAATGTGTCAAAAAGATAACAAACCTACCTAAGAGTAAAAAGACTAACAGACAAAGGCCACCAATGGGTCTTCAACACAGCAAGAATGACCAGCTTTAGAAAGCCGTACTTCAGCTGGCCTGTAATCAAAAATGTTAACTAGTTCAAAAGAAAAGGCAATCCTAAAAAAAATATAAGCAGGGGGTCAGGTGGCGGGGCAGTAGTCCAACAGATGCTGAAGAATGCTTCCTCAACAAATGTACAATGCAATGTTATATGAATTAACATGTTTTTCTGTATACCTTTGTTCAACTTCAACTTAGGTGATACCAGAATAAAATGATATAACAATATAATTAAACTCTTTTTGAAAAAAAATATATTTGTAAGCACATGCTTACAATGCTACACTGGTGCTACATGTCCACCATTAAAACCGTTATCATGTTTTGTCACAGTTTAAATATATAGTTGTCTTCAGAAAATAAACTTTTTCTCTTGTGTGCAAAATCAAATGTTATGTTACATATTTTTATAGGATGGCAAAAAAGGTTTTGCGTCATACAATGCTATCATGTCGTCGTCGTCCAAAGACGCATTTAGTTTCCAGACAATAACTTTAGTTTTAGTGAATGGATCTCTATAAGTTTTTACCGAAAGGTTCGATATCACTAAAGGAAGGTTTGGATTAGTTTTGGGGGTTATGGTCCCAATAGTTTAGGAATAAGGGGCCCAAAATAAGCTTTTTTGTAGTTTTTCAAACAATAACTTGTGTTTTAGTGAATAAATCTCTCTGAAATTGACCACAAGTTTCCATACCATAAAGGGGTAGTTAGTTTGGACTTTGAGGGGTTATGGCTCGAAATGTTTTGGAATTAGGGGCAATAAAAGGGGAAAACTAGGTGTTTCTGGTCAATAAACAATTAAGACAAATTAAAAGCAGTGTAAAGGAGGTAACTCAGAAACATTTAACATACACTTTTAGGTATGTTCTGATTTACCTTCCTTACACTACTTGTAAATTATGTATAATAAAATGTCAGGTTTTGGACTAATTGCAAAAAGGGGGATGTTAGTAGTTTTCAATTTTCTTTTTCCAAATTTCTCAAATTCCTAATTTTGAAATCTTTAATTGTGCAATAGATTTGTAAGATCTTGACATTTGTTTTGTGTCAGGAACCCATATTATGTCAAAAGTTTGATCACAATCCAAATTCAGAGCTGTATCAGTCTTGGATGTTGTGTCCTTACTTGCCCCAAATGTTCAGGGTTAGACCTCTGCGGACGTATAAAGTTGCGCCCTGCGGAGCACCTGTTTATTTTTGAATTGTTTGACATCCCAACATAAATTTAACACCAGCCACTAATAAATAAAATTGAGAAAGGAAATGGTGAATATGTCAGAGCGACAACCACCCGACCATAGAGCAAACAACAGCCGAAGGCAACCAATGGGTCTTCAATGTAGCGAGAATTCCCTCACCCGTAGGTGTCCTTCAGCTGGCCCCTAAAATAGGCATAATAGTACATTGATAATGGACGTCATACTAAACTCCGAATTATACACAAGAAACTAAAATTTAAAATCATACAAGACTAACAAAGGCCAGAGGCTCC
Source organism: Mytilus trossulus (assembly GCF_036588685.1). Classification (NCBI taxonomy): domain Eukaryota; kingdom Metazoa; phylum Mollusca; class Bivalvia; order Mytilida; family Mytilidae; genus Mytilus; species Mytilus trossulus. The sequence continues at coordinate 44,288,529 of NC_086374.1, read as the reverse complement.
TGACTTGGGACAGGCGCAAAATTGCGGCGGGGTTAAACATGTTTATGAGATCTCAACCCTCCCCCTATACCTCTAGCCAATGTAGAAAAGTAAAAGAATAACAATACGCACATTAAAATTCAGTTCAAGAGAAGTCCGAGTCCGATGTCAAAAGATGTAACAAAAGTAAATAAATAAAATGACAATAATACATAAATAACAACAGACTACTAGCAGTTAACTGACATGCCAGCTCCAGACCTCAATTATACTGATTGAAAGATTATGTCTTCATCATATGAATATCAGGTACAATCCCTCCCGTTTGGGGTTTAGTATCATACTATCATAACATATATGAGAAGAACATAACCCGTGTCATGCCAACAACTGTTTTATTAGAAATAAATGTGTTTAGTTCCGATGCAAAGACCCTATCAGTGAATCAATGTTAAAGCCAAAATATGCAATCTTTAATGACCTGACAACAGTATCGTAACTATATCCCCTTTTAATAAGTCTATTTAAAGGTTTTGTTAGTTTCTGAGGAGAATACTGACATTTTTGTGCTTTATAAAGAATATTTCCATAAATTTTGGATGTGAAATACCTGAACGTATAAGATGTCTGCATGTTGAGTTATATTTACGAATTATTTCCTTATACCGGTGATAAAATTTAGTAAATGTTTTGACCAGTTTGTGATATCGAAAACCCTGGTGTAATAATTTTTCAGTAATACATAAATTTCTCTCGCTAAAATCTAATACGTTGTTACATACACGAGAGAATCGTACAAGTTGAGATATATAAACACCATAAGATGGTGACAAGGGAACGTCACAATCTAAAAATGGATAATTAACAATAGGAAATGAAAAATCATCTCTTTTATCTGAGAGCCAATATATCATCCAAATATCTAAAAGTATTGTTAAATTTTTGTATCAAATGTTGTTTTGATGGGTCTTTGCTAATTTTAGTCATAAATTGTAACTCATAACAATACAAAAACAGGTCCGCAATAAGTGGTGCACAGTTAGTCCCCATTGGAATTCCAATAACTTGACGATATACGGAATCTCCAAAGCGAACAAAAATGTTATCAAGTAAAAATTCAAGCGCATGAATAGTATCAAAGCATGTCCAATTGACATAGTTCTTTTGTTTATTGCTACTAAAAAATGATCTAAAAGAGTTTGAACATATGTACTCGCATTCCGACTTTTTAAATGCCCAATTAATTAGGGATGTGAATTTTTTGTTAATAAGAATATGAGGCAAAGTGGTATATAGGGTAGAAAAATCAAAACTTTGAACAGATTCAAAATCACCAAATTATATGCATGCAATTTATCAAGTACTTCCAACGAGTTTTTGACACTACAAAAGTAATTAATTCCACTATTTTCAAAGGCCTTATTTGAAAAATTTATTATCAGGTTTTTTATTGTACCAAGTGTACTAGTAAGTAAAACAGACAATTTAGTAGTTGAACAATGGCTAGAAGATGAAATAAATCTATATTTGTAAGGTTTTTTGTGCAGCTTCGGAAGCCAGTACATATATAGTTGGGACTTTCATTGTGTTTGGTTCTGCTTGTAAAGAAGTAGCTAAAAGTTTATGTTTGTTACAGATGTCGTTTTCTGAAAATGAAGTCAGTTGGAATGTTGGTGAATTCGTGATTTCCTTTTGCAGAACCTCTATATAAAATTTACGTCAAACAATAATGATATTATTAGCAGCTTTATCAGCCGGGACAACAACAAATTCCTTGGCTAGTTCTGTTAGTTTATTTTTGATACGCGAAATAGGGTTTTTATAGTTTTTGTTAAGAGTAAAATGTTCTTTAAAATGTTGTATTCGAATATCAACTATCTTCATTACTGAAATAAAAAAAGAGTCCAAAGATTTTTTGTCGGCTTTTTCCCGTTTTACCCATTTCAAACAGTAGGCACGGAGTGAGTCGTTGATGATATTACGACACTCATTCCAGTTAATAGTTGACGGGGGACGATATTTAGGTCCTTTACTGAGGAATGATTTTAACTCTCGGTCGCGAACGATGTTAAGGTCTCCTGTTATAACATGGGAAATTGGGCCATAGGTGTATTCTGAATTACTGCAATTACACGACATAGGTGTATTTTCAGTGATATTTACATCTTTACACAATTGGCTATAATTAAACACATATTTTCGGGTAGATTTCTTGTAAATATAACAAATGAGAGGGAGTTCAGTATTATCAAAATATCCAGGAATGTGGTCTTTAACAGAATGGTCGTTAAAAATACCGGCAATATTTACAAAATCAAAACCTTTATTGACATACTTTATTTTAATAAAATGTTTTTTATGATCTTCAGGGCGATCAATTTTTGGAAACAGTTTAGAATAACAATATGCCATTATAATTTGGACAATTTCATAATTAGGACTGTAATATGAAATTGTGTTGCAATCCTCTAAAATTTTATTTTATTTATTTATAGGTAAAGAACAAAGCTTGGTTAACAGATAATGTCTGCCGTTGTTTTTTGAAATAGAAATTAGGTCCGAAATATTTGTATGGTTGGTCCGAAATTTTCTTTGATTGCGATTTTTTCTGCGTCCATGAGAACGATTTTTACGAACAGTTTTAGAAACTATATCCAAAATGTTAACAGAATCGGTTCTTGATATATTGCAAGTATGTATTGATTAATCAATGATAATTAAAAAAAAATCATAAACTTGTACAGGATGAGTACATACCATGAGCTACTACCTATCATGATAATTAGAGCAAGGTTCCAATTTAAGTATTGACATTCTCAAGTGAAGACTTTAGTAGGTTTATGTATACGACTTAAGAATTATACCTAACTATAAGGAAATTCGTAGTGAAATATGAGTTTAAGGAACACTTAAGTTAAGATGTTCTATGCACTCGGGCCCAACAGCTGATCGTCTTTAAGCAGAAAGAAAATGTAACCATGTAAAAAAAATACTCAAGTTGCTTGAAAGATAATTAATATTGTGCCTTTCTTCCTCCGAGTTCTAAATGATCGTTCTATAGGTAAAGGGGAGACAAAACACATTGTCGTTTAAAATTAAAAGAAACGTAATTCATGCATGTGTTAACATGAATATCTTTTTTTTATATCATAATTTACAAAACAATTATCAGAAAGTCATAATTCAATAGTTAACATTCTAGTCTACAGACACACAATTGTGCAGTCCCTTCGCGCAACGTAACACTTGGTCCTTGCTCTTCTCTGTCTGACGTTTTTTCCTGTCGGAACACACAGTACAGTCCTTTCCTTTTAATTGCCTTTCTTATTTTTTGACGTGGTACAAGCTTCTGCTGTCTGTTTAAAAGATGTTCCTCAATGAGCCTTTTTTTGTTTCACGACTTGAAATCTTGATAATATTGGGTTATTGGAAGAGTTAAGCAGTAAATGGCATTCAAATACCGTTTCGATCGCTGAGGAGACATTTATTGTCGAAATATGGATATGGTGCACACATTATTTGTTTGCACCTCATGTTTGTGGTATATCATCTTTTTTACAACTTTATTGTTTTACGTTTGGTATTAAATTATTATTAAGATTCATTTATTATATCTGGGGATCATTCAACTTATTGGAAATCGCCAATGGCAGTCAGCAGAGTATAAGAACATCAGTTGTTCGGCCTGTTAGGCAAATGCGTTTTGTCAAAATAGACTTTTTCACTTTTTTGGGTCTTTTGGAAATGGTTATTTGTGCTGTATTTAGACCCTCTACAAAGAATTTGTTTTACATGCACACGTATAAAAATTGCGGATTTTATCCAACGCAATCATAGGTTTAAACGTTGTTTTCAATTAGGACTTTTATGTACATTTTCCTTCAGGCTTTTATGATCCGTTTGTTCGCATTTGAGGATTAAACTGTTTTACGTTTGCGCGCAGCTTTTGATTACATTTGCGCGCATTCATTTTACAGGTAAACTTAGGTAAAAATATTAATTAAAATTTCAAGTTTCAAGTTTCAAGTTTTTATTAAATCAGGAAAATCAATACAAGTATAATGATGTCTTCCCCCACATTAACATGATATTACATCACATGAATAAATATATATTATGTATGACAAAATATCAAATCAAGGTTAAATGAATAAAATTACAAAGATTCAAAGCATAATTGTATGTAATGGCATATATTTTTTGTATCATCAATATTTTGTGGGTTAAGTAAACTAATAATGGTTTCCATAACTTTTTCAGGGCACAGATCTTGTGAATTAAAATTTAGTTTATTAAATAGTTGTTTTCTATAATTTTCAAATTTTTTGCAATAAATAAGGAAATGTTTTTCATCTTCTATTTGATTGCAGTTAGAGCATATTCTGTTTTCTCTCTTAATTTTTGGTCTGAAATATCTACCCTTCTCAATCAAAAGAGGGTGGGAACTAATTCTTAATTTTGTAAGATTTCTTGTTATATTAGGAGAACATTTATAAGATAGATAATTTTGCAATTTAAATTCTTCTGAATAAATATTGGCATAGAAATGTAATTTATTGTCTTGTTCAATTGAACGTAATTTTTCTAGATTATGCAAAGTGTTATTAGAATGTTGGTTATTAATATTTTCCTTTAAGTTCTTTAAATTGAGATTATTGTCTGTTAAATTATATTTTTCAATAGAGTTAGAGATAAATTTGTGCCAAGATCTGTGTCCATCAGTATATAATGAATGATCTAATTTATATGTTTCACTAAGCAATCTGTCAAATTTAATCAAATTGTAATTGACTATATATTTTTCTTATTTTCATAATGATTTATGATTATCAATTATTAATTTTGTAAATATTTCTTAATTCAGATTATATATAATTGTTCATATTTAATTCTAAGTTATATGACTTAAGGCATACATGTAACTTCATTGTAAATATTTCAGGATGAAAAGTGTTTCAACTAATACTGTTCTTTTTTGTCGAGCCTGCGACTTTTATCGCAGAAAGCTCGACATAGGGATAGTGATCCGGCGGCGGCGGCGTTAGCTAACTTCGTTTAAAAGCTTTATATTTTACCAGGTGGATACTTCATACTTTGTATATGGAGGCCTTATGTTACGAAGATTCCGTCAGTCACATGTCTAATGTCCTTGGCCTCATTTTCATGGTTCAGTGTCTACTTGAAAAAAAAATAATTTTGTAATGTTTATTTTTCTCTTATTATAAGTAATGGTATGTGCGTACCTTGTAATGTCATCATGCCCATGTCCGTCATACAGTTTTCACTTGACCTCGACCTCATTTCATGGATCAGTGAACAAGGTTATGTTTTGGTGGTCAAGATACCATATGTAATAGGAGTAGTATATTCGGTGTATGGAAGGATTGTTAGGTGTACATGTCTAGCTGGCAGTTTTTGTGTTTTGGTCTGCTTTTCTCATACTGTATGCGATAGGTCTACTATATTTGGTGTACGGAATGATTGTAAGGTGTTCATGTCTAGCTGGCAGTTGTCATATGACCTTGACCTCATGTTCATGGTTCAGTGGTTATAGTTAAGTTTTTTGTGTTTGATCTGTTTTGCTTATACTGTATACAATAGGTCTATTATAGTTGGTGTATGGAATGATTCACGGTAAGGTGTACATGTCTAGCTGGTAGGTGTCATCTGACCTTGACCTCATTTTCATGGTTCAGTGGTCAAAGTTAAGTTTTTGGGGTTTTGATCATCTTTATTTGTTATATGAGAATATTTTATGATTATAAGTCAGTTGCAGTTTTTATTTGACCTTGACCTCATTTTCACGGTTCAATACTCAGCGTTAATGTGTGTGTTTTGGTCTCTTTTTCTTAAACCATAAGCAATAGGTCAACTTTATTTGTTGTATGGAATTCGAAGAATTGTAAGCTGTACATGTCTGCCTCTGGCTGGCATCGATTTGCTTATTTAATTATAGTGTTTCTTATATTTATTTTTTGTATTTCAGAGATAATTCAGGATTTTCTCGAATTTGAATTATGATGAGATAATCCTAGTTTATTTGAGATAATCTAAGATTATTTAATAAAAGTAGTTAAGGCGTGCCATATAGGACATATAGTAATGAATAAACCCCTACCTCGTCAAATGTATACGACTTAGAGAAGTTGATAATGTTAAGATACGGTAATATTAATAATACAAAGAGACTAATTCAAGTTTATAGTACATCTACAATGTTTTCAATTGGTATGTCAATTAACTTTGTTATATATTCAATTAAAAAACAAAAAACGATTTATAATAAAATAATAATTTAATAAGAAAATATAATATATACATAATTTAAACGACCACAAATCAAATCAGCTATCTATTTTTCTTCTACTTTTTTTGGTTTCCAGAAACATGACGTCAGAGATCTCATGAAGTCACTTAAAGTTGATTTCTTTGCCTTTTTTCGTTCATCTGAAAAGAAACCCAATGCACTATACACGTGTGTTTAGCCAATAAAACTGTATTCAATTTTCATTTCAGGATTCACTAAAGCTTTAAAATGGCCCCTTGAAATAAGTGCTGCTGCACAAGAGTATATTTTTAATGTAGTGGAGGGTTGCGTGCTCACATACATGTTCAACACCGCATTGAACCTGTAACTAACCATGAGCCTACTAGCCAGTGGTTGTCGTTTGTTGATGTCTGCTTTTTAATTTGTGTTTCGTTTTATTTCATGTTATAGTATAAGTCAGACCGTCAAGGTTTTTTTCTTTTAAATTATCTCACATTTTGTAATCCCGTGCCCTTGAATGACATTGACAGCGCGCTTTGAAGTTGGTATGGGATTCATTATTAAAGGTCAAAAGGTGACTGGTAATTATTCACACAATTAAATGTTGATCCTAATATATAGTTGTCTTATTGGCAATCATAGATGATACCACATCTTCTAGTTTTCATATAAAATAATGGGAAGACGTATATATATATAAATCATTTCACCTCTATTATTGACATTTGTTCATATTTTTGTTATACCTTTTGATTGGATCTTCCTTTTGATAGATCTGAGCAAGAGACATGAGAGAGGAAGGCTCTGCAAATATAGGACATTGTTTATAATTATCATATTTTTCAAATTGCACGATAACATTTAAGGAAAAAAAACCTGCATACCTCGATAACAACAGTAAAACCATGATACACACCGATGCATATGGAAATATATATTAAAGTATATTGTGCTTATATGTATAAACTTGATATGAAATCATTCACTTGGCCATGTATTATTTTCTAGAGAACTTGGTTTTGTTAATCATACAGGCACTATATAATTGTTGACTCTGATAGCTACATGTATTGTTGTCTAAGGTTAAACGCATACGGTAACATTTACTAATTAATGTTTGAATATTTGCAGTCTGATTTTACAAAATGCGAGAGGAGACATTATCAAGCTTGATTTTTCGTCAAGAGTAAAACTGTCTTAGGGAGAAAGAAAAGACCAGTAATAGAACAATAAAAAGATAATCGGGTTTTCTTCGTATAGATATCGTAAAATATCAACCGCTCGACACAATGTGAAACTTTTTAGCTCGTTCGCTGCGCTCACTCGCCAAAAAGGTTCACATTGTGGCTCGCGGCTGATATTTAACGATACCAATGTGTAAAAAAACCGATAATCCATACCTATCAGATTTGCTCTTTTCCGTTGGAGTAAAGTAACTGAGTATTAATGGCTACACTAAAAATTAATAATAGTAAAATTTTGACATGAACACATATTGCGTAATGTTAATGGAGTCCGGTACCACGATTTCCCTAGAAATACATGATATTATATCGTCAAAACAAACTGTTTCACTAATTTAAGCAGTATTTAACAGCATTAAATATCTTGTTTTCGAAATATTCCCGTTTGTTTTGGGATATTACGTTGTTCTTCTATGTCTCGGGAAATCGTGGTACCCCATGTAGTTAGCGGAATATGCTATTCAAAACTTACCAACAGTTTTCTGTGAAATGTCATGGTCTTTAGTTGTTGTCTCTGCTAGTTTGTTCTGAACATCTTGTTCTGTTTCGTCTTGTTCCTTATTAAAGTTATCTTGTTTGTTTCCGGCTTCGTCTTGACTATTGCTTATATCTAACTGTTCAGATTGGTTCCAGTTTGAACGATATCGGCTTCGTCCTCCGCTTCTTCGTCTAATATTTATATATAAAAAAAAATTGAAAGGAACTGATATTTATTTGCATTTGTCTTTGTCACATGCAAAGGAAAAATAGGTAGAACTGTGAGTGCCTGTTTATTTTATTTTCTCGTTTACAAAGCTAATTAAATAGAGTTTGCTAAATAAAATAAAAAAAATGCTAAGACAGTACAGTAAGATAAGTAACTACATTATAACCAAGAATTTCGCAACTTTAAGCAGATGTTTGGTATGCTTTGACCAATGTTCCTGATTCAAGGTAAAATAAAATTAAGAATGAAAATGGGTGTTTCTTTTAACTGCATATTGTGTTTCTTTGTGTAGAGATATCTTTTTCCCGCGTAATGCATTCGATTAAATTAATTTCATTAATAAAAGTAATCATTTCAACAAACCTATAGCTTCACAGATTAAGCCTTCATCCTCGGGATACCTGGATACCTGTATGCACCTCGCATTTGTTCAAGTTTTGTCCAGAACTGTAACTCAGACTCTGTCTCTGCCTCTTTTTTGAACTGCGTAAACAACTTCCTGGATGTATATTCTGCAAGAAAACAGACAAGAAGTATTCATTACTCATCCATTATTCAAAATCCGACAAAATGATAATAATTGCATTTTTTATTTTTTAATACATTTGTGTTCACTAATTAAAGAATTAAATGTATAAATAAAATCGTTTTTCGACAATGTCTATCATATCTTTAATCAGTTAAGGTAAACATTCTGTCAATTTACTTCATAAACAGCACTGATATTAGAAGCTGAACCTTAGATCCTAGGTCATACTTGCGGACCATAGAGCTACGGATTTTTATATACATGTATGGTACGCAAATAATCGTAAGCTATAGTAGCTACAGTTCCGTAACTATATAGATGTATATATAAACAAAAATCTTTCGCAATGTTCTTTCTGTAATTGAAGATTGCATTGAAGGCCTTTGTGTACGTTACCAGGTCAATTCTAAATATTATTATTCAAATTTACAAACCTGATCTTCTATATGGATCTTCATATTGTTCTTGAATTTTCTTCGCCTTAGTCCAAAATTCCATTCCATCTTTAGAAATAGACTCCTCCTTAAGCTCAACAATGAGCTTTTTCTTCTCTACTTCTAAACCCTCGTGGGTAAAATTGTTAAAGTTGAGGTCAACCATCTAAAATGACAAGGAAAAATAGGCTAAGATTCTTCTTTAAAAACATCAATCATGGCTTGGCTTTTTGTCTTACGATTTATTAAAATAATTAGATACATATCTAACATTAGTTAATATTTTTTTCTTCAATGCTTCACATACATTTATATTCATCAATGCAATTGAGTCTTACGCAATAAATATTATTGTAAATATAGATTTTGGATTTTTTTTTACTGCGGTTAACGCCAGTCAAGTTTGTCCATGATGTTAAGTGTATGCCTCTCCTGAAACCATACTATTACAGTACTTCATAAGTTTGACAATACCTATTTAAAATAGAGTTTAGTTTAGTTCAGTTACCTACCTCCATTTCAATTATCTGTAAAATTCAGTAAAAATCTGTATATCTGTAAAATCTTGATAAAAAAATACAACGATACGTTTGTCAATTTGTAACGATCTTTTACAACGACGTCGAAGGCGTTACCAGTGGTGTTACTGTGACGTTCTTTGTATTGTTCTAAGCGTACTTCCGAAAAATGGCACAACGCAATATATATATAAAATAAACCACAGACGGTTGACAATGAGGGTCAAACCAAAAAAAGAAACTTTACGACTAATAAGATGATTTCAGCTTTCCGATTGTGAACTTTTCATTTTAAAGTAGCAACATTCCAGCAGCACATGCATACGGGGTATATACCCCTATATATCATCCCAATTGTTACGATGTTCCCCGTGCTTGCATTTCCTATCGTGATTTTCTTGATAGAGGGTTGCTACAGTTTAACAGATATTCAGTAGCAGATATCGGTTTTCCAATTTGCACTCGGAAAATTCTTGATCCTGTTGAGTTCCATTTTTTACTGTACCATAGTAAGTTGGAGACGCGCTAATTTATATCTCCTTTTTGGTATTTTCTTTTCTTGGTGACCTGGAATCTTTTCTGACGGAGAAGTGCAAAGCAAAATGTATTCATTATATATATGCAGATAATAATACAGTTATTGTATCCAAAACAAAATATTGCGTAATTTTAAGAAGGATAATAGGAATAACAAACAAAAAAATGCTGATTGCAAACTTTTTTTAATGTCAAGTGTAAATTAGGTCAATTTTGAAATCAAGCTTGTTTTCATCGGCAAGTTAAGTAAGTTTAAACTTTTCTATCACCAATACCGTGATTAATCTAAAAATTTAATGACAGTCGGAATTACAGCCTTAAATAGGGGTCGTCATACATTACCGAACTCTTATTGTTAAAATATTTTATAGTTTATTCAATAAATGCACATTTCTACCCTAATGGGATTGAAGGCATACATAAATCAACATAATAATTGTACAATACATCATAAAAAAAAAACCAATGAAAGAACAAAACATTATATACATGTACATGTACATATCTCTTACTGTGCAGTAACTTTGAGAACCTGATGATAAATAATAAGGGAGCTACCATTTGATTTTTATTGGGGGGGGGGGGGGGGGGGTGCTAGGATGAACAATTGTGTCCTGCCTTTTTTTTATTTGAAATCTCTGTCCTGCCTTTTTATTTTTCAGTCTATTCGGTCCTGCCTTTTTTTTCTTAGCTTATCCTGACTTTTTTTTACAATAATTGACATCCTGACTTTTTTTTTTGTCAAGTTACTTATCCTGCCTTTTTTTGTAACTCAAAATCCTGTCCTGCCTTTTCTTTTCAAATTTCATCCTAACCCCCCCCCCCCCCCCCCCCCCCCCCCACATCAAAGTGGTAGCTCCTAAGTCAGTAAATCTCTTTTAGATATGATTATAAATAACCAAATGGATTCTTCTTCATATCTCACCTAACTAAGAAACAAGAAAGATGTTGACAAAAATTAGCAATGAGCGATTATTGAAATTTAATAGAAACTCAGTCTGAAAGATGTCCAATACAGTATACCATATGGCAAGCCGAAGTGTACAAAAAGAGCTATTTTCTAATATTAAAAAATCATTCCTAATATTAAAAAATCATTTTCTAATATTAAAAAATCATTTTTCTAATATTAGAAAATCATTTTTTAATATTAGAAAATCATTTTCTAATATTAAAAAATAAGGTATTTTCTAATATTAGAAAATCATTTTCTAATATTAAAAAATCATTTCTTAATATTAGAAAATCCTTTTTTAATATTAGAAAATCCTTTTTTAATATTAGAAAATCATTTTTTAATATTAGAAAACCATTTTTTAATATTAGAAAATCATTTTCTAATATTAAAAAGTACCTTATTTTTTAATATTAGAAAATGATTTTCTAATATTAGAAATGATTTTCTAATATTAGAAATGATTTTCTAATATTAGAAAATGATTTTCTAATATTAGAAAATGATTTTCTAATATTAGAAAATGATTTTTTAATATTAGGAAATGATTTATTAATATTAGAAAATGAATTTCTAATATAAGAAATTACTTTTGATTTTCTAATATTAGAAAATGAATTCCTAATATTAAAAAATGATTTTCTAATATTAGAAAATGATTTTCTAATATTAGAAAATGATTTTCTAATATTAGAAAATGATTTTTTATTATTAGGAAATGATTTATTAATATTAGAAAATGAATTTCTAATATAAGAAATTACTTTTGATTTTCTAATATTAGAAAATGAATTCCTAATATTAAAAAATGATTTTCTAATATTAGAAAATGATTTTCTAATATTAAAAAATGAATTTCTAATATTAAAAAATGAATTTCTAATATTAAAAAATCATTTATTAATATAAGAAAATGAATTTCTAATATAAGAAATTACTTTTGATTTTCTAATATTAGAAAATGAATTTCTAATATTAAAAAATGATTTTCTATTATTAGAAAATGAATTTCTAATATTTATTATTAAAAAATGATTTTCTAATATTAGAAAATAATTTTCTAATATTAAAAAAGGATTTTCTAATATTAAGAAATCATTTTCTAATATTAGAAAATCATTTTCTAATATTAATAAATAGACTTTTTCTTTTTTAATATTAGAAAATGATTTTTTAATATTAGAAAATTAGAAAATGATTTTCTAATATTAGAAAATGATTTTCTTATATTAGAAAATGATTTTCTAATATTAGAAAATAGCTCTTTTTGTCCACTTTGGCTTGCCATAATACCAAGCTTTAAAAAAGATAGAAAATATAAAATTTTAGATGAAAGGCCAAGTTCCATTTTTATGTTCAGTTTCTGTTTGTTTTGTGTCTGTATTGCTATAACCAAATATGGTATTAAGTGGATAATATCCAAAATGAAAACATTTATATTTCCACATATCGTGTAAATAAAAATAATATATGAGTAATAATTCAGGTAATATCCGTGTGTAAATGTGTCATCGTTTTTAGGAAACAGTTTTGAAATAGAGTAGCCTCCCTTGACATTTTCAAATAAGAAAAAAAATGTATTTCAATTAAAAAAATATATACACAAGTTAAACATTTTCAACGTAATGAAGTAAAATTATTCAAAGCGCTTCAGGCATCCTTTTGATTCATGATATCAGTGGAGCTTATCTGTTATTATTATGAAATGATATAAGCGGCCTTCGCATAATCATTTGTCCGCCATGAAGTAACTATTTGGAGTGAAAGACAGACGGAAGTAACGAAAATGTCAGGAAATGTTGGCATGGAGCAGCTTATTCCCATTGTGAATAAGCTGCAGGATGCCTTTTCATCTCTAGGAACACCACTATCTTTAGATTTACCTCAAATTGCTGTAGTAGGAAGTCAAAGTGCAGGAAAAAGTAGTGTACTGGAAAATTTCGTAGGAAAGTAAGATATCAATCATCAATTGATTAGAGGTTGCTGTCAATGGTAATGACAGGCTTTTGTCAGCAATACACATTATGAATATAACTTATACCATCTGTCTATTTTCCTACCAAACGAATTACGCAAGCATTTAATAATTAAACATACAGAAAGGCTCAGACAACATGGGGGCGTAAATCGGGATATAAATTATTTGTTTACCTTTCACTCTTTTCATGTAAAATAATCTAAAATGAATACACATAACCTTAAATAATTTTAAGAATATTTTCTAACCATTTTTAGCTTCTTGTGATCTAATAACACACTACAAAGTGAAACCAAATGATCTGAATATATAAAATAATCTGAAATGGTCTATTTGTTGTTCTGTAGGGTATGACAACTCTGTACCTTAGGTACATATTTATATATTTCACATTATGGCTATTTTACGAAATTTTCCTTTGATCTTGCTGACTGATAATTTCCTTTCTTAGCTGAGTTGAGTGATATGAAAATTATCGCTAGAAACTAAGGGGGTACTTCATGTACGTCTTGGCGTTGGTTATGAAATAAGCATGCAATTGACAACGTCTTCATAGATAAAATAGCGATAAACAGATTGGTCATCTCAACTCATTTGCTTTTCTCACTTTCGCTGTACCACTCAAGGGAGAAAACCAATCTCGTTTAGATGATCAACAATAATCTACATGTATAAGTACATTTCAAATTGTCAAAACCAGTCACCAATAACCTGTACCCAGCATCCTCTGAAGCATACATGTACTTTAAATTGGAGATAGTGAGAAATTATTTTTAAAAGTGTAGAAACATTTTCTACTTACCATAAAGGTTATATAAAGATATGAAGATCAGGAAGTAAGAGTGCATAAAAATATAGATATTTAATTCATCTATAATATGTGCATTTTTTGTCCCCTGTGTAACATACATGTATGCTGCAGAGGATATAGAAACACCAGGTTTCCATCTGTTCAAATGTCTGAACCTTTGTCTGTTGCAATCTCACATCTACAATTCTTGCCAGAGTTTTATAATACTTATATCATACATTGTAGGTTTATATTAGTAAAGTCTTGTACAAATGAGTAATTCTTCTTGGAAAAAATAATTATATGGAAAATTAAATATTTGTGCTCTCATGTGTTCAATTCTTGCCAGATTTTCATGAAACATATCATAATTATATTAAATTAAATATAGGTTTAAATCAGCAATGACTTGGATGAGTGCTATGATTAAATTCAGTGCCAATTTATTCTTTTTAAAAGATTTATGTCCCTTTGAAAAGTTAAATAAATGGATAATTGACTCATTACTTTTCAGTGTAAAAATCTTGCCAGAATTTTATGAAACTTAAGCATATAGGTTGATGTAGGTCTATATTTGCAATGTCTTTGACCGTTTTGACAATTTCGTTAAAAGGTGATGATCTGTAATTTTTAAACCTTGGAAATATTGATTTATAACTGAATTTATATTGCATTTGCTCTGAGAGCCCTCATTTCTCCAAGATATTAAAAAAGCACAGAAAGTAAAACGAAAACAGCAGCAAATATTAGTATTATATGTAAAAATAAAAGAACTGAGTTCTAATGTAATGATTCTGGTTAATTAATCGAAAAGCTTTGAAACAATTTGGTTTGAGATGATTTGATGATCCATGTACATGTAGCTACAATTTAGATATATACAATGTATGTGTACATTGTATGACACAGTGTCATCAAACATGTGTCTGGTCTGTCAGGTCTGTGGTCAAGAGAGTTAAGACTTTGCCAGATGAATTATCTTATAGAAACAAAGGTTGAATTATTAAAGGAAAACAATACAGATTTGAAAAGAAGACTTAAAATTAGACCTGTAATTTTTTATGCTATTTTTCTCATACAGACAGAATACATGTATTTATCATTGTTAATTGAATGTACATGCATGTTATCACAATGTTCTAATTTTAAATTCCTTTCTGTTTTGTTGGGGTTTTGTCTATCTCCATATATAATATTTTCATCAGGACAGATGATTATCATCCAAGCAGGACCAAGGTATTTAAAATTATAAATGGAATTGGTATAACACCAAAAAAATAATCAGTCGGAACATAATGTAATTTCTGCAAGTTAATTATAAATGTGTCAATGGTTTTTAAAAGCTAAAAATAGAGCAACCTCATATATGAACTCATATTTAAATATTAGACATACAATATTTTTTATTAACAATGAATTACATTTGTTAGTAATATTTAAGAAATGACTTCTTCAAATGATTCATATAATCATTTGAGTATTATTAAGTCAGTAGAGTTTATCAAATATAATTTTGAATATTGGTCTGACATCTAGTCCCTTGCCTATCCTGAAGTTAATTCTTCAGAAGAAAAGAAGCCACAGTATAAAAAAAAATGGCAGGAAATATTGGCATGGAGCAGCTTATTCCCATTGTGAATAAGTTGCAGGATGCTTTTACTACTTTGGGAACACCATTATCATTTGATTTACCTCAGTTTGCCGTCGTAGGATGTCAAAGTGCAGGAAAGAGTAGTGTACTGGAAAATTTTGTAGGAAAGTAAGAATATCATTTAGATATATATTTGAAACTGTCTAAAGCATGCACATTTTCATGATTTTGATTGTTTTTAGTGTATTTTGTTAATGGATTTGGTTTCCTAATTGTGAAATGTTGCTCATCAGCATTTTTATAGTTGACGTAAATTGCCATTTCTGGTCTATTGTGTATCATCATGATCATGTCCACCTGAAATGTTTTCTCGCTGGGACTTTTATTGCACAATACTTAAATGGATATAAATATAACCAAGACCATGAAGACTGGTATTTATCATAACTAAAAATTTAGCTTTCTTTAATATTTTCAACAAATTTCAGTTTTATTGGACTAAATGTGTTTTTTTCTAAAATTGAGGATATTTAACTAATGTGTACATGTACATGGTTTGTCTATATATATAGCTACATGTACAAATGTGCAAAATATAACCTCAATAGCTTTTTTTAAGCTAGAATTAAATTCAACATACAGACTGCTATAAGCTTGCAATATTTAACTAGTGACTTCTTATAAGGAAAAGTTGTGCCTCTAACATGTCTAACCATTGCTGATTTATTTTGACCCCAGTTATGTCATTCATTGACCTTTAAACTAATGGTAATTATGATATCTAAATGTTCCAGTAACTTGAGTAAGTGAAGCATTTTGGTAAGTTTTATCTTAAATATCTTAAGTATTCATTTGATGTAAGATCTGAAAAAAATATTAACCATCTTTTATCCTTCATTAGCCTGAAATTTAAACTTAAAAAATTTACTTTTGGAATTTTATTTTCTCTTAAAAGTTCATGGCAGCTGGTTCCTTGAATCATTGTAAATGAATTAAAAAAAAAAAATGTCTTCCTGCAATTATTGGTGTACATTTAGAGTTGTTACCAGATAAAACATGTATGTAGTCGTATCAATACATGATATATGTTTTCCTTTTTCCCTCTGGCTTATGTATCAATTATCGGTAAATACAGGGCAAGCCATTAGCATGATTAAGTTACTTCTAAGTGGATAATATTGCAAAGATACAAACTATAGGGCTTTTATTAATGGCAAATGGATGTCCTGGCAGCAGATTTTTTTCTAGATTGTTTTTTTTCCCCCATTTTTGATCAATGCCTCAAAGTCTGTCAAAGAAAAATATATGTAAGATTCCTTTGTTTTACCCCTTTCATTGTAGCTTGATTATTGAATGATAGTATAAAGGCTATAACATTTGACCCAAAAATGACAATCAATAATTTTGTTTCTTAACATTAAATGATGTAAGTAACTAGGGCTTCATAAGGTCAACCCCCTTAGGTCACAAAGTCATGTTTAAAAACTTCATCATCAATAATCATGTCATTTGATTACTTTTAAGTAAACTAGATAGTTCAAATTTTTGTTTGAACATTTCAAAAGGGACTGAGATATGTCAGGTTGCATCTTGGTCTCCTTTCAAGTACTCAAAGGGCACAGATTTGACCATGTTGAAGCACAGGCACTTATTTCTATCCATGGGAAGACCCACTATCAACATTGGTCAACGTATATTTGCACTGGCTCTTGTTTCTGTCCAGGGTATACTGCATGTTCCCATGGAACAAGTGCCTAGCTGTGTGTTGGAGCCTCAGTACATATATCATGTGTATATTGGCATTATCATCAATATAATTTTAAAAGATTTCAAAGATTTTATCATTCTATCATGTTCATGGTACGTACATACAAAAATGTACATGTAATCATGATATTTTCATTACAAAATCTTTTACTATCAAATTGGAAATTCAACTTAGTTGTATTTGAATATGAGGAAACTACTGTTATTTATTATAGACAATATATCCAAAGATTTAAACTTGATACATGATTTGAATGGTGAAAAATTTTCTACTTGCTACCACTTAGACATAAAGTGAAACAAATCGTAAATCCATAATGTCCGTTACGTATGAATAATGAAAAGGTTCTGGACAAACAAGAAAATCAAACCAATCTATCTGTTTCCCTATGATAATGGTACCAGTTTCAGTATTGATTGACAGTTACTGAAATATCAATACGGTAAATATTTATTCCAGTTACAACATATCCTATTGATCAGGAGAGCTATAAAAACTTTTCAATCACGACTAAAACTTTCAAAGACAACAACAAAAATCTATAGGATACTGTTGCGAGGAACATCAGCGGCTCCAACAGATAATTAGAAGTCGTGGAACTGATTGAGAAAGAAAACTAATAATCAAGATTCATCTTCCAATTTTTTTTCGGTATTGCGGATTTTCATCAATAATAATTGATTTAAAATGGTTTAATATTGAGAAAAATCAATTGGTTGATTATCCGTAACTTCTTGAACAACAAAAGAACAAGGAGTTATATTAACCAAAATTTTTTCTATCAATTTTTATTTTTTGATAATTAGATAGGTTGAAAGAGATAATATATAGGTTTAGGCCATAGTTATTATATTTTTAGTTTTGCGAAATTTTTTGACAAAACCAATGGGTAGGAGGACGAAAAAAAAAGAAAAAAAAAACTGCTGCTGCTGCTGATTTTTTTTTAATACCAACCGTCAATATCAAATAATTTTTTTTTTATTTCACCAGGAGATTTTCTACTAGTGTAACAACTATTTTTTTTTCTTGACAAGGTTTGAATTGAAAATCAATGTGCAAAAACTTACTAAATCACCAAGAGCATAAATTTAGATTCTTTCATGCAGTTATGTACTAAAAATTTTTTTTTTTTGCATAAAAAAAAAAACCACTGGGTCGGAGGAGAGAAAAAAAAAAAATCAACATTTTTAATTTTTTTTTTTTTCCTATTTGGCAAAAATTAGGGTAGGAGGGTTCGTAAAACTAAAAAAAAACAAACTACGGCCTTAACTAACATTAATCAATTTCTACCCATCGAAATAATGGAAATGTTAGTTAAAGTTAAAAAGGCTTCTTTAGTTTCAATATTAGTTCTTTCAACATTTTTTTTAAGGTTACTTGAGGCATTATGATATTGATTGATTGCTGTTTGCCTAACTTTAATTATGCTTAAATAGCAACTATTTGTGTTTACACATGTACATTTATCATGTTTATATTCAGTTGACAGTTTAAAACACAATTAGGTCAAAAATTATATTTTGATTGTTTGAACATGTTGAAGTCGCCTTTCTACCCACCTAAAATGCAGCCTACCTGAATTTTTTTTGAAAGAATCATTTCTAAATTTTTTTTTACAGATATTTTCCTGTACTCTAACATTGTTTTCTTGTGTATAAACACACAATTTATGTAACTAAATGATGTTTGCATAAAAAATCCTTACCTTCTACCCATCCAATCCCACATGTGAAACCATGAGTAGGCAACATCATCAATTTTTTTAAGGGTGGCCTTAAAAAATTGATAAAATTTGGTAGATTTTGCAAAGTGGTTCAACTTGAATGTAGATCCCTCGGTAGACATGTTAATTAGTGACAATATTTTCATTGAAAAGGCCCCATATGACTATACATGTATTTGACATGATCCCAAAAATATATGTGAAATAGTTGTTGCACTGGTTCTTTATCATGCAAAGAGAATTGCATTCTCCTAATGCACAGTATCAGATTTTTGGGTAATAACGGGTGAATCTTTTAGCTTTCTACAGGGCCTTGGTGGCTGAGTGGTCTAAGTAGTTTCTTCTGTAATCAATAGCCTGTCAACACTCAGGTTGTGAGTTCGAACCCCACTCGTGCGTTTGCACTCGACTGCAATCTTAATTGACCAGGATTGTCAGTTTTCTTATCTTAGGTCAGTGGTTTTCTCCGGCCACTCCGGCTTTTTCTGACAATAAAAACTGGCTGCCACGGAACAGACTAAATCATGTAGATGCGGTGCTAAAAAATGATGTCAAAACACAAAAGGGGTAGGTCCGGTAAGGACTCATTTTGGCCTCAAATTTCAGTTTCATCTGACGAAAGATTTTGACCACTTTTTAAACACTTAAGTGTCTATTTCACTTGATTCAATTAGTTTATGTGAAAGATTTTAACTGATTAAGTCATTAAAAACGATCAGATTCAAGCTCAAATATGAAAAATCTCTCAAATATGCCAAAAAACGTCACTTTTCAGTTGGTTTTTGTCAAAAATGTAAGCCGCATCCGTGTTCATCCACAACCTTTATATATGTTATGTATCATCATAAAATACAACTAACATTTCAATATTAAGGATGAACACGAATGCGGCCACTTTCGTTTTACACGGAAACCGTCTAAAATTTAACTAAAATGATAAAATTTTGAAGATTTCAGTAATTTAGCATGACTTAATGGTGCTACAACCCGATATATGTGCATTGTATTGTCAAAACAGCCCATAATTATGTAGCAGAAGCATTCAACTGTCCCATAAATAACTAAAAGTTTATATTTTAACAATTTTGTAAAACTGTTATATTTTTTTGGGCCAAAAGGGGGTCTTACCGGACGTCCTCCGTTCACATTCCATCAAAATATTCAACCAACTTTAAACATCTGTATGTCAGGACCACACATTATTCTTAGAAATCAGACTTTGGGAATTTCTGATTGAGAACAAAATGAAGAAATGTATTAATAAATGTCCTTAAATCCAACAAGTATATTAAAAAAAATAACTCCATATTATATGCACTGACCATAGTCACCACTGTGATCAGTAGAATGTTTATGTTGAATGTTAAGACTGTCATTGTACCACATTTGCCTATTAATTTTTTGTGATTGTTTGTTGGAATGGCTATTAATTTACTTATAATATTTTTTTTCAGAGATTTTTTACCCAGAGGAAGTGGTATAGTAACAAGACGACCTTTAGTTCTACAGTTAATAAATTCTAAAGCTGGTATGTTTTAAAACATCTTTAGTTTTCCCCAACCTATATTTCCATGGTGAATTGTGAGTTACAGCAGTAGAAGATGGTTTAAAAATGATAAATAATTCTTACGCTGTTACAATGTACAATACAGATAAAGCAGAACTGGGAACTAGTCTACAAGTCTAATTGAATCAAATAGTTTATTGTTCAATTTAATACACCAAAGAATAAATATTTCAAATATATGTATTGTTACTTTGAAAATACAAGGAAAATATATTTTAATAAGATTTTTGCCAATACATGCACATGATGTAGAAGGAAATAGCAGAATAAAAGGAAGACATTTGGTTTACATAACAATGTAATTTGTGTCATTAAAGATCACTGTTTTCTTAATCATGTTAAATAGACCTCTGATTTATTTCGATTAAACTTGTCTTTGTTTATTTGCTTCCTTGATCAACAAAAAAAAAAAAAATCAAGATGTCTTCCTATTTATATTAGTAAAAATTTATACTCCATTACCGGTAAATCGTCATAATAATTGTTCTGGTATATTTATGCCTTTTATCCGGTAGTCACCTTAATATTCATACATTGATTAGTTCAGTGCAAAATCGTCTAGGAGATTTATTTTTGTCATCATGTAAAATAAAGTTATTATTTTTATTTTTACAGAATATGCAGAATTCTTGCACCAGAAAAACAAATATTATTCCGATTTTGATCAAGTTCGGAAGGAGATTGAAATGGAAACAGATCGTGTTACCGGTGGAAACAAAGGCATCTCTAATATACCTATTAATCTTAGGGTTTACTCCCCTAATGGTAAGACTTGGTATTATAGAAAGAAATCGAAAATTATTATGATTAATTGGTTAAGCAATTTAATACTTAATATCTCAGTTGTTATGCCCCTGTCTTAGCGAAGGGGCATTCAGTTTAACCCTTGTCTGTCAGCACATCTGTACGTCCAGAAATTGGTTTCTGTTCTCTAACTTTAGTTTGCCTCAACCAAATGTTATGAATCTTGTTCACAAAGCTTAAAAATACAAAATTCAGATTAAATTTGAATTTTGGTGGCATCACTTTCACTGTTTAAGATTTATGCCCCTTTACAAATAGAAAAATATGCTGAGTTTTTGGTTTTTGTTCTTTGATTGAGGTAAGCCTCAACCAGATGTTATGAAACTTAGACACAATGCTAATTCATGGAGCATCAACTGTGTGCCATGGACAAATTACCCATTTGTCCTTATAATTTTGGGGGTTCATGGCCTATGCATTATGTGGGGTTATTTCTATATGGATATCATCTCTAGCTTTTCATTTACAGTATTTGAATTATGGTATATGTTTTGAAATACATTTTGTTTCAGTCTTCAACAGTTCATAATTTTATTTGACTATATTTCTTTACAGTACTCAACTTAACCTTGATAGATTTACCAGGTATGACCAAGGTAGCCGTTGGTAACCAGCCCCAAGATATTGAAATTCAGATCCGTAATATGGTGTTAGAATTCATATCAAAAGAGAGTTGCCTGATTTTAGCTGTATCCCCAGCTAACACAGATTTAGCCAATTCTGATGCTCTGAAAATAGCGAAAGAAGTTGATCCACAAGGTAAACTCGAGTTATATTTGAAATAAAAAGGAAAGAATATTATTTCATAATTCAAAGTATAGAAACACTTGACAAAACCCAATGCAAAAGAACAGTTCTTTTATTGTTATTCTTCATTTCAGTTTAATATTGTGGTCTATAACATGGAGCAAAAGCTCTCATTTCTCCCTACTAGACCAAGATGGCCATTTATTCTGTCCTGAGTTGATGATACAGATGATATAAAAAAAAAGATGTGGTATGATTGCCTATGAGACAACTTTCCACAAGAGACCAAAAAGACACATACATTAACAACTATAGGTCACTTTATGGCCTTCAACAATTAGCAAAGCCCATACCGCATAGTCCGCTATAAAAGGTCCTGATATGACAATGTAAAACAACTCAAACGAGAAAACTAACGGCCTTATTCATATAAAAAAGTGAATGAAAAACAAATATATATATGTAACACATAAACAAACGACAACCACTGAATTACAGGCTCCTGACTTGGGGACAGGCACATACATTAATAATGTGGCGGGGTTAAACATGTTAGTGGGATGCCCACCTAAGCTGACCCTTCATCTTTAAAGTGAAATTACACTGGCCCAGAAATTTCTCGACATTGACCATCTATTAGGGGACTTTAGGGCTTGATGGTCGACTGTTTTAGTCCTTTCATATATTCTGTGTACTGCCCTTTTTAAAAAAAAAAAATTTTTTATTATTAACTTTTCATTTGTACTAAAAACAAAATCTTTTGGAATGGTAGCTGCTTTTTTGTTGGAGAGAAATTTGTTTCCAAGGTTTCAAAATTAAAATTGTTCATATTTTTGTGCACTAATATATTTGATAAAACTACAGGTATACGAACCATTGGTGTTATAACTAAGTTAGATTTAATGGATGAAGGAACTGATGCAAGAGACATTCTAGAAAACAGAACTTTACCACTGAGGAGAGGTACGTACATAATGTTAAAAAGTTTTAAAACTTGCATTGTAAATGTAAACAGCAATTTATTATTTAATAATTTCTGAATTCACAATACAATATAAAAAAGGAGATGTGGTATGATTACCAATGAGACAACTCTCCACAAGAGACCAAAATGACACAGAAATTAATAACTATAGGTCACCGTACAGCCTCCAACAATGAGCAAACTCATACTGCATAGTCATCTTTCAAAGTCCCCGAAATGACAATGTAAAACAATTCAAACAAGAAAACTAATGGCCTTATCTATATAAAAAAGATGTATTAAATCGTTAAATCTTACACATTTGTCTTATTGTTTATTAATTGTAATAATAAATGCACACATAAAATTTCGAAATTTAATGTTCATCAACTTTTAACCGTTCTGATGTCTATGATAAAGTGATCTTGGAAAAACAACATTATTAGTTTCTTAATTAATGGAATATAGTTTAAGAGAAAAATAAATGATGATAATGAAGAAAGAAATGACCTTTGACAAAATGTTTGATATGAATAATGTTTTCCCCATAATAGCATTTAACATATTTACCAGGTTATATGGGTGTGGTTAACAGAAGTCAGAAAGATATAGAAGGTAGAAAAGACATCCGAGCTGCCTTAGCAGGAGAGAGGAAATTTTTCCTTAGTCATCCAGCATATAGGTTTGTTTTATGCTTTAAAAAGGAATTATTTGAATCTTGAATAATTGTGAATTATGGAAAATTGACGAGAAATGTATCATGAAAACAAACCCAACTAATTAGGGTTAGTTAGTCTATATCAGTGGAGGTAAAACAAATATTAGCCATGCACATGGCAAAACTTATTTACTTGGGTTATTTTTCATTATACCTTTCTAATCAATTTTCCAGAATTCAAAATAATTACAGATTTAAGTAATTCCTTGTTTATACTTAAAAATAGGGATACATTTTGCAGATCATTCAAAGACAATTTTTTAAATGAGTTTAAGTGAAAGATTTTCCATAATTTTTTTTTATGATAGTATGAATAATGAACTATTAGAGGGGTAAATTCAGTAAAATATCTCCCATTGACTTTAATGCTAATCTATGTGTGGAAATAAATTTATACCTGATTTACCTTTAGAAATTAAAATCTTTCATATATCATTCATGAAAGTACAAATGTAGCCCTATCTTTTGCAACAATAAAAACATGGGGTCATGCAGCATTTTTGGGCATTCACATGGCCTTGTTTACAAACAATGTAGATTCGCACTGAATTCCCATACTGACCCCCATTACTTTTCAACCCTGAAGGGAAAAAAATTAGTACATTCAGCATTTATTTTTTATTTTTTTTCAACTCTAGTTTTGATCCATCTACCAAAAAATATTTATTACAAACATTATCTGCCAATCAGAAGACCATATAACAGTGCTATACAGAAAGCTCTCCCCTAAATGGGCGGTCCCTGATGACGTATATTTATTTACTGAATTTACCCCTAGACATATTCATTTTTTGATTGCACTTTATACTACAGACTGATTGTCTCCCTTTTTGTTAACCATCTATGTTTGATATGAGAATTCTAACAAACATCATTTATTTGAAGGGCAAATAAACAACAGTGTCATATCAATTGATATTAGAGATTTCCCATTATGATTCATTTTAATGGAGGAAAAAGATAATTGTTGTTACCTGATTCTTGAATCTATAAAAAACAAACAGATTGAATACAATTTTATTGAATTTTGTATAGACACATGGCTGATAGAATGGGAACACCATATCTTCAAAAAATCTTGAATCAACAGTTGACCAATCACATTAAAGATACCTTACCAGCCTTGAGGAACAAGTTACAGTCTCAGCTATTGGCTATGGAGAAAGATGTGGAAGAATTTAAAAACTTCAGACCTGATGATCCAGCCAGGAAAACTAAAGCAATGATGCAGTATGTTGTTTAGATAAAAAAAAAAAAAATCATTTGATCAATTATTGAATCGATAGAAAAATTAAGAAATGATATATCCTTGTCTCTTCATAGTTCAACATTTTAAAAACTGACTGGGAACAATTTTGAAAAAATATATATACATGAGGGGGGGTCAGAGGGGTCCTGATCCCCCTGCTATGCATAAAGAAATAATTGTATCATATTTGAGGGGCAAAAATAAGGTATAATAGTAACCAAAACAGTATTTCTAAATTAAAAATGAAATTATTTTGACTTCATTATAATTACATTTTCTTTTTTGTAACAATGACAGCATGACTAATTGATAAAAAAATCAGACACGAAAAATTGAATTCTCAGTGCAGGACAAATCGTAAAAGTTGTTATGACAAAAGACACTGAAAGATTGGTTGAAAATGTCACTAAAAATGCTAATTATCTGTGATTTCTATTTTCAGAATGTGTACACAGTTTGGTAGTGATTTTGAGAAGACTATAGAAGGTTCTGGAGCAGAAATAAGTACATTAGAATTAAGTGGTGGAGCTAAAATAAACAGAATTTTCCATGAAAGATTTCCCTTTGAACTAGTCAAGGTACTTTCTACATGTTAATTCACAGCATTTAAAGAGAAATATTACTTTCAAAACTATATTTAAAATTTACAAATTTTGACAGCTTCACTTATCCATTGTAAGAGGCTATTGGTTTAATCCCAGGCCTTGTAAAACAGAAAACATAAGAATTGGAATGTAATGCTCCTTCTTAAAAACACAGCATTTAAGCAAAATGGAAAAAACGCTTCCCAGTCATGGGATGTATCTTCTTTTTGACAGTTGCTTGTGACCAAGCCTTCTTAAAAATGACTCAGCACTCAAGAGTTTTGGTCTAGTTCAATGCAGGGCAGAGTCATTTTGCATTATCATATTATCATCCATCTTTAAATTCCCAAAAATCAATCAATGAATTTAGATGTTTTCTCTGACAGACACGATATTTATTAGGTTGATATGCTGTATTTATGAAGTTGTTTACAGATATGACAATCAATGATAGTTGTCCAATCAAAACTTGGCTTCATGTTGTTCAAAATGCAGCTCATTCAATGTTAACATTGTCTGTAAAATGTTCTATAAAATTTTCTAGATGGAGTTTGATGAACGTGAATTACGACGAGAGATTGGGATCATTATTAAGAACATCCATGCCATTAGGTAAGTCTCAAAAAACAGTTTCAGTAATATTAACTTTCTGTTTTCACAGATCTACCAAAAAGATAGTATATGTGAAAGAGAAATACGCAGAGAAATAATGTATACAATAAAAAGTGTACACGGTGTACGGTGAGAACAGAACATGCTCAGCTTTTCTAATTAGATTTCCTTATTACTGCAAATCGCCCTCAGTCTTATCAAGATTTCCATGCAATTGGTCAGTTCAGTTTATTTTTATCAAGAGCCATTCACAAAAATTAATTGTTGAACAGTATTGCTCAGGCATAACTCAGAGAGATTTAAGGTTAACCAAACTGGGCTTTGTTCATTGTTGAAGGCTGTATGGTGACCTACAGTTGTTAATTATCTGTGTCATTTTGGTCTCTTGTGGATATTTGTCTCATTAGGAATCATACATCATCTTCTTTTTTATATTGATAGTTCATTAATTTTAACAAGCATTTATTTTTGAATTAGATCGAACTGACCTTTTGCAACAAAACTAGAACTGGGTTAGATATTTGATGATTTACTTCTTGCACTCTTAGGCATTTTGGTACTATTAAGAATTTATTGGATTCTTTCATCTTGTGTGACTATCTTGCATAATTTACATTAAATAAAACACATATTTAAATTTTCTGCACAGCACTAACAAAATGATTGAATTTAAGTTCACATGACCAGTGTAAACATTTTATAACTTTAAAAGGAAACTTATAGTACTTTGATCTAAAATGGTTTTAATACAAATTGAGACTTAGATGGAGAGTTGTCTCATTGGCCCTCATTCCACATCTTCTTACATCTATATAGACAAAAAGATTGAGTAGCAAAATGATCGTTTCCAATAGGCAAGTTAGCTGAATTGATTAAAACCTTGATATCAAGTATACCTCAAAATCAAATTTTTCCTCAGTTGACAAATACCCGGAAAATGACAAACCTGTGCACAATTTTAGAAATAAATTTTTATAGTTATTTAGAACTATTAAGTTTAAACAGTATTTCATCGCTGGGCTTCTCAAATGTTGTAAATTACAAATTTTTCAAGAAAAGAATTTGTCACAAACAGGCTTTGAAAATTTTGGCAAAATGCATGCTTCCAAAATGTTGTATGTGAACTTGAACATTTATGTAAATAGCAGTGAAATAAAAACTCTGTCATTTCTGGATTATCCAAGAACTTAAATTATCATTCTACAAAGATTTTCAAGTTTTCATACAACATGTTGGAAGCAAACTTTACAAACAACTGACATTGGCAATTTTGTAATATGTGTTATTTTACACATTTTGATTGGTCTAACTGTATGCTATTTTGTAATACCAAAGATTAACTCCTGCCCAGACCATTGGTGTCAAAAAGTATTTTTAGCCAAAAAAGTTATATATGACATTTTAGAAGCCCAGCGTCGATTTGTTTAGGAAAAATCATAACTTTGAATTAGTACAATTTTAGATAAAATTCAAATATGGATTTCAGAAACATGTATTGAAAACTTTTATAAATCAGTATAAAAAAACCCCACATCTATTAAACAAACAATACTGAAAACTACAAAATTAACAAAAGAAGAAATGCTATTTAAAACTAAGAAAAAAAGGCCAATTTTTAAAAATTCAAAATTAGACCTGAAAATTAACCCCCAAAAATCATTGTCTCTGCCATTTAAAAGAATACCAAAAGATAACACTTTGTCTATTCTTTTACCATATATACCACATTGTAGTTGATAACTTCAATAAATAACTATATTCAATAGATTAGAGATTTTACCTATATATTATATTGTACTAGTACATAGAATTATAAAGAATAAAGATAACAACATCCATACTATAATAAATGTGGTGAAACATGTAATATAATAATAAATAAATAAATAAGCTTTCTTTAGAGTCGGCATGGTATATAAAACATAGACAAACATAAGCTCTAATGAGCTTTTTTAAACCGACATAGATAATAAATTATTTATCATTATGGTAGAACATTGGTGTTGAATATATATAAAAGAAGATGTGGTATGATTGCCTATGAAAACTAATGGCCTTTGATTTGGAAGGGAATCTTTAAAAAGCATCTTTTAATTGCCAAAATATACAAGTAATCCCTAAAGGTACACGAATATTTTTGACCATCTCCGCTAATTTAGAGTGATTACTGTGGATTCATTATGATAACTTGTATTGGATACCAATTTTCATGAATTTCTTTGGTTCATGTGAACAACAAAATTAATGTATAACAAAGGACAAATTTATTATAGGTTGTATACATCCCTTAACTTTTTTTAACATTTTTTCTCCAATCCACAAAAATTGTTACCTACAAAAATAAATGAATCCACAGTACAGTTTGCCAGCAGTGTAAACATTAATGTGTGTGTAGGCTGAATTTGTTACTAGTTCAAATAAATGTTTAACCTTTTGTTTGGTATAGTTGTTGTTTTGCACTTTTAACATTTATTAATTTGTTTTTTGGTACTGTGGATTCATTTATTTTCATGGGTACCAATTTTCGTGGTTTGAGGAAAACTTACATATTCGTGGATA
Organism: Mytilus trossulus; assembly: GCF_036588685.1. NCBI lineage: Eukaryota > Metazoa > Mollusca > Bivalvia > Mytilida > Mytilidae > Mytilus > Mytilus trossulus. The sequence goes on along the minus strand of NC_086374.1, from coordinate 44,259,705 downwards.
TATAATTTCGTGGTTTTGGCAAAGTCTACACTCATTCCTTTACAGAATTTGTATTTCGTTGAACATTTGAATTTGTGGTTCTCCTGTACCCACGAAATCCACGAAAATTGGTATCCAACGAATATTAATGAATCCACAGTATTCTTCGATTTAAATAATTTATGTTATTTTAATATTCACTGTTTCAAAATCTAAAGGACAAATGGGTCATTTTGATTTTTTTACCAAAAAATGAAAATGACAGTTCAATTCAGGATCGAGATTTTTTTATCACAAAATTTAAGACATCTTATTGATTATTTTTTCCCACATTCAATATTTCCTTCCTTTATTTTATTTCCCGTTAAAAAATAAGGAAATAGTTCAAAAGGAGGAGCTTGAACGATAAAGTGTAAAAATAAATTTTCAGACTTAGTTTCTGCAGTAAATTCAGTTATGTTCAGACAAAGATCTGTTCAGTAGTAGTTATATACCTGAACACATTAAAATCAAACAAGTATCTGCAAAGGTACTGAACAGTACTGAGTTTACACTCAATGGACAGTTTAAACGTATTTATTTATAGTGGATTGGGAAACAAGTTGCGGTTGCGAGTGCTGCCTTGTAGAAGCATTAGCCTGCTCTTTTTTCGAAATCTCAATGAATAAGTCTGAAAATTGATTGAAATACTGAACATAACTGAATAATTTATTTTTTAGACTTTTCGGATAATGTTATGACCAGAATTCATTTACTAGCTCACTCAAATTCAACACAATGTCTTTACACAGTAATAATGAGGATATTTGTTTTCTTTAAATTTCAGAACTGGATTGTTCACACCTGATATGGCATTTGAAGCTGTTGTGAAAAAACAAATAGATAAATTAAAGGGACCTTCATTAAAGTGTGTTGATATGGTGATTTCTGAGTTAACAAATGTTGTTCATAAATGTTCTTCAAAGGTTAGTATGTGCCAAGTTATTTTAAACTACTGAAAATAATTATACCCCCGCTTTAAAAAAGGGGGGTATACTGTTTTACCTCTGTCTGTCCATCAGTCCGTCCGTCCGTCAGTCCGTCCATCAGTCCGTCAGTCAGTCCGTCCCATGAAACTTTCGTCACATTTTTCTCAGGAACTACAATACAAGGATTTCTGAAATTTGGTTTCAGGGTTTATCTAATTCAGCTATACCGTGTGATGCGTTTTCAGATTGATCACTTGACAACTTCCTGTTTACCGAACACTTGTACGATTTTACACATGATAGCCAAGTTGAAAATTTTCGTCACATTTTTCTCAGGAACTACAATACAAGGATTTCTGAAATTTGGTTTCCGGATTTATCTAAGTCAGCTATACCGAGTGATGCGTTTTCAGATTGATCACTTGACAACTTCCTGTTTACCGAACACTTGTATGATTTTACACATGATAACCAAGTTGAAAATTTTCGTCACATTTTTCTCAGGAACTACAATACAAGGATTTCTAAAATTTGGTTTCAGGGTTTATCTAAGTCAGCTAGACACTTGCATATTTTTATATTATTAATATTATCCACTTGCGGCGGGGGTATCATCGCAGTTTACTTGTTTGATTTGATTTGATTATTTGTTGTTTAATGCCACTTTCATCACTTTTGAACTATTTCATGGTGGTCAGTTTTTATTGGTGGAGGAAGCTGGACAGAAGCACCAACCTTCTGTAGGAAAACTTAAAATTCTACTCTAGTAAATTTGTTGTAGAATGCAGGTCTAAACTCACAACCCCAGTTTAACTCAATAAGAATTAGGAAAGGACATGAATTTCCATACATCAAAGGAACATATAACAATGAATGAACAATTAATGAACCTTGACCAATGTCCAAAGTTTTATTTTTACATTTTATGTTATGTCAAGATATTAAGATGTACACAACAAAAACTAATAGTCAATGTGATATATATTTTTTGGTAGATGACAAGATATCCACGGTTACGAGAGGAAGTAGAAAGAATTGTTAATACAAGGATTCGAGAACAGGAACAAAGAGTCAAGGACCAATTATTATTATTAGTTGATGTACAGCTATCATATATGAACACTAATCACGAGGATTTTATAGGATTTGCAAAGTAAGAAAATATATGCGGTTGTAAAATAAAGGATTAAAGCTTTCAAGTCTTTCATCCAAAGAATTGGACAAGAAATATAACATTTAAAATCTAATACTTAAACCAGGGTTATCATTAGTGTAAAACCAATACAAAAAAAAAAGAAAAAATCGCACGATTGGGAAGTCATAATTATCTCAATTTAAAAAAAAAAGACATACATATAGAGAATAGAAGGACAAATAAAGAATTTAAAATTGGAAATTAATTTGATACTTTTTAGCTCACCTGGCCCGAAGGGCCAAGTGAGCTTTTCTCATCACTTGGCGTCCGTCGTCCGTCGTCCGTCGTCGTCGTCGTCGTCCGTCGTCGTTAACTTTTACAAAAATCTTCTCCTCTGAAACTACTGGGCTAAATCAAACCAAACTTGGCCACAATCATCATTGGGGTATCTAGTTTAAAAAATGTGTGGCGTGACCCGATCAACCAACCAAGATGGCCGCCACGGCTAAAAATAGAACATAGGGGTAAAATGCAGTTTTTGGCTTATAACTCAAAAACCAAAGCATTTAGAGCAAATCTGACATGGGGTAAAAATGTTTATCAGGTCAAGATCTATCTGCCCTGAAATTTTCAGATGAATCGGTCAATCGGTTGTTGGGTTGCTGCCCCTGAATTGGTAATTTTGAAGAAATTTTGCTGTTTTTGGTTATTATCTTGAATATTATTATAGTTAGAGATAAACTGTAAACAGCAATAATGTTCAGCAAAGTAAGATCTACAAATAAGTCAACATGACCAAAATGGTCAGATGACCCGTTTAGGAGTTATTGCCCTTTATAGTCAATTTTTAACCATTTTTCGTTAATTAAAGTAATCTTTTACAAAAATCTTCTCCTCTGAAACTACTTGGCCAAATTAATCCAAACTTGGCCACAATCATCTTTGGGGTATCTAGTTTAAAAAATGTGGGGCGTGACCAGGTCAACCAACCAAGATGGCCGCCAAGGCTAAAAATAGAACAAAGGTGTAAAATGCAGTTTTTGGCTTATAACTCAAAAACCAAAGCATTTTGAGGAAATCTGACATGGGATAAAAATGTTTATCAGGTCAAGATCTATCTGCCCTAAAATTTTCAGATGAATCGGTCAATCGGTTGTTGGGTTGCTGCCCCTGAATTGGTAATTTTGAGGAAATTTTGCTGTTTTTGGTTATTATCTTGAATATTATTATAGATAGAGATAAACTGTAAACAGCAATAATGTTCAGCAAAGTAAGATCTACAAATAAGTCAACATGACCAAAATGGTCAGTTGACCCGTTTAGGAGTTATTGCCCTTTATAGTCAATTTTTAACCATTTTTCATAAATTAAAGTAATCTTTTACAAAAATCTTCTCCTCTGAAACTACTTGGCCAAATTAATCCAAACTTGGCCACAATCATCTTTGGGGTATCTAGTTTAAAAAATGTGTGGCGTGGCCTGGTCAACCAACCAAGATGGCCGCCACCTCTAAAAATAGAACATAGGGGTAAAATGCAGTTTTTGGCTTATAACTCAAAAACCAAAGCATTTTGAGGAAATCTGACATGGGATAAAAATGTTTATCAGGTCAAGAACTATCTGCCCTGAAATTTTCAGATGAATCGGTCAATCGGTTGTTGGGTTGCTGCCCCTGAATTGGTAATTTTGAGGAAATTTTGCTGTTTTTGGTTATTATCTTGAATATTATTATAGATAGAGATAAATTGTAAACAGCAATAATGTTCAGCAAAGTAAGATCTACAAATAAGTCAACATGACCAAAATGGTCAGTTGACCCCTTTAGGAGTTATTGCCCTTTATAGTCAATCTTTAACCATTTTTCATAAATCTAAGTAATCTTTTACAAAATCTCCACTGAAACTACTAGGCCACAATCATCTTTGGGGTATCTAGTTTGAAAAATGTGTCCGATGACCTGGCCATTCAACCAAGATGGCCGCCACGGCTAAAAATAGAACATAGGGGTAAAATGCAGTTTTTTGCTTATAACTATGAAACCAAAGCATCTAGAGCAAATCTGACAAGAAGTTAAATTGTTAATCAAGTCAATATCTATCTGCCCTGAATTTTTCAGATGAATTGGACAACTGGTTGTTGGGTTGCTGCCCTCCAATTGGTAATTTTTAAAGAAATTTTGCCGTTTTTGGTTATCTTGAATACTATTATAGATAGCGATAAACTGTAAACAGCAATAATGTTCAGCAAAGTAAGATCTACAAATAAGTCAACATGACCTAAATGGTCAATTGACCCCTTAAGGAGTTATTGCCCTTTATAGTCAATTTTTAACTATTTCATTAATTTGGTAAATTTATGTAAATTTTTACCAAATATAGCTCTCTGTTACTAATGGGCAAAGTTCATGATAGATATAATTGTAAGAAGCAAAATCGTTCAGTAAAGTAAGAACTTCAAACACATCACCATCACCAAAATACAATTTTGTCATGAATCCATTTGTGTCCTTTGTTTAATATGCACATAGACCAAGGTGAGCGACACAGGCTCTTTAGAGCCTCTAGTTTTAAAAATCTTATTTTCATCATTAAGTTAAATTACTGATTTGACGTGGTTACATGATCTTCAACCTTAATAATGAAAATTAAACTGTGTGGAAAGTATTGTGTATCATCTTTTCAATTCAGGGAGGAAAATTTACATGATTAAAAGTTATTGTCAAAATGTTTGAAATACTGTACAGGAACCAATTTACACAAGCAATTTATTTTTGAGAATATTTATAAGAATTATATATTACTTATATCAAATGTTGATCTTTTCTTAATTCTAAAAAACTCCTTGAAAAATTGGAAAAATAAGTCTGGACAAAAAAGACGTATTTACACTTGTATGCAAATTTGTCCGCCATTACATAAAATCACACAAGTTCCCGTTAACTGTGACATCATAATTTAAAATATTTGACGTCACAATTTAAAAGTGATTGTTGCTTGACTTCAAAAGGTGATTCGGAGTAGATATGAGGTCATTCGAAGGCATGATTCAGCTAAATATCAAAAGTTTAAATACTTTTATTGCTGAGAAGAACGTTAAAAACATGAAATATGCTGTTTTGCAAAAAAATATCCTTGAAATTAAAGTTGCTTTAAAGTAAAATGAAATAAAAGGAATAAGGGTAATGTCCAATATCAGTCTGCATCTTCACAATACTCAATTTGTGCAGAAAATGATTCATTTAATACTGAGAAATAACTTCATTCTTCTGTTCAAACCTAAAGATTTTTATTTTCAGAGCACAAGACAAATCAGAAAATACTGCTAAAAGAAAAGTTGGCAATCAGGTAAAGAATTGTCTCCCTTGTATATACAGTAGTTGTAGTTGTCTCCCTTGTATATACAGTAGTTGTAGTTGTCTCCCTTGTATACACATACTTTGTAGTTATCTCCCTTAGAAACTCGACAGAAAGTCATGCATATTCTACTTATTATTTTCTTTTTAAAAATCCAAGAATATATCCAATTTATTTCTGCTTTCTATTGGGGTCAAATTATGCACGATATATATAACTTTATAGTTGTTGCAATTTATAATCTAACAATCTTGGCAAAGAAGAAAATGGTGGATGCAAATTGCATTCGGAAAAGAAAATTCAGTTGCCTTGTTTAGACTTACCTATGTTTAGTGAGTTAAAAGAACATGTAAAAAAGTACAAACAGATTTATCCATCCATCATGAACATGATGATTATCTTCGATGACATAAATTCTATAAGCTATCATCAGTTCAAGTTTGCTATGATATAAATTTTTGGTAACAAAAGCAGATTTTATGCTTGTAGCTAGTATTGTTTTTCTTTTAAAATAAGTTTAGATTACTTGAACTCTTTTGATTTAATAAATGCAAAATAATGTATTGCAGGTATATAGGTTGGACATTGCAGTACAAAATGTAATTCATCTCAATTGTGCATGTCATTCTTTCCAAAAATTTAATAATCTTATAAAATTGATTTTAACAAAACAAATAAACATGTTGTTTTGACTTTTTGTTTTCTCTACCATTTTTGTTTTCTTCAGTATCTTCAGTATCTCAAAAATGATAACATGACTATTCCCCATCTCTCAAAAAAAAACTAAATGAATTTACTGACTTTTTCATACTTACTGTTTGAGATGTTCATTACTTCTTTTCAAACTGTTGTGACTGTGGCTTGTTCCTTTAAATTTCTATAAAGACTTTCAAAAAAAAAAAAAGGATTTTTTCATGAAATCATACCATGAATCATATTTTAATCGTTATTACATTAGGGATATAAAGAAACATTTAAAAATCAAGTAAGTCAATAATAAATGGATTATTACACTAATGTTGAGGAATACATGGAGCTGGGTGATAACTAAGGATTATTACACTGTAAACTAGGAATATGACTTCTGCAAAGATTAGAATATTAACAATAAGCTATTAACAATTGTGCAGTAAGATCTCCAGACCTACATGAACAATTGGCCTTCTATTGTCAATATGGAAAATTCATCTTTATCACTATAGTTTATTTTCTAATTTTCTCATTTTGATTTTGAAAGTAAAGTGATATTTAGATATTCCTAAGTAGTGTAATAAGCCATACATAAAATAGTACCATGGCATGGTTTGACATTTGGATATTTTATTTTTGAATGCCATATTCAATAGAAATAGATACAATGAAATGGGGTGATTTTTTTTTTTATCAAACACATGTGTTTCCATGGAAAATTATGAAGAAAAAGAGCTATTCTGTAGAAGTTATTATTATTTTATTCAAACTTTTTCTGATCAAATCAAGGAAACTCAAATTTTGTGAAAAAAAGGACTGATGATGTCATTGAATGATAGATAGTTGGCTTTAGAACTGATTATTATATAAAGTAATGGACATGATGGAGACACATGCAATGATTAAATGTTAATATTTTGTTCATAAAAAAGGTAAATGTAAAACTTTAAATAAAAAACCAACAGCTGTAGTGAAACAATGGTACTATGTTATAACTAAACTTACTGGTACACATATAAACATTCAATACTGATTCTATATATAGCTTTATTATTAATTTTCTGAAAGAAGCTTCAATACATAATCAGCCAATAGCCGCTCCATAGACAATAATATATATTTTTTTTTAAATTGATTACAAGTTAAACTGATATAATCGTCAGGTAAAGCTATTTTTCTGCCTTTAAAGATTATTGTTGTGTATAAAATTTTGAGTCAAAATGAGATATTTGGTATGGTTATTTTCACATACATGTATATATGCATGCTTTTTATTTTTTTGAAATCCAATTTTCACCAATATTTATCATCATCATATCACCTTTAAAAGCATAATTACACATGTGTGTGCTAAAAAGTATCATTACACATTTTATGCAAAAAAAAAATATATTACACATGTGTATGCAAAAGGTTTTTACACATGTGTATGCAATAAAGTATGATTACACATGTTTATGCAATAAATGGGTGCATGCCAACAAGAAGAAAAATTATGAAAAATATGATAAGGTCATATTTTCACAGAATTTGTATACCTATAATGGGCAACTACAAATACATGGATAATAGGAAAACAATTATTCCTTACTAAACTTTGTTTTACTGGCAGTGATACTGATTCTAAATTTCATATTAAACATTAATTTACATTGGAACCACCACAACTCTTTTTGTTTTTCTAGCACCCCATTTGTCTTGCCCTAAAAAATCAAGAAAGTGAAACTTAAATAGTCATACTGTTTTCAGTGGTGGCATCATCAAGATACATGAATTTTATAAACTGCTTGCTAAAGGCATACTTTTATTTATAATTCTTTTGCATCTTTTTTTACTACTTAGCCCTTATATTGAAACTCTCTACCAAACCAGTATGTTACAGTATTCTTATGATCATTTACATTTAACATTTCATAGCTATGCTAGCCTGTGTTAACATTTTTATTTAACTTGAAGTTACAAATTACTTTCAATGTGATTTACAATTCTTTTACAAAGGATATTATTTTAAAATTCTCCCTCAAACATTTGTTTTATTATTTTGTCATCATTTTAGAGCTCTATTTTTATTTTAGCAGATGTAAATTTTGCTTCATTTTCTTATGCCTAATGCTGTACATTCATTTGCTTAAGTTTAATTTCATGTAATAATGTAATTTGTTTCATATTAGCTTGAATCTCATGTCAAAATAAATGAATGAATAGCTCAATTTTTGAACTAATTCAGGTCACTAAATTTATTTAGTTATCATCAATTAAAAAGACAATGTTTCACTTTATATGCTGAAGTAAATGTTATATTTCTTAGAATTTTATTGTCTGGCTTTAAAAAATGTTTTCATTCCTAGAGTATATAGAAATAGGAAGCTGTGGGTATGATTGTCAATGAAACAACTCTCCAGATGAGTTTCTTAATGAACAGCAAATTTATTTTAGTGCAGACCCAATTTCTGCCTCAAAAGTACAGCTGTCACGTCACATGTAAATTCAGAAGATCTATGTACTTTTCAAGATCCAACATGACATACTGAGATAAACCATGACCAATCCAGCATGGCATACTGAGATCAATCATGACCATGTGGAAGTGTGATCACCTCTATAGTCTATTGCAGATGATTGTAGATAAATCTTACAGGAGCTCCTGATTTCACTCCTGTTTTTAGTAGAGTTTGTGTTGTTTCTTATTTATTAAATGTAACTGTTGATGTTAATGTCTTTTGGTTTTATGAGTCTTTGTTTACTCCTTGGTTTTGATTGTTATTGTCTTTCTCCAGATCATACCAAATGCTCTAAAACTGATATTTGCTTTTTCTAAAGTGTAAGAATAGTAACCTGTCTATAGAGTTTAGAAGTAACTGTATCTGTTCATGAATATTTTTGTTGTAATATTTTTGAAGAAATTATGTATTTGCAGGTTATCAGAAAAGGATGGTTAACATTACACAATATAAGTTTTATGAAAGGAGGATCAAAAGAATTCTGGTTTGTTTTGACAACTGAATCCCTGTCATGGTTTAAAGATGAGGAGGTAAATTATTAGGAATCAGTAGATCAGTTTGAAAATGGTTACTTTAAATATATTTTTTTGGTATAAAAAAGGATAATCATAAACTTCTTCAGTTTAAATAAATGGAAATGCATGGGTTTATATCAAGGAGACAGCAAACCAATGACATAACAAAACAATCATGCTAATAGCCGAAAAAAGTGGAAAGCCAAGAAAAAATAGAAAAAAATAAGAATACATAAATCTTATATATAAAAGTTCATTTTAAAACATGTTCCAGAAAAAAATCATGCTATCTTTAAAATTTCTGAGATGATATGTAATATAAAATATAACAGTATTTTTATAAATTTTTCTTCATACTCTGATTTTTGTCGAGCCTTCGACTTTAGTCGAAAAAGCGAGACTAAGCGATCCTACATTCCGTCGTCGTCGGCGGCATCAACAAATATTCACTCTGGTTAAAGTTTTTGAAATTTTAATAACTTTCTTAAACTAGACTGGATTTCTACCAAACTTTGACAGAAGCTTGTTTATGATCATAAGATAGTATCCAGAAGTAAATTTTGTAAAAATAAAATTCCATTTTTTTCGTATTTTACTATAAATGGACTTAGTTTTTTCTGCGGGAAACAAAACATTCACTCTGTGGTTAAAGTTTTTAGAATTTTAATAACTTTCTCAAACTATCATGGGTTTGTGCCAAACTTGGACAGAAGCTTGTTTATGATCATAAGATAATATCCAGAAGTAAATTTTGTAAAAATAAAATTCCATTTTTCCGTATTTTACTTATAAATGGACTTAGTTTTTTCTGCAGGGAAACATTACATTACATTCATTACATTGTGGTTAAAGTTTTTAAAATTTTAATAACTTTCTTAAACTATCCTGGGTTTGTACCAAACTTGAACAGAAGCTTATTCATGATCATAAGATTGTATCCAGAAGTAAAGTTTGTAAAAAGATTACTCTGTTTTTTCTGTAATTTACTTTTAATTGGACTTAGATTTTCTTACAATCATAAAATAGTAACAAGAGGAATATTTTTATTGATTTTTTTCCTCATTGTTGTTGAGCCTGCTATTTACAGCAAAAATAGGCGAGACACTGGGTTCCGCGGAACCCTTACATATTTTTTTTGTAATGCACCCGATTTTTATTAATTTACTAATGAATTTACATAAAAACATAAGTTATGGTTCATGTGATTGTTGTTGAATGAATAGTTTATATAACTGCAAGATTGATTAAGCTGCCATCGGCTTATTAATCTGGGAACATATATTCTACTGTGGATTCAATATTATTTGTGTGCTACTTAATTTCATGTATTTCTTTGATATAGGTGAACCACAAATTCAAATGTTCAAACAAAATGCACATTTCCTTTTTCTCTTGATTCTATGAAATGGGTAGCCACACAAATAATTGAATCCAAAGTATTTCAAAACATTGGTTATCTATTTCATGTACTTCTTAATCCTTTCATGACCAAAGCTGTATAATGTGCCTCGTGTCCATTAAAATTAACTGCATGTGTATATGTGTGTACATGCTAGCTCTAATGTGAATAAGCAGCCATACTACCTTGCATTTAGTGTTGTTGCAGACCATTATATGTTGTAGAAAAATGCAGTAGGTTCTATTACATCTTGTAGAAGCTGTACTGGTAGAATAACAAATTGTTGACTAACTTTCTTGGTAAACATAATTTTAGAAGAAAAAACTTTGCCTTTTTTGCTGTATTAGCATGTGCTGCCAGAACTTTACATGAAATTGACCTTTGCTATCTTTAATGTGAGTTTTAAAGGTCAAGTGTATCATTGTCCTGAACATGCATGCAACTTTTGCCACTGGACGTTAAACAACTAACAATCAATTTAATGATAAAGCTTATCGAACTGGTACAACACTCTTGTCAGATCTTGATTAATTCAAGAATGTTGCATGCTCTTTGAAATGCTTTAATTGCTGTGAAGTTAACTAACCAGACAACCTGTATAAGAATCATTAAAAAGCACATTGAAAGCATACAGATTTGGCAAAAAAAAATAGATAAACATACATAATCATTTGAAAATAAAATGCATGGTTATATATGAGAAAAAGTACCTTCCAATCACACCCAACCTGCAATTAATTTAAGAAATAACCATAATATATGTTTAATTGTAAAGGTTATCATCCAGATTTACAGCATGAAAATTAGCTCTCTTAGCAGCATGGGAAATGCTCTTGCAAGGGAAAGTCTAACAAAATAAACAATATTTTTAAATGTAGATACACAGTTAGTTATATAGGGTTATTGCATGAAAATTGGGGAATATTGTTCCGAGTAGAATTTTATATTGCACAAGCTTGCGAGTGCAATATACTTTCTATGAGGGACAATCTTCATGCAATAACCCTTTTATTGTATAGAAATATAATATTTAAAAGTAAAAATTGGTTTAAACTAAGATTTTGTCGTTGATGACGTCATGTATTTGAAGATTTATTGCACTAGTGCAATATTATAGGGTTATTGCATGAATATTGGGAAATATTGTCCTGAGTAGAATTTTATTTTGCACGAGCTTGCGAGTTACAAGGGACAATATTCATGCAATAACCTTTTATTGTATAGCAATATAATATTTGAAAGTAAAAAATGGGTTTAAACTAAGATTTTGTCGTTGATGACGTCATGACAACAGCAACTTTTGGTTACGTTCTGTGGGAAATATATTGCTATACAATAATTCAAATTATTGGATAACTTTCATAACTACATGTAGATGAACACTTAACAAAGAATTATTTTGTATTTCTTCCAATAACTAAATAATAGAAAAAAAAGCAGAGTAGGGCTTTAGTTTTTGACATTAGGAAGTCAAATTCTGTAATTATACCCCCGCTTTAAAAAAAGGGGTATTCTGTTTTACCTCTGTCTGTCCTTCCGTCAGTCCGTCAGTCAGTCAGTCCGTCAGTCCGTCTGTCCGTCCCATGAATATTTTTCATTGCCTTTTTCGCAGGAACTACAATAGAAGGATTTCTGAAATTTGGTTTCAGGGTTTATCTAAGTCAGCTATACCGTGTGATGTGTTTTTAGATTGATCACTTGACAACTTCCTGTTTACCAAACACTTGTATGATTTTACACATGATAGCCAAGTTGAAAATTTTCGTCACATTTTTCTCAGGAACTACAATACAAGGATTTCTGAAATTTGGTTTCAGGATTTATATGAGTCAGCTATACCGTGTGATGCGTTTTCAGATTCATGACTTGACAACTTCTTGTTTACTGAACATTTGCATATTTTTACACTATTAATATTATCCACTTGCGGCGGGATGATGGGGGTATCATCATTGAGCAGTAGCTCGCAGTTTCACTTGTTTTAAATTTGTTTTATATATTACTTTGTTGAGTAGAAAAACTAAAGTGTTGCTTTAAAAAAAAATTGACCACTTTATATTAATTTCTAGTAAAATGTTATTTTTTTCAAATTTTGAACAGATTTGTGTTGAAAATAAAAAAAAGAATAGACTCTTTACCTGTAAATAGGTGGCATGATTCTTATGTTGTTTAATCAAAGTAGATCTAGGATCTTTCATGCAACAACAAAGTTCAAACCACTAGCTTCAACTCTTTAACTTTTTTCTAGAATATACTATGTACCAATTACTTTGGTACCAAACTGTCATTGTTGTTCCTTATTATATGGTATGTGTTGTAAAGTGTTGTTTTTTATGGCAATTCTATCAAATTTTGCTTAGATTTTTTTTTCTGATAAATTTTTATATCATATCATGTGGTACGGGTTTTTCTAAGATAATGTATGACTTCATGAGCCTACATCAACAAAATTGCATAGGAAAATAGCAATAAACATATTATCAATGGTCTTTTAAACTCTATAATGTATATCTGTTACATCTGACCTCCCGGAAGATATTTAAGCTGATAAATACCCCTTTTGTTTGAAAAACCATTGATAATCTATTAGAGGGGAAAAGGGTCAATTGTTTGCAGACATTTCCAGTATTTACAAATAGTACATTCTGAATTATTTCTAAATATGGTAACACAAGAGATTCAAATTGTATTGAATGCACAGCAAATCAACAAAAAGTTAAAAAAAAAAAAAAAAAAAAAAAAGTAAATTGACGCAATTTACTATCATATTATTCTTTGTGAAAGTGAGTTGAATTTTTGAAAAACCCACCTGGCACAAGAGTATGATAGTTAACATGGTAAATAATGAGAAGGCTTTTGTGATATAATTTTGATGAGACAGCAACCCAACAACACACAACTCACAGACAAAGTTCTAAATTGCTCCTAGTTTAGAAATCTTTTGATTTTTTTTTAAAGATTGCTACCAATTCTTTATTCTCTTTATCAAGACAGAAAAATATAACAAAAGATAACTGGTGTCTTGAATTAATTTGGGTCTTACTTCTTAGTTCAAATCTTAACTTTTGTCATGAAAAAATCAATTTCATTGTAATTTTGAAAACCAGATAAGTGTTTGCATAGCTCTGCTTTGTTTCCCTCTCATGGTATATATCATGTTCAAAAATAATTCTGATTTATCACTAACATGCAAAATCTGTTTGTGTGATTAAAATGTGTGTAATAATTGAGTGTGCCTTACTAATATGTTACTTTCAGGAAGGAGACAAGAAATACATGTTAACCCTGGAAGGTGTTAAACTCAGAGATGTTGAAAAAATGTTGTCTAGGCGTCCAATGTTTGCTCTTTTCTCTTCAGAACATAGGTATCAATCAATGTTGTACAACCACTTCTGGTGAAAATGGATCATCCTATTTAATACAGCATGTGCATTTTTGAGCACCTTAGTCTTTCCCCTTTTCCTTTTGAAAGCATAGCCTCTAGAAAATAACCATATAGTCTATAGCTTTGTTTGAATTAATTTTAATACTGCATGTCGCTGATGAAATTCTTCTCATTTTCATTTTATACCTGTAGTTTTGTGTTGGCATGCTTTGGTTTGATTTATGTTGCACAGTTTGTACCCACTAGCTTTTCATGATTTCTAACATTCTAGGAGAAAGACAAGAAGTACATGTTAGGAGTAGATAACCTTAAATTACGGGACACTGGTGACTCAGGAATCCTGGGCAGACGGAAAGGTTTTGCCCTTTTCAATAATGAGAACAGGTTAGCTCATTCCCTATAACCTTCCCATCATGCAATTTTGTTAACTGGTACCTATTGACTGATCATTAGCTCTTTTTGCAGAGCTCATTTTAAGTCAGTAGGAAACCAGTTTGACTCTGCACAAGCAAATGCCATCTCAAGAAAGACATTTATGTTGTGTTTCTCAAATAAGAAATGTTCAGAATTCATATAATATTTGCAAATGAATGAAAGATGTTAATTTATTTACATAAAATTCTCTTCTTCTCTTGGTATATTTAGAAAAGAAAAAAAATCCTAATAAGCTTATGTCAACATTTATCTAAACATTCTAATTGTGAAACACAGCATGAAAGTTTTTCTTGTTATGTCGGTTATCCAATGAACAACTCCCTATGACCACAATAGCCTTGACATTGAACGGTCTTGCTATGGCACTAGATGAGTATTGCACCATCATGACCTTGACCTAAATAGCTGCAATTTTTTTTGTATTATTATTGATATTAATTTCTAGGAGAAAGAGAAGAAATTTATGATACCTTTAGATGGTTTAAAGATTAGGGACATGGAGGGCGGTTTGTTCTCACATAAGAACATGTTTGCTATATTTAACCCTGAGGCAAGGTAAGGTTGGCATGGCAACAGTAGGTGTGTTCTATTTAATCAGTTTGCTGTGGTGGTAGTCTGCTAAGAAAAAACAGAGCAATATTTTATGATGTTATTCTAATCAGTTTAACATATTCTTACTTATTATAATTCTAGTTAATTCATTTAGATTTAACAATTTTGTAAATATATGCATACTCAAAAATACCAATATTTACTAACTGGATATTATTAATTCATATTTGTGGAATTATGCAACCATTACTAGAGTTAGTTTTCAAGGTGACAGATACTAACATATATATTGTTTCTTACAAGACTAAATTTGATAAAATATTGCTCAATTTCTTTTTCTTTCTTTCTAAATCTTGGTTCATTTTCTTTCATTTTAATTTAGGATTTTGTCACTTAAATGATAATTAAATATAAAGACTCTGAATTCTTTAAATGGCATTGAATTTTATTAATACATTTATAAATTTAATCGTAACTTTTTTTTCTCATCATAATCCTTAATTGACACATTTGTCTGGCATAACACAGAGGCATTGGTTTTATGTTTGTCTGACGGATTTAAACATCCTCAATATTTTGGCATGGCCTTTGAAATCTCATTTTCACTAGCCAAGTTTTATGATCCATAAAGGAAACTTTTTGAATTTACTCAACTATATAAAATTCTCTATCATAATTTTTTTTTTTTACCTCAGAATTAATATCAGTTAAGTTAAAGTGCTCTTTGCTGACTTAGACTCTAGTTATCTGCTTTAACCTCAGTTATGCACTGCTTACAACCTTATCCTAGACAAACATCATTTTAATGGTAGTTTATAAATATAATTTAATGAAGACTGTATAATATTATCTATTTTCTTGTATACTGTTTCAATTTTCTCATATTATGTTTACATCAAAGTTTATGTGGATCAGAATTTCTTTCTATGGAACAAGTAGTACATATAATTTTGAAATTCAAACAAGACATGTGACCCTATACAGGATAAATATAGCAGAAAATTCAAAGGGATCAGTTCAGACAGATTTCACTGGGAAAGTAATTTTGTTAAACAAAAGAAGATGTGGTTTAAACATCAATAAGACAGCAACTTAATAAGGACATACTTATTTACAGGTCAGAGGACAAGCATACAGATTTTATGAGAAGCCTTTCATCATACTGAGTCAGTCAGTCAGATGATAATCAGTGTGTGCTTTTTTTGTGTACCATTAGTAGAAAGCATTGTTTTTAACAGTGTATTAATTAAGTGATTATATGCATCATAAAATTTATATACACATGAAATGGGTCTATTTGGAGATCATCAGTGTTAGCCATTATGTAAAAAAAAACATTAGAAATTATTTCAAACGTTTAATAGTTGTTTTGAAATGATAGTATTTTTTAATCTATTTTCCATCTATTTTACAGAAATGTATATAAAGATTATAAGCAATTAGAATTGTCTGGAGAATCACAAGACGACATTGATAGTTGGAAGGCATCATTTCTCAGGGCAGGAGTATACCCTGACAGGTCACAGGAAGAAGGAAATACAAGTGTAAGTAGGGCATTGTGGGAAAATAACAATGCATTGTAGTATTGCAAAGATTATAAGATTGAAGTTAAAGTTTGCAAATATGCATTGAAATGTTAGAACTAAACTAGTAGACACAAGTAATACTAGTATGTTATGAACAAATTCAGAATTAATGTTGTTTAGCAATCTTACTGTAGCACAATCCAAAAAATATAAACAAAAATTAATTGCACTCTCCATCTGTCTTTACTGAGCTTTTGAATTCATTGTTTTGATCATCTAACTTGCGAATTGAACTATAAAGTGTATTTTCACGTTTCGAACTTTTGACATATGGAATGTATAATTTTTCACCCGTTTTCCCTACTCTGTGGTTGCACATTCTGGTACACATTTAAATAAGAGCAACTTAAACATGTTAAAGAAGTAAAATCATGCATACAATAGATTTAAATTGGGGTAAATCATCTTTTTTCTCTTGATGATCTTGTTGTGTTTATAAAACATAGAACAATTTATTGTTCCCCCAAATTGCACCTGATGTAAGTTTCTTTTAGTTGCTTTTATTATTTACATTCCAGAGTCAAAAGTTGGCAATATAAAACTAGTCTATTATGTGACATGTTTGTATTGTATGACAGAATTCCATTGAAAAAAGTAATTTCAGTCTGGATTATATTTAGCACCCAATTTTTCTGATGACAATATATATTGTGGTTTGCGCATACATGCTTTGCCTTTTGGTAACAAGTAGGCAGTCAAATTTGAAAGCTCAGTATGGAATGACTATGCATCTTAAACCCCTTGATTAAACTTAACAGAAATGTTTATTATACCTTTAGAATATAGTTAAATACTTTTATTTAAATGTTTGTTTATGTACATTGACATTTGTCTGCAAAAGTTTACAGTTT
This sequence comes from Mytilus trossulus, assembly GCF_036588685.1. Lineage (NCBI taxonomy): Eukaryota > Metazoa > Mollusca > Bivalvia > Mytilida > Mytilidae > Mytilus > Mytilus trossulus. The sequence continues at coordinate 44,242,356 of NC_086374.1, read as the reverse complement.
AATCTGACCGACCCAACAGGATTTTCCATTAAAAAAAGATTTTATACATTCAAATAACAAGATTCAACATTTGAAGATCACAAGAAGCTCAAATTTAAAACTTGGAAGTTTCAACCAGTTAGTTTAATAAAAAAAAAATTATTCAAATTTCAATTTGCAAATATGTCAATGTACATCTTACAGCAGCATTTTTCCAAAGTTTCTTTTCAGTTGCAATCAATATTATTAAAATTCTTTTCTTTTATACAGAAACGGACTGCCATATGTTATATTTCATTTAGAATGATGTAAATAGCATTTTAAGAACTGTTAAAATTTTCCATTTGATATTTAAACTTCATCATCAGAAGAAGCAAATAATTAACAAAATGATTTATTATCTACTGTTATTGTTTTTTTTAAAGAAATTTGAAATGACAAAAATTGGCAGTTTTTTACCTGTGTATGAAGAAAATGTGTGTGATTTCCCATTTAACTAAGCTGGCCGTTGAAAAGTAATTTGGGAATATTTCATAAAATTATACAAACCACTTAGAAAATGCACTTCAAAATCTGTTTCTTGGACTGTATTTTAAACTTTTATTGATACAAAGAGCATACTATAAGTATGTCTTAAAAACCAAGTGAAACCTTCCTATCTTATGAGTGCTTTCCCTGGGTTATTTGTATTTTTTAATGGAATTTCCCATCTGATTATGTATTTAATGACAGTTTGTTAATTTAGAACAATCTATGTAGCTATTGGCTGTCTTGGAAATTAAAGGATTGTGGGTATTATTATAATTTGAAGCTTTCTCCTTTTCAGTTAAAAATAACCATACTTTTGTTTCTTGTTTTTAGTCTGGAAGGGTATGTTGAAAGTATTCTTATGAAATCAGTTATGCCTGTATGTTATTTGGTGTTGAAATGTTGAATGTAACTTATACTGATCAGAATTATGCAAATTTTATGTTGAGATCACTTAAAAATCAAACTTAAATTATCTTACCAAACTTTATTTAAACAATTTCTGAGCTTTTATTCAACCTGCTAATGTCCTCAATCAGTACAAGATTATATGTTACTAAAAAAAAAGTGGTATCATGATTTTTACTACTTACATAAAACTATTTATTATTCTCTTTCTGTTTTTTTATAATTAATACATGTATTGTTAACAGATCTGATTGAGGACATCAGTCATGGGTTGGAAAAAGTTTTTAAATCTTATGATTGACACTCAGGATAGTTGTTGTACCTGTATTTCTTACATTCATGGTGTATATCTTATTTATATATTGTAATTGTCTGTAGTTTATTCTAATGTTTTTGTGGCTTTTTCACTAAAATGACACTATGTGAAATTCATATTAAAAAAATAGAATTGTCTCCCCTACGCTACTTCGACAAGGGAGACAACTGAATGTTTATTATTTTTTTTTAAGTGAATTTTATTTAAATGTGGAAAGGCCATTTAAAGGTGATGCTTATTAGAAGTCAACCATTTTTGTGAACAAGTTTTGTTTGTAAATTTAAGCTAGTACTGTTTTTTTTAAAACATAAGCATTTACTAAGAAGAAAATTATTGTAGTATATATAAGTATAAATATTGCATTTTAAAAGCAAACTTGTTGATGTGTTCTTGTCTCCTAGCTATTTACTTCTACCCTACCTTTGATATACTGTTTAAATTAATATTACTTAGTTATTATTAATGACTTTCTTCTTGTGAATAAGACCTTTTTATACATAATTAAAAAAAAAAATAACCAATCAAAAATTTGTTCACTGCGAGTACAGCCTTTGTTTAGTGATAAATTATTAACAAAATTTAAACTTAAGGTGGTACCTAACACTACAGGGAGATAACTCTGTAAAAACAGCAAAACGTTTTAATGACATTGTGTTCATAAGGGAATATTAAGCTTCTCAATGATCAAAATAAGTGTTTGTCAAAATGCTATATAACCAGTGTAATTTTTCTGAATAAACGGTTGGTTCAAATTTTTTGAAATTTTTATATTTTTGTCTAAGGGTAAAAGTAAATACTTTGTCAAAGTTTTAAGAAAATTAAACGAGCCAAATTAATTTTAGTTAAAGTGTTAGGTACCACCTTAAAGAGAGGAAACTGATTTTCAGAAATGATTTGGCCATATTTTAAAATACCTGTCAAAACAATCATTTTGTGACATATTGATATTGAATACTGTGGATTCATTTATTTTAGTGGGTAAATATTTTAGTGGATTGAGGAAACATTATGTTTTAATGGATCATTAATTTTGTTGGTTTTTCAGAGAATAGAGAATTTTTACTTTGATAAACATTTATTTGTTAAATTCGTGGTTCACTTGTAATCACGATATCAAAAAATAAATTGAATTCCAGGAATAATAATAAATCCACAGTAACAAAGATATTTAGATAATTATTATAATACAATGTACACAAATTAACTCACATAAATCTGTTTTGTATTCAACATGCATGTTACATCTATTTTCATATAAGTAGAAATTTAGTTTTCTCTACCATATAATAGATGTATATCCTATATAGGGTTATATATCACCTAGTATTTAGTTGGACACAGATCTTAAAATAGATAGGAAATTAGTATTTTGAATTAAGGAAACCTAAATAGTGTTGCTTTCAATTGCTTACCAATATTCAGATATTGCCATACATTTAGATTTGGTAAAGCTTGCTATGGTAGAAATGGCTTATTTTCATGAATTTTAAAAGCCAAACCTGTGCGTGATGTATATTTTGTGATGATTTAACATTGCCTTGGTGCACATCTTTCCTAAATATCATATATATGGGATTTGAATAATTTCATGATTTTATCTTAACTGCTAATTTTAAAGGAAAGTAAACCACAAGCAAAAGTTTCATAATTTATTTATTATTAGCTTGCTACAATAGAGTTCAAATATGTGTCTTTTGACTGTATTGTTTGAGTTTGAACGATATTTATACAGATGAATCATCAAATAAGAATAAAATGCACATGATATTTAAATATACATGTATCTAGGAATCAGAAACTATAAAAGTTGCTCTTACAAATCTGTCCCCTATTTTCTTACTATATGTTTAATGGAATAAATAATTCAAATAGAATAGTCTTATTTTGCTTTCCAAAGCATGAAAATCACGAACTGATCTTGCATTATTTAGGTCTTTAGTTTGAAAGAAAATCAAAAGCCATAGGTCCAAAATCCTTTTCCTCAAGAAATACTGTAGATTAAGTTTTAGTTTTGTCAATATATTCCTATTTAACAACTATTATTTATCACTTTGAACACTAATAACTCCAACGTTATATTTAGATATATGGGTAATTCTAGAGGAACATCAGTTTAGTTAAAGGGAATAAATCATACTAACTGAATGTATAAGTTTATTTTTCTATTTCATGTTTATTTTCAGGCTAAGGACGATATAGGTTCTATGGATCCACAGCTCGAAAGACAGGTTGAGACCATTAGAAATTTAGTAGATTCCTACATGAAAATAGTGAACAAAACTCAGAGAGATCTGGTACCTAAAACCATCATGTTCCTATGTGTAAACAATGTAAGTACCCGTTTGTCAAAGGAAAGTAAATCTGATATCTAAAATCATAATGATTTTAAAGGTTATTAATAGGCAAGTTGTTCCAGAAAAGATTGTCCACACAGGTTTGGATTCATACAGGGGCACACACTACATGTCCCCTCTTCAAAAACATAAACAATGCAAAAAATGTAAAACTACAGCCAGTTTTGTATCATAACAAGGTACAATTCATAAATTCCATGGCCCAGTCTCCAAACAGCAAATCCTTGAGTAGTCTTGTCACTTTGATGGGATGCAATAAAACTATCTGCTGTGATTCTATGTTTTGAAAAAATTGAACATCAACAAACCAGCAGACAGCAGATGTTTTTTTTACCAAGCTTTCATTCATAAATACTACCTGTCTCCCCAAAACTGATATAACTCTTTGAAGTAAATAAATAAACTTTGGCATGGAGAATACTATCATCATAACTTGCATTTTGACCAGCTTGCGAAACATGGAACAAACCAGTTTTTTGGCTTAAGCTTGATATTTTTTATTTAAAATAATTATCATATATAAAACCTGCTAAGTGATCAAATTGTGTTATATTTTACAGGTACAAGAGTTTATAGGAGCAGAATTAATGGCACATTTATACTCGACTGTTGATCAGGTACAATATGTATAAGGGAATTAGTTACTGCAACACTCATTTCAATATTACAGTGCCCTTTTTGTCACAAAAAAAATAGTGAAATATTTTGTTGGTTCATTTCATTAGACATATGCATTGACTCAATAATTGTTAATTTAGACAAATTTAATTTTTAGTTAGATATATTGTTTTTTGGAACATAAGTTTGGTTTTAGTTACATTTTGTTTCATGTATATTTATTTTATTCTTATTTCTTTCAATTCTATTCAAACAAGCATTTAAAAAAAATAGGCCAAGACAGTGAAAACTTTTTGAAATTGTTAACAACTATACAACTTTTCTATCATTCTATACAGTTGCAAAATTTATCTAATATAAAAAATCAATGAAATTGTCAGTTAGTCAATTATAATTGTGTGTCAACAATATGATTATTTTGTATTTTATCAAAATAGCAATCATTAATGGAGGAATCCCAAGAAGAGGCTCAGAGAAGGGAGGAGTTGTTGAGAATGTATCACGCCACAAAGGAAGCTCTGCATATTATTGGTGATATAAATGTGACAACGAATTCTACACCTACGCCCCCTCCTGTAGATAATGACTGGTTACACATTGATCAAACTACTAATGGGTATGTAGGACAGTCTAGTGGTGGAACCAGGATTGTGTGTAGAGGGTGTAGTCTGGAGTTCAAAACTGTTTCACATCATCATTATTACTATATATATTTGTATTTAAAAAATTATTGTCCTGAAATTATTTCCTAATCTTAAAAAAGGATATAAATATGAGAAGATGTGGTATGATTGCCAATGAGACAACTCTCCATAATTTGTAGAAGTAAACCATTATATATCAAATTACAGTCTTCAACATGGAGCCCTGGATAACACTGAACAGCAAGGTATAAAGGGTCTAAAAATTAATTTACTAGTGTTAAACCATACAAAAGGGAAAACCAACGGTCTAATCTCTTAAAAAAGCAAGAAACAAGAAACACTTATGAAGCACACCAACAAACCACAACTACTGAACATCAGATTCCTGACTAAGGACAGGTGCAAACATATGCAGTGGGTTTAAACGTTTTAATAGGTACCAACCTTAACCCTTATCCGAAACAATAGTGTAACATCACTACATACAAAATACAAAAAAATATCAATTGAAAATGTCTTGATTAAAATTTGATTTTTACCATGAAATTAAAGATGTCTGCAGTTTCTTAAATTATTTAGAAATATATGTATGAATTACATTGTCAAAGAAACAAGGTACTTGAAGATCAAATTGGGATCTTCATGATAATAAAAGCTCCAAAATATATTTGTAAAAAAAATGCATGTACATAGTAGATAGACCCAAGCTCTTGTCTTTAGAAACAAACACATTAAATGGAATATCAGTTGTGTAAACATGAGAAACCATACTGGAAAGATCAATAATAAAATTTGAATTATTTACAGAGGTGGGTCAAGACCATCATCACCGAAACCATCTAGGGGTGGACCACCACCACCATTGCCCAATCGACCAGGTCCTGGTGGATCATCAATGCCAAACAGACCGGCACCATCCATTCCAAACAGACCAGCACCAACAGCACCGGGAGGTGGACCACCAATACCTGCGTATGTACTCTAGAAATAAGTTTTAATTTTTTTTTGTTTTTTATGTTTTTGTATTGGGGATTGTATATTCAGACATGTTTGTATTAATTTCAAAAAAAAAATACAACAGGTAGAAAACTAAGATTATTAAAAAGACTTTCTAAAAATTTAACTGCATGTATAGGACTTACAGTTATTCATTTTGAAGGTTATCTTAGTAGGGTAAAAAATAAGTTTAATCATGCTTTTTTGTGCCTCAAATATAATCAATGTTATTTATGTTTCTTCCTATACATTCTTTTTAATATTTAACCATATCTGTGCTCTATTAAGTATTTTGTTCATTTGGACCTAGAATGGAAGACCTGTTTATTTAACATATGTAAAATCCTTAATCAAGAGAATGATGTTTTAAAGTGAAATGCATCCAATGACATGCTGCATGAAAAACAGAATATAATCAAACTTAATTTAATTCATGTAGTCAGATAATCAAGGCATGTTACCCTAAATTGTATGTCTATGTGGCATGTTTATATTAACACTTTGAAAAGAAAAATGAGCATGATACAAGTTAAAGCTCAAGTCAACCAAAAATATCTTTTAAGACATATCCAAATCCTATATGATTGCCTACTTTTGCAGCAAGCTTTGACACATAAATAATAGCACCCACACATTAGCAATTGACATATACAGTGTATAACTTAAATATAAGTATGCAATATATGCATCTATCCTCAACAGCTTGAATTAGGTACATATGATATGCAAATATGTTTAGAGAATGATTGTTTATCGACTTCATGTTTGTTTAAAACTCACCAAAATTAAATGTAAATGAATGCATCTTGAATGTAATATACTATTATTATAATTGACAATACATTATGAATGTAACTTAAGAAAATGGTTAGTCCAGTAAAGGACTACATATTAAATTTATTTTCAAATTTTTTATTATTACACAGAAAATTGTACCTGTATACAGAATTAACTGTACACCAACAATTTTGTCCAATACTATTTCCACATTTAATGGTTTCTATTCAATTTCGAAGTAGATTTTGGAATTAGAATTGGTAGTCTTCTCATAAACTTTGAATAAGTAAATCCATCACAAAAAATACTTCTTAAGGTGTGTTTAAGGACCTTGATTCCTTAGAGTTTTACAAGGTCTGCCTCGACTTGCACCTTTTAGGGGATTTTTTTTATACAAAAAAATAGTTGGTTATCAATGTATTTTGATTAAAGACAGAATGTATGGGGTAGTATTAAAATCTGGTTTATTAGACAGTGTATAGATATTATTTGATATATGTTGTGTAAATGTTGCATGTGAATCTAACATTTTACAGTTTCAACCAAAGTGGCCGGTATGTGTTTGCATTTACTTTGCTAGATCTAGTTCTGCTTGTGGTGCTGGGATATTTGTATAAACCAATATTTCTCCTGTATATTAATATTTATATGATATACCTTGATTAAACCAAATGTATGACAAAAAAGTTTTAAGATGTTAAAATGTAAAAATCAATTTCGAAATATTTGTGTTTTTTTACGTGGCGGTGTTATTGAATGAATAAACTGAACCAAAAAATTAGATAAGAAACCGTAAAAATTGGTAGGCTAGATGGAAAAAGAGGGTATGTTCGGTATGGGTAGAAACTTCATTAAATATGTCAAATATGGACCCTTCATTTGGTTATTGCAACAGTCCATTGCATTTTATGAAATGGTGTTTAAGATTTAAATGTCTCCACCAACTGAATTTATTTTGATTTTGTACTGGAATTTATTTGGAATATAAAAAAATATAAATAGTTATATTCAGATAGACTTTTATCAGTTAAATTAACAATTTGTACATTTGGTATAATAATTGTATAATTGCATGCAACCTTCCTGCATAGATTTTTTTTATTTGATTATTTTTAGAATTTTTGAATATTTTACGATTTATACACAGTGTTTATTAACAAAATTGTATGTGTGTGCTTTTTAAACAGTATTACACCTTCATCAATCTATTCTCAAAATTTTTACAGAATTTCAGGTTGAAGAGAAGTAGAAAAAATAATCTTCTGAACAATCACTTCTATTCCGGCTTTTCTCTAATAACAAGGAACCATGCCAAATATTTGATGGGGTACCAGTTTTTGATGGCATGGTGGCTGAAATATCTTTCACTTCTATTACACTATGAAATATTGGTGAATGCTAGATAAATGTACTTCTTAACATATAAACGATATTCACAACTGTGATTGAAAATAAGTTCAAAAATAAATTAGAAAATAGAGAAAACTTAAATTCAAGAAAGTTAAAGTTAACAATTTAATATCTGATTATTTTTTTTTTAAATACCATTCCACTTGGACAGTTGGTTAGCAAATGGATATAAATTGTAGAATGTTTGCCTGTTCAATTATCCCTTATATTTATGTTGTATGAGTATTTAGTTATTAGTACCAAAAATGCACTCAAATTTAAATGTTGTTTCATTTAGGCTAGAATTAAGTAAATAAAACACAAAAAAAAAGTTATTTTTTATGTTTCAATATAATTACAGAGCATCCATTTACCTAGCTCAGCAGGCAACTAAAGGGTAGGTTCAATAAAACCTCTTGATTGTATCACAAAATTAAAGTTTTACAATAGTTGTGATTGATAACCATAAGGGTTGGTTCACTTATTCTTTAGATATGGAAACTCCTTCCAGTGTTAACAAATAAAATATTCTGATTTCATAAATTTGTACATTTTTTTAAACATGTTTTTATGAAATAAATGACTATCAAAAGAAAAAAAATGTAGTTGTGAATCTTTTAAAATAAATTTAACATTACATGGAATATTTTTTTCATATTTCTAGTGCTGCCCCCTATGCTGGAGAAATAGCCCACAGGTAGGAATATTTGTTTGTATGATCACAATTTAAAAAATTTAAAATACAATTTGACTTTATTGAAATAATTTGAAAAATATGAAAAAAGAAGAATCAAACAAAAAAAATAATATTTAAACTGAGTAAATATAGCGAAAATGTTTGTGTTTTGGTGAAAATAAATGAATAAATCTACAATAAGAGAAAAAATCTTTACAAGAAAAAAGAAATAAATGTATAGGGAAAATGCTAGAGTTTTTAAAACCTTATTATAACAATATTTTTAATTGTAGTGCTGCCCCCTATGCTGCAGATATTGCAAAAAGGTAGGATAATAAAAACATGTTACTAAAATAATTAATATTATGAGTGTACTGTAAGATAAGGGAATTGAATTACTATGTCCTAGTATATTTTATGCTTTATTTAGATAAAGAAAAAAATTATAAGGATATGAAAATTTTAGTAACTAAAAGTAAATAATTCAGGAGGAAAAAAAAATATATGAAATTTTTTGCCAAAAAAATATTTGAGAAAGAGTTTAAAGAAAAAAAATGAAATGAAAATTAATTTATGAAGACATTTAAATAAAATGAATGGAATCAATATTTTCAATTGTAGTGCTGCACCCTATGCTGCGGATGCTGCTAGAAGGTAGGATGTAAATAAATAAATATCATTCAAATAATAAAATGTAAACAAACTGGTAAAAAGTTAATAAAGAAATATAAACTTAGGTTCATCAGTCCTGAAAGGATCTCTTTGTATACATACATAAGTAACTGAAGACATGCAAAACATTAATAAATAATTGATTAAGATGACTTTTGGAATAAACTTTATACTTTTTAAAAAGGGAGGTGTATTGTTTGTGGTTAGTTTGATATTTCAAAAGGTTATTTTTGTAACAAATCATAAACTATTGTTTGAAATACTTTGAGATTAAACAGTTAAATGTTTGTATATATAATGTATGAAGGTGTAATACTGATTTTATTTCTCTAACATTTACAGTGCAGCACCATTCATAGCGCAAGGAATTGCACAAGGGTAGGTTTTATATTGTCGTTTAGTGATTGCAGAGTTATCTTCCTTGAACAAAAGTTAACTCCCTTATAATTATAAATACAAAAGCATTATTCATTTGTTCTTATACCGAAAATAATGTCTGATCCTTTTAGGTAGCTTTTATATATCGTTATGTGATTTTATAGACTTTTTTTGGTACATTAACTATATTTTGCGAATAAAGTTCATTTCAACTCGACCAGTTATTTAAATTAATGAATTATGGTCAAGTGTAAGGTACTGTTTAGCTATGAATTACCATTGACCATTTGCAATCACGTAATTCTGGTAAAAACAAAATCTTGTTTTGGTGTTTAAATCCAGAGAGAATTCCACACATCCATAAAACATTTCAGACAATAGTCAGTTTCTGTTCAATTAAAGCATCTGAAAAGATTTACCCTTTCGTCATAATTAACACCCCCAACTATAGGTTGTAATGTTAATAAGACTTGCAACAAGCATACTTGCCTTAAAACTGTGCAGGTACAGGAAACCAAGAAAAATTGTTATTTTTTTTTTGGTTTTAAAATTTGCTAAAGCTTCATATGTGGAAGATATTCTGTATTCTGTTATGTAGATGCTGAAGAAATCTTTGTGTATTTGAAATATTATGTTGTAAAGTTTCAATTAATTTATTGAATTATTTCATGTGAGTGTTATGCTTCAGTGTGGATTGCTTTATAATTTTATTCAAATTATTTATTTTTGCAGAATCAAATATATTAATTGAAAAACTCTTTAAAGAAATTTGGGTTTAAAATTTTATAATGCTTAGAATACAATTAAAAAAGAACAAGTCTAAAATTTATGTACAGCTTCGTTAACGGAAAAAAGGGTTTTATTTAAAATGTTTCAATTTGATTAAGATTTTTGCTATAAAATTGGACTTTCAAAACATATTGAAACAAATATATTGTAATACACTTTAAAATTACATGTGACACCAGTGAATGTTTTAAAGACAAAATGTACACTTCGTTACAGAACAAAATCATATTTATCAAATCAGTATGGATCTCAGCGAGGGTATGTTATATGAATACCAACCTAATTTCAAATTACCATTGAATGAGGATTATTTTACAAGTCTTCCTATTCTGCACATGATTTAAAAAAAAAAATATGTAATAACTATTCTTATGAGTTCAACAGATATTTTTTATAACCCTTTAAAAATAAATGTTACACAAGTAAATGTTTTAAAGACAAAATGTAAACTTTGTTGCAGAACAAAATCATATTTATCAAATCAGTTTGGATCTCAGCGAGGGTATGTAATATGAGTATCAACCTAATTTCAAATTACCATTGAATGAGGATTATTTTACATATGCTTCCTATTCTGCACATGATTTCTGAAAAAAATATCCCAGGCGTTGTTTGCTGCCAAATAGATGTTATGAATGACTTGATTGTAGAAAATTTAAGAAACATTTAAAAATTAGCTGCATGTACAAATTGAATTCTTTAATGATTGATTAAAAAAAAAATTTAATCTGCATGCATAGTGGAATGTTTAATTTTGTTCAAACTTAGGATTTGTGCATGAATGTATAATCATATTTTTTTTTTTGAAATTTCATTTTATCATAAAACTCGATAGTTTTATCCAGTGGTCTTCTTATTTTCTGTTAATTTAAAACTGGTTTAACCCACTATGCAGAATTTGCATAATTAATTTATTGTTTCAAAGTTCCAACCATATGTCCCATATTCAAATGCATTAATTGTCAAAAAAGGGGGGGGATCCAACACTAAAACATGTTTCACTGACGTTGAGCAAACAACAATTAATGATATTATTATTCTCCTTTGCCTCTAAAGCCAATTATTTTAGACTTTACAAGAATGCAGATTTGAACAACCTGTTTTAAGTTGTTTTCATTTCTTGCTGAAAGGAATCCGACTTGAAGTTCAGGATGAACTATGTGGGATTTTGTTTTGTCTAAAAAAAACCTGTACCTTTACTGACTTAATGATAACTTAAAAAAAATCTTCATTTTTGTACAGAACATGTTTTCAGTAGGCACAGTAGGCAATAATATATAAGCTTAGTAGTTAGTACTAGTAGTAAGGAAAATTACCTAACTAAAATTATTTTAAAAGTCGAAAAAAAAGATATTGATAATATGACCTTAAGGGGGTTCGCGGGTCTAAATCATTTATATAGGATTTCTCTATATTTTTTTATAAATGAACTTTATCTTAAAGTTAATAGAAAAATAAAATAAAAAAGTGGGGTCACCGTTCATTTGCGCTCACAATCTGCCTTCGAAAGAAGCATACATTTTTGTAAAAGTGGGTTTTTTCTGTTGAAGTAATAGGAGAAATAAAGTTAAAATCGAAATAAAAAAAGAAATTTATTACAGAAATCGCTCAAATTTTACAATAATTTAGTTTAAGTACAGCTTATATGGAAATTATATTAAAAAATATAGATCACCGATGAGTTGAAAAAGATATTTCAATTTTAAAGCAAAAAAATGGCATTTTTTCACCAAAGGGAGATAATTTGGAACTTTTTCAATGATGTATACATTTTAAAAGTCATCTGGGGCCATCACGAATTGATTGTTTTGAATGATTTTTCTACCATATGATAAAGTAAATACTACAAATGGTAACAAATAAAATTTGTAAAGAAAAACAAATGTTTAATTTTTTTCTGAAATTTTTATACCCTCGAGCCTCCTTAAACCTGAGCATGTGGAGTTATTTTTAAAATTCAGTTAAAGTTTTGACCAAGTGTATTCCTCACAATGATAAAACAATAACCAATATTCAGTGCTTGATTGTTTCTTGAGAAGAAATAAAGAAGAATAATGAACATGTATTGTGATATGTTTATAAGTACATGTAATAATATAGGATTGGTTGTTAATTAACCAGTATAACTCATTTGTGTTGTTCAATATAGAAATCATGTGCAGATTTTTTTAACGGTGATGGGGAGAAATGCATGTTGAAATTTGCTTTCCATTTTCATATATCATGGAGGTAAACGTGCATGAAACCCTGAAATGATTCTTCATTCAATTTACATTTGGAGTTAAGTTTTAACGACAAATGGCCATATTTCTTACGTTTTCATTCTGTTGTGCATATTACGTCTGAAGAAACTTTCTTATAGAAACCGTATTCATTTGAAAATATCTGAAAAAAAACTTTTAAGTTTTTAGCTAGAAAATTACATATCAAAAAAGAAAGAAAGCAAACACATATCTTTATTTTAATGTTCTTCTATTCAATATTAAATATATATTTCTACAAATATTTTTTGTAAATTACTAGTAAAGAACATTGTTATACTGAAAAAAAAAGTGATGGTTTATCAAGATTTTTCCTGCCATAGTCACTATACATTTCCCTACTTAAGTAATTTGAGTCTGAAAACTAAGGAAATATAATGGCCATACTGTTTTACTAATCAGAATTTGCTAGACATTTCTGTCTGATCTCTCTCACTCTTCCTTGTTTGTACTATGACTTAGACCTAATACTAAATTTCATTGTCAAAGTAACTTATCTGTGTTTTTTGTGCAACTACTAGCAGCTACTTATTTTAATAACAAATTTTTTGGTGTATGCAAAATATTTGATAAGCTAATTCTTTTATTTTTGGTCTCTAATAGGTCCTTTGAGAAATTATTTAAGAGGGAGGTTAAAACATTTTCTAGTTATGGAAATGTTAGAAGTTTAACAATAATCCTCATTTTGCAGGGAAATAAATCAGAAAGAAATATAATTCTGAACTTAAAAGTGTAACTAGGATATCCTGCATGGTTTAACGACACAAGAAGGACATTATGCAGGGGCAGATCCAGTCATTTTTAAAAGTGGGGGAGTTCCAACCCAGGAAAAAAAAAATCAATGAAAGACTTTATTTTGAATAATACAGATTTCATCACTTTCTGTTTAATTACCAGCTTTTTGTCTTTGCTTGTTCTTTTAGTATCTTATCACTGTTTTCAATTTGTTTGTATCTAAATTGTGAGTGTGATTTTCTCTAGATGTTTTTACTTGTTCTGTGCTTGTGTGCCTTGATTTGCATTTTTTATTTATTAAAGACACACTTTCAGATCATAATACATGCAATTTCAGAACTCCTGCAATTTGTTGATAATGTGAATTTATTTGCAGCACCTTCGTTGTGGTTTCATGATAATCATTAAAAAATGTACACTTTTATATGATTAATTTAGATGATGGTAGCTGTTAAATGTTAAACTTTTTTCAATTATTTTGGGTTGTTTTTAATGCAAAAAAGTCACACAGTATTAAAATAAACTTTAAAAAACTAACAAAGTCTAAATATTACGCAAATGGGGAAAAACAAAAATTGAAAAGTCAACTCTTGATTAATGCAGAGCCTTAATATTTCAAACTTCATGATTTATTCTATCCAACATATTTTTTAATTTTTTTTGTATGATTGATTTACCCCGTTTTGGATTTGAAAAATGCAATACCAGAAATTATGGTTTCTATATGAATACCATATCTTTTTTAGCAATTTTTTTCATATAACTTATTCCCAAAAAGTAGGAGAGAAAACTTGAGAACCAATCTGCATAGAAACAAATAAAAATATATTTGAAACCCAAACTACTGCTAAGATGACAATTATCACATGCTTGTATTTCTTTTCTGTTTTTTGTTTTTATTTTTTGTTTTTTTTCAGTGGTCTTTTAATTCATATCATCAAAGCACAAAATAAGAAGTAATGTATGAAATATTTTTTTACATTTTTTATATTTTCAGGCGCCCTAGTTCTGCTGGCCCACCAGGTGTTCCAAAAATTCCTGATAGACCATCTATACCATCCAGACCAAACTTGTTATAATTATTGGACTAATTTTAGGTCAAGTTCATCGTAAAAATTGACAGTTATATAAAAAACAACACCAGTTCAAATCAATCATACAAGGCTCTTGATAAAAGATGTCTGTTCAATGCCACTCAGATGTGTGGCAATCAGAAGGACATGTTAATGTGTATCACTATAGTTCAAACTTTTATTTAACATGTACATTGATAAATATATTTATAGTTTAGTTGCAGGTCTATTCTATAAAATGCCTAAAAATGAATGATGAAAGTCAGTATTGGAAAAATGAAAAACGTTCAGGAATTTGTGCATTATCGTTAAAGAGATGGTCGTAAAATTATTTATTCAAAGTATATAAGCAATGTAATCATTACCATGGCAACTAATTGTTTTATAGGAAAAACAAATGTGATAGAAATGTTTTTGTATTCATTACAGAATTCCATTTTACTGAAATGTTAGATATGCAATTATTAAAAAAATATTGTTCTTTTGTATAATACCTGGAATTTATCTCAGTCTAGATAATTCAGTAATTTGTTCTCATAATGAAAACGCATGAAATATTTGCCCCTGTTTGTGAGGGGAATGAGATTCATTCAATCAAAATTTAAAAGGCACACAACATTAAAAGAGCTTGAATTTTTCTTTGACATGGCAGAGTTCTTGAGTTCTTGAAATTCGGTGGTCCGAAGATCCTGACCACCAAAATTTGACAAGGGACTGACACAATTTGGGCATTATGCAATGAACATAATAGTGAGGACCAATGTTGGGAAAAGATTTGGAGGACTCTGTTTATAACACAATCCATGAAATTGTAGAGCCTTATATCAAGACATTAGTCCAGACATAACAAATGGTAAAATTACAAGCAGTTTGACCTGATTAACTATAGTTTGGTTAAACTCAAAAGGAAAACATCATGTAAGAGCAGATTTGCGTTGCCGAAGATAGCATATCTACATTGTGTGAGTTCAAGGAAATAATCAATTCATTAGATTACCTTTTGGGTTTTGTAACATTTTGACTGAGAGCATGTTCATGTTTATGCAAAAGAACACTATTATGTATAGGATTTGTGTAATGTTATGTTGATAGTTTTTGTTGTTATGCTTTCGATACTGTCTCTTTATCCATTTATATATAATGATAAATAAGTAACTGTATATTATGTATGCTATAATCAACTGTTGTCTTCACCACTTACTGTCCTCCACACAAGTTCAACACTACATGTATACGATAATTGCTATCATTAATGCGATATATGTATATGTATTACCATTTACTGTCCTGTTTCAAATATATGACCTGAATGGGTACTTTATCAATGTTTTTTTTCAGGCAGGAGATAGACCTCATGTATACTTGCTTCTCTTTTTTGTTATTTTGAAAGCATATTTATACGAGACATGACCTAAATGATAAGTAATTGACTGAATTGGTAGATTAGGATTCAGGTCAAACATTTAATTCAACTTTTAAAAAAATACAATTTCTGTCATTTCATAGCATTGGTGTGTTTACAATTAAAAAGAACTAAATGGATAAGCTTTTGTTGAGAAATCCCTGTTGGTAGAACAGTGTAAAATACTCATATGTGTTAGGGATGAAATGTGTTGTCAGCTAAAATCACTTTTCCATATCAAGCAAATTCTTTTGTATCTAGAAAGTAGAAAATACCTCATTTTGTTTGATCTAAGATTATTATATTCAACTTCAACTAATTGGCCCATTTACATTAAAGTGAAGTGCTGAATCATCACAATAGCCAAATTGGATACAAGTGATTACAGTAGAATCAGCATTTATGATTGTTATTTGTATGGCAACATAACATTACACATATATATTATGTATAGGTTTGTGTGTATATTTCTGTACAAATAATCAAGTTATTTATGTTAAATAGTAATGATTTTAAGCTATAATCATGATAATTCATATCTTGTATATATCTCTTGGAAGTGTTTGATAAGATTATTATCACAATTCCACAATTCAGTTATAAATTTCATTAAAATTATTATTCCAAATACTTTAATTTCTCAAAATTTAATTTATTACATTATGAGAGATATGTATTTTGAGATTTTCTATTGTCTTTTTGGGTGTAATTGGTCTCTAACTGGAATAAAGTTTCCTTATACACATCACAGACTTCAATACTAGTTGGTGGCATATACTGTTATCTGCTAATTGGTCGGCTTGATGTCTCTTTGACATTCCCCATTTCCATTCTCAATTTTATATTGCTCTGAAATTGATCATGAGCTGCCATTCCCTGTGTTATTATAACAACTGCCAGTATTACAATCGTTCATAGGACATTGTTTGACTCTGTCAAGGTTTTCACTCTTGATCTAAGTTTTTCTTCAAGCTTTTGACATTCTTCAGTCACAGGCATATAAAATATGGTATTTCAATTGACTTGACCTTCTTTGCAGATTATTATCAGTATAATACATCAAGTTTCAAATGTACACCAATTTAAAAATCAAAAGCAAGATTTACAAATTCCATTTAATTTTACAGTTGAGAGTTTAGGTTAGGGGTACATGTTAATTTTACACATTAAACAATTGAATGCTGCATTAATGAGATATCTGTACAAGATAGAATTTGAAGGATTAGTCATACAATTGTGCAATGTTGTAATATAAAGATGTAAAAACTTTGTGATATATGAATGTAAATTGATATTAGATTAAAAGAGATGTATAAAAATTGAGATGTTCTTTTCTTGATGTGCATTTAAGAGACATGGATATCGGTTCCATTCCTATTTGACAAAGACTTTCAAAAAGATTGCTTTGGATGTATTTGGCAAAATCTTTCAGAATTTTGGACCACAACACTCTTCAAATTTGTACTTTATTTTGCCTTTTGAACTTTTTTGGAGTGTCACTTTATATGAGTCTTTTGTAGAAGAAAAGCATGTCTGGCATAAAAAAAAATGAATCCTGCAATCCATGATTAGTTTATTCTGACAGAACATTTTCTAATAATCTACAGGATACAAATAAAATGAATATTACATGCATTCTCAAGAGTTTTTGTCTCTTATGACTTACATTGATGATGAAATTGCAACAACATATGTATAACATTGAGTGGCTAAGGCCGTGTTCACACCAAAAACCATGTACAGTAAACATGTTTACATTTAGTTTACCGTAATGCACACTGGTTTCACATTACATTTGTTCACATCCATACACCTTGTTTAGCTACCTGTACATAAGATTTGTTCACACTTGTAAACTATGTGTCATTTAAATGTTCATTATGTAGAACCGAATGCAAGTTTTTCGGACAGTTTTTCTGGCAGTTTGGGAGCAACCGGTTGACTTTAAAAAGAGGGGAAAAAGGGGGGAGGGCTTGCTAAATATTTTGATCCCCAATTTGATAAAAACAAAAAAAAGATAATATTCCGGCCAAACAGATGATATATTAAAAAAATTGGAATACAGAGCTTCACCCATAAATATTGTAAAATAAATAAAATTTGATTGCTAGCATCGAAAAAACTGAATAAAAACGTTTGCGCGAAAAAAAATCTGACTTAACCCCCTTTTTTAAGTCAGGTGGTTGCTCCTTTATGAAAGCCATTTTGGGATATTAGGGATCACTACAGTTTTATCTTTTCTGTTTGTTTCAAATGGTATTTCTTCTCCAAGGAGTATTCGGTAAAGAAATAGGGCAACGTTTTATTTTTATTTAAAAAATGTTATTTAACTGATCTGATATACTAGACAAACATATCACACTTTTTAAGTCATGCATTTATGCGTGAATCGTTGTTTGAGTAAAGACCAGTGGCGAATATTTCTGTCTACGTAAAGTCAATTCGGGAAGACCTTTTCAAATAAATTAGGTAGCAACTATTTATTTCGGTTTTTTTTTGGAAAGGGGGGGGGGGGGGAGGGGGGCGGAGGCGTGTGCTATATATTTTTTCAGAACAAATTTTGGTGACAAGTCGAAATCAATTTTAGCATTATATATATTGGCAGCTGAGGGTGAAACAAACATTTTTTTTTTCAGGGCCAAAAACGGGAAACTTTTTTTTCCAAAACAAAATCCATAGCCCACCACCCCCAACCCCCTGCCTTTATGTTTATACTCAACTATAATAGCCCCCCCCCCGAAAATCAATTGGTTGCTGCCTTATGGGTCCGGCAATGATACTGCTTTGTGAGTCTTGATCAGGGGTTAATAAAGTACGTTAATTTTTTTAACAAAAAAATCCTGTAAAATTTAGTCAACAATTTCTGTAAAAAAGTATATTAATAATTATCAAAAATATCAATTTAACTCAAAAAAGTTTTCTCCTTAAATATATACACGGTAAAACTTATGTCCTAAATGCCTAGTTTTGTGTACACTTAACCTACACAAGGCCTTCATTGACTATCGACTGTGTGTAGATAAAACATGATTTAAACTACATGTAAACATTGAGTTTTATCAATGGGAACGCAATTGTGTTTAGTTAACGTGTGAGTTACACTAACACAACACCGAATTTAGATCAATGTGAACACGGCCTTATTAGTGGTCGAAAGCTTTAATGGAGTAGATAATTAAACCCAATTGTTAATAATTAGGGCCCTGTCTACTGGCAGGTTGCCCTTTTGTGATTAGTTTGTTAGTCCATGTCAAAGTATGTCCGCTCTTTTCTAGAGAACTGTTACGACTTCATACTCTATACTTAACATGTCAATTAACCAACACAAGAGGCTGTATCATACTGTATGTACAAATTCATAGGTCAAAGGTCAAAACCAATAACTTTAACAACCCAATGTCCTATGGTGCCCTTTTGTGATTAGTTTGTTAGTCCATGTCAAAGTATGTCCGCTCTATATCTTGAGAACTGCTATGAATTAAAGTTTATACTTGACATGTATACACACCAACACCAGCGTATGTGTCATAATGTATGTATAAATTCTTAGGTTAAATGTCAGGTCATAAACTTTGGTTTCAGTTGACAATCCCAAGTGTTAAGTTCCGTATATTAGCATGTCCCGTAGTTTCGATTTTAGTCATACCCACATGGAGTTCATGAAGACAACTTGGTGAGTCCGTAACATAGACAACATTGACCTTTCATGATAGCAGAGCATAGCGATCATAATGGCAACAAGTTTTAAGAATCCTACGTTTGACCTGAGGTCAATGACTTACGAAACATGGAAGAAATGAAATTTCAGACTGGCAATTAGTAACTGATTTGAAAGTTGACAAACAAGCACTTGCTGTTTCACCCACACTTACGGGGAAATGCACGGGAAGTGGCTATGGATGTCCCTGCTGCCGATCTGGCTAAGGAAGACGGCATCGCAGCACAAACAGACAAGACGTTCTTACGAGATGATAAGGACAAAGCATACGAAGCTTACACAAATTTTGAAACGTTTGTTAAAACTGAAAATTTGTCAATGTCAGACTACATTATTGAATTCGACAAAACATATAGCAAATCTAAAAAATATGATATGACACTCCCAGAAGCTGTACTTGCTTTCAAACTGTTAGACAGTGCTGCTTGTCTTCCAGAGACAAACAACTAGTTTCGTTAAATATACCTCTATGAAGTCAGCATTGCAACTTATATTTGGTGAACGAATGTCTGGTCCTACAGAAATTACTGTTAAGGTTCCAAGTATAACATTAAAACAAGAACCGGTATATTATACACAAGAAAATAAAGGGAGTTAATCAAAAGAAAGGGGCACTAATCCTTTAAACAAGTTTGGAAAAAGAACAAAATGTGATATCTGCTAGAGTTTTTTTCATTGGGCCAAGGACTGTCCTGACAAAGTAAATTCTGTTAATTTTGTTGAGTCTGAAAGTGAAATTGTAGAGAATTGCAATATAACGCTTTTCACAAAAGAGCAGCCACCTGTCGATGAATCAGCATGTTTAGCAATCATAGACACTGCATGTACTCGTACTATGTGTCGGGAAAATTGGTTTAAAAAGCTTTTAGAGAGAACCGGGGACATTTCTACAGTGGTAAGTAGTATAGCATTTAAGTTTGGTGATGGAAAAGTAGTTAACTCATTTATGTGTGCCACTATACCTGCTCAGATGGGAAGTACCAATTGCAAAATTGAAACTGAAATTGTTAAAGCTGATATCCCTTTGTTACTCAGTAAGGCATCATTGAAGAAGGCTGGTACTGTACTGGACTTAAAGAATGATAAGGCAATCATGTTTAGCAAACCAGTGGAATTGGAGTTCACATCTAGTAGCCATTATTGTGTAAATTTTGTGAAAACAAAACCTGAAATACAAAATTTACCTGTATACGTAGAGGAGAACATACTTAATATCACAGATGACATGAGTACAGCGGAGAAACATAAGACATTGGTTAAAGTACACAAACAATTTGAACATGCAACATTTAACCGTTTATCTAAATTTCTAAATAAGGCTGGAATGAAAAATGCTGATACATTAGAGCTTTCACGATCAGTTTGTGAAAATTGTGACATTTGTATGACCACCAAAAGACAAGTTCTAAACCGGTGGTTGGACTGCCATTGGCAACAGAGTTTAACGAAACAGTAGCAGTTGATCTGCATGAACTATAACACAATATATGGCATCTTCATATAATTGAAAAATTCACACGCTTTAGTGCAGGGAGTATGACGAGAACGAAAAAAGGATCAGAATTTGTAAAGAAGTTTTTGGAATCTTGGATTTCAATACATGGTTCACCAAGACGTCTTAACAGTGATAATGGCGGTGAATTCAATAATAGTGAAGTACGAGATATGGCAGAGAACTGTAACATTGAAGTGAAAACTGCTGCAGCTTATAGTCCTTGGAGTACTGTGCTTCTAGAAAGGCATAATCAAACTCTTACGGACACATTACTTAAATTGAAAGCAGATAATAATTGTGACTGGGACATTTCTTTAAGATGGGCTCTCATGGCAAAGAATGCTTTAGATAATGAACATGGGTATAGTCCATAACAGTTAGTGTATGGACGGAATCCAAACCTACCTAGTGTTTTAACAGATAAGCTGCTTGCCCTTGAGGGTATCACTATGAGTGAAATCGTTGGAAAACATACTGAGACCTTGCACTCAGCTAGAACAGCTTTCACCAGAAGTGAATATTCTGAAAGAAGTCGCAGAGCATTGAGAAAATAAACTCGTCCAAGTGGTATTTCCTACCAGACAGGTGATAAAGGTTACTATGAAAGACCAAATAACAAAAAAGTGGAAAGGGCCTGGCGTTATGATTGGATAGGTGGAGCTGTTGTTTTTGTAAGACATTTGTTTATGTAATATATACGTGTTTCTCGTTTCTCGTTTTCTTTATATAGATTAGACCGTTGGTTTTCCCGTTTGAATGGTTTTACACTTGTAATTTTGGGACCCTTTATAGCTTGTTGTTCGGTGTGAGCCAAGGCTCCGTGTTGAAGGCCGTACTTTAACCTATAATGGTTTACTTTTTAAATTGTTATTTGGATGGAGAGTTGTCTCATGGGCACTCACACCACATCTTCCTATATCTATGGTGGGATGCTTGTAAGAGTACATCAGTGCAGAATAACTAAGGTATCAACAACACCTGAATCAGAACAAAACAAAAATACTAAAAAATTCTGAACAAGAAAAAGAAGCAAAGACGATTAAGTTATTGTGACAGTGACACTGATAATGAAAAAGATAGTGATAGTAATGTTGACACAATTGAAATTGATAATAATGAAGGACAAGCCGAAAATGCAAATATTGAAGAAGAAGTAGAAAATGCAATAGCAGAAACAGAACGACATAAACTTGCAGACATGAAAATATGACAAATAGTGAAATATAAAAATGCTGAATGTGGTGAACAGTGTGTTGCAAAGGTCACTGGACGTGCGGGAAAGGTGACAGGTAGTATTAAGAACTGGTTTAACTTGCAATACTTGGAACCTAACACACTTAAAGGAGCAGACATTTCAGTTGATTTGAGTAAATTGGAGGAATTAGAAAATGTTGATCCAGAAGTAGAACTTCCTAGATCTGATGACGATAGTGTAATGATTTTTGAAGATGTATCTTTCAGGGTAGCTAAACAAAAAGAAATAAGTTCATGGAAAACAACTGATACCGGTCAAAAGAGTATTTCTACGAGATGTATATGTAGTTTAAAAGAGGGACGAAAGATACCTAAGGGACAGTCAAACTCGTAAATCTAAAACAAACTGACAACGCCATGGCTAAAAATGAAAAAGACAAACAGAAAAACAATAGGACACATGACACAACATAGAAAACTAAAGAATAAACAACACGAACCCCACCAAAAACTAGGGGTGATCTCAGGTGCTCCGGAAGGGTAAGCAGATCCTGCTCCACATGCGGCACCCGTCGTGTTGCTTATGTGATTACAAATCCGGTAAGTAGTCTAATTCGGTAGGTCAAATTAAAGTACACCTCCGAAAGAACAATACATAAGGCAAGATTAGTTGCCAGAGGATTTGAAGAATTTAACAGAGATGATATACCGAAAGATTCACCCACTTGTGGAACAGATTCCCTAAGATTAGTTCTAGATATTCTAGCTCAAAGAAGTTGGAAAACACGAACAATGAACATTAAAACTGCTTTTTTACAAGGAGCTGAAATAGAAAGAAAGGTTTATGTCAAACCACCAATAGAAGCTCAGTGCAGAGACATATCTGGAAACTTCGCAAATGTGTCTATGGTCTGTCAGATGCCTCTCTTAGTTTGTATAATAGAGTAAAAGAAGTTCTTGAACAATGCAAAGTCAGTGTATCCAAGGTTGACCCAGCTGTATTTTTCTTGAAAAACAATAAAGGCAGCGTAGAAGGTGTACTTACTTTTTTATGGGGCGGATCAAAAGAATTTGAAGAGAAAGTTATAAATAGTATACGATCAACATTTTTTTGTTGGAAAAGCAGAATTAGAGGAAAATGGGTCATTCCAATATGTTGGAATAGAACTATCAAAACATGAAAATGACTTGCATTTAAGACAAAACACTTATCAAAATAGTCTCAGTTTATTCCTATTGAAAAAAAGTCGTATGGGAGAAGAAGAAGAACTTCTTACCAAAGAAGAAAGAGAACTTTAACAATAAAAAAATACTTTGGATTGCAAGACAAAGTCGACCAGATGTGATATTTGATAATCAAACCTTGCTTCATATCTTAAAAAGTCAAACGTACAAACTTTGAATGAAGCAAACAAAATAATCAAGGATCTTAAATCTGAAACTGTCACTTTGAAATTAAAAAAAACTTGGAAATAATAATGCAATTAGACTTGTAGTATTTAGTGATTCTTCCCTTGGTTATTTATCTGACGGAGGCACACAAGGAGAAGATTTCATTGTGCTTGTTGGTGAAAATGGACTTTTCACGCATATAACTTGGCAATCAAAGAGAATAAGAAGAGTGGCAAGAAGCACACTAGCAGCAGAAACCCTGGCCATGGCTGATGCTATTGACAGTGGTATTTTTATAGCTTCACTGTATACAGAGCTTATGTATGGTGAAGCTGATCCAACTCAATTGCTAATAACTTGCCTAACGGACTGTCATTCATTGTGGGATGCCATTACATCATCAAAACAAGTATCCGAAAAAGGCTTAGGCAAATAGTATCGGTCAAATGGATCGAAAAAAAACAATAACTTGCTGATTGCTTGACTAAAAACTGAGCTTCATGCCATAACCTGCTCAGGGCACTTCAAGATGGTGTCTTATGGAACAGGTGTTTGGATGAGTAACTTTCTAAAGCCAGATTTGTAAATAGTGTACATAGACTATGTGGATTATATTAATGAGTTCATAGGAATTGAACGTCTACCGTTTATTGACAACTTTATTGAACAGTTAGTTCCTTCAAAAGAAAGAAGGGGAGTTTGTTAAGTTCCGTATATAAGCATGTTCCGTTGTTTGGTTTTTAGTCATACCCGCAAGTGGCGGAAATTGTTTCTATTGATTCACATGGAGTTCGAGTAGGGAGACCGACAGATGAAGACAACTTGGTGAGTCCGTAACATAGATAACCTTGACTTTTCACCAAATCCCACACGGTAAAGAAACCAAACACGTTATTTACAGCGGGGCCCACAGAGATGGTTCCCATCTCAATGATGTCAAGTTTATATATTATAATAATAGTCCGTATATCCTTACTGGAATCTATCCCATGTGCCAATTTAACACAGGATACCGATCTTGAAGTCTTAATTTTCATCGTCAGTGAATGTAAAAAATACTGCTTCTTCAATAAAAGGCCGCAAGCAATATTAGGAAATATCCGATACAATATCAACTTTTTAGGTCATATTCAATGGGGACACAAAGTATAATCCTTGACACTTTTTGTTTTTTTTCATTCTTCACAATTTTGTTTCCGCACTCTAACTCCAGTTTCTAACACTCCCAACATTAACGAAACTCGTACAATTTGCCAGATACAATTATTACATCTCTATGATATGATATGTGTCTCTGAACCAATGATAAGAACATAAAGTCACATTGTACACACATATATCACTACCACTTGTAATTATGATATAGAAATAAAGATATGTTTCAGATATATAGGAAAAGCCGGTTTTGAGCACCAATAGAATAGAGCCTTTAGTTTTTGATTCTATGACACCAAACAATGAGATATGAGCCGGTTTTATCTTCATTTTCTAGCTCAGTGGGAGAGAATCTCAAGTCTAACGGTAGCCGGACGTGTACAAATGTAATATGTTCCTATTCGTAGTGTAATTGTGAATTGCAGAGTTTTTGGTAATTAACCTGGTTTTCAAATGTTTAGGCTTGAACGTTCTTGATATAAGGGTAAATCCATAAAAATCCTTGAGGCTAATATAAAATGTATTAAGTGTTATCTTCAGTCCGAAGTTTTTATTTAATTGCTAGCTTTCTTGTAGAACTACAATCAAAAATGATCAGAAAGAAGGAAAACATTGAAAAAATATGACATCTCTCTTTCATCTAGCTCTTTTTAGTTTTGACAAGTATATAAATGAGAAATAATCTGAACGTTTATAACTGGGAACAGTAACATCATATGTCAATATATATATGTTCCTGTTCATAGCTATCTTTGTCATTATTAGTTTTGATCTATAATAACAGACTTTTAAGCTCTTCAGTCTTTAAAATTAGCCGATTTTGTCTTTTCAACTGCAGATGTCCGGATTCGATTCCTGGTCGGGTAAAACCCAAAGACACGACAATTAATATTTGCTACTTCTCCACTAAGCATACCGCACTTATGATTAAATACACATAAGTTGGCACGGGGTTCAGATAAGGTGTTTCTGGGTAGGGTGTCATCTCTCCTTGTCGTGCGAACCATTAGGCTAAGCCTGCAATGTATCACGTATAAAATCCGAGTGAGCGTGGCATTCGAGTATAAAGCTTGATTTTAATATAATAAGCATAGCACATAAACATGTTCTTGTCCTGATATGCATGTAATACTTGCCACTGGACGATGATATCAAGCAATCAATCATCACATCATTGAGCCAAGATGTACTACGTTGAAAAGGGTACTTGTAAAAAGAGAAAACAACTGAACGTGCTGGAGTGGTAAAAGTTTTACCAATATGGATCGAAGTTGTGTCGCTTTGCCTGACACGTATCACTTTAATCACATGAAAAAAGAAGAAAACTCAATTTAAATTTTTATCGCCCCAAACCTGCCTGAACGCAACCTTTAGAATATGATACTCAAATTATCTTCAACGGTACATCTCTTTTGGAGCTGATCCAGAGAAAGCAGACACCCACATTGGTAAGCCAAGTTAAATACAATTTTCTATTGGAATTATCAAATAAAAGCCTGGTTTGAATATTATCTTGATTTTTGACGTTGTAGAGATTTACATTTTGGTACTGTTACTTGTCTATGAGTGAGGTTTGTCTTTAAACTTCGATCCATGACATTATTTTCAAATGAGAGGCGAAAGATACCAAAAGTTACATTCACACTAGTAGGTCAACCTTTTACAACTTTTCTACTTTATAGAAATAACAGTGCATTTTTTCAAATATAGTAGTCATGTTTATCGGATAATACTAGCTGTCTTATTATTATATGCTTTCCTCAAACTGAAGGTGATAATTTGAAAGCAAAACGAAACTGCCTGAATGACTACTTTTATAGTTACTCACTCATACAGAATTGAATCTGTTTATTTGAAGGCAAAACGAAACTGCCTGAAAGACTACTTTTATAGTTACCAAACATTACAAAATTGAAGCTGTTTATATGAAAGCAAAACGAAAACGAAACTGCCTGAAATACTACTTTTATAGTTACCCAATCATACAAAAGTGAAGCTGCATGTTCTTTTGAAGGCAAAACAAAACTGCCTGAACTTTTATAGTAGGCCATTCATTCAAATTTGTATTTGGATGATCCATAAACCATTCTAATCCACGGTGTCGTCCCCAACAGTTTCCTTATACTCCAAGGTAAAAAAGGGAACAGATAACATTCATGTATTTTATTGGATGGCCGAGTGGTCTAAGTAGTTCAACACATTGCCTGTCAACACTTGTGATGGTTTTCATGGACTTGTTACGGTTGTCCGTTCGAACCCCGCACGTGGCAGGTACGTTCGACGCCACTATTGATGAAGATTGTCATCTTTCCTGCCGAAGATCAGTGGTTCTCTCCGGTCACTCCGACTCCCTCCACCAACAAAAAACTGACCGCCTTAAAGTAGCCAAATAATAATAAATTGACTAATTGTTCATGTGTTAAAGCCACTTTCATCACTATTGCCAATAGTGATGAAAGTGGCTTTAACACATGAACAATTAGTCAATTTATTTCTATTGAGGAATACATATGCTCCAAATATCAGAATGACTTAAGTTCTATCTATTAAAAGGTAGCAAATGATCTAGAATAAATCTAAATAAAAGGGTATGAAATCAAATATTGTGTACAAATTTTGTAAATACTCCATAAAACACAAAATTATGGTACCAGGTTTCAGAGGGGAATGGAGGAACTGACATCTTTGCCCAATTCTGCAAGCTTTTAGTAATTAACAGCTCCATCCGTTTCCTATTTTTGTTTGCCTGTTTACCTGAATTTTGTGTACTCATTTTATGAAGTGGTGAAATGAATGATTAATTTATAATTGTTATAACATAATAAAACTACAGTGCAGGCATGAGATAAACTGTTAATTTTGACTAGCTTCTCGATCTTCTCTTGATTTAGTATCCTTTTTAGGGTAAAAGATCAATTATTGACGAGTAATGCGGGTAATTATACCAAATGCAAGTTAAATCCATAGAAAAAAGCAATTTAATTGAGTGTTAAAAAAAATCATATGATATCTAATTTCAATATCTCGTTATAATTAAAATCCTGAAATTTTGAAAAAAATGAAGATATAAAAATGTAAAAAAATGTTGTTTTTTATTATTATTGTTATAATCAAGTATGTTCGTGTCTATTAATTCTAGTTTTTATTAGATTTACTTAATGCAGGTGTGATATTATTTATGAATATCATAGAGAGAAAAGCATATTCATAATCAGTTTTCTGAATATTGTTAATTTTATGAGCCAGTTGAAAATAAATCATTTGTAAATTACATTTTTAATTATGTCGACAAATTGTTCATTAAATGAATTTATTTCAGATTTGACATTTGTTGACCTTCATCGGACTTGTGGAAGTTATTATGGAAATCGCAGAATATTGCGAAACACAAAATACATTTATATATGAAATGATTTCAAGTCAGAAATTTCTAGCCTTTATAAGTCTTGTGAGAATGTTTATTTTTTTTGTTCATTTATACTCTACAGAGTTAAGTGTATCGTCCATTTTACTGGACTATAGTATACATTGTTTAGAGGCCGACTTCGGGTGCGGAGGTTTTGTTTTGTTTTATCGGCTTTTCTTTGCTTATCAAACTGTGTTACCTTTCAAACTTTCAATGTATAGAGAATAATGCATGGCGAAATCCATTGCATTGGTCGAGAAAATCCTGACCAAGAATTAGTAGCTCGTGGACACGATAAATATTTTTCCTAGATCATAGCATTACCAACATAAGCTTTCATACTATTAACACTATTGTTACGGTTAGTTTTTATTGGCGGTTGGAGACCCAGTGTTCAGAGAGAACCACCAAACCAGTAAAACTGAAAATCCTCGTCAGTTGAGATTGATGTCAAACTCGTAACTTCAGTGTTGATAGGCTATGAGCTACTTAGACGACACGGTCAACGATGCCACTATATATTATCTTCAAATGTCTTCTGGTTATTTGTTTTCTTTGAAGAGGTCTGTCTCAAGGACGTACATCCGATATAATTTTTTTTCATGTCATTTAATATTCATAGTATAGCCATGAAGTAGTTGGCTTTTTACATTGTCTAATAGTTCAATTGCATCTATAAATCTTCATACACATAATGCAAGTCATATCATCATATTTTCATAATAAGATCTGGAGTTTTATTGCAATTAAACAGATGCTTTTTTACTGAGTATTACGCTCATTTGTCTTACGATTGCCATTCATATTATGTTTTTGAAAGAAGACCCATGACCAAACATGAGACCATTCGTTCGCAGATAGAAATAAAGCTGAACATTTTACTTCGATGATCACATAGTATAAGTCATTATTAAAAACGAAGTACAAATTCATCACCCAGTGGTGAAGGACGCGAAAAATACTAGACGGCTTACGGAGGTAAAAAGAAGGTTGTTCTTGATTTGAATGATTCATATGGAGAAACAATTTATAGACGACATTATGAGGAAAATAAAAGTTTCTTTTTAAAAAACCTGAACAAGCATCTGTTTATAAAAGAAACAATTTATTTCAAATACGTCTACAGGTCTAAACATGAATGAAATATTTGCAACTGGACGTTTAAAAGCAATCATCAATCAATCATCCAAATCATTTCTTGTCAATACAACTATTTTAGTTCACTATACGGTATGGGACTTGCTCATTGTTGAAGGCCCGTACTTTTACCTACACTTGCCTATAAATTAGCTTGTTAGATAGTTGTCTAATTGAAAATCACACCATACCTTATTTTATATTGGTACTATGATGTAATACGCAATATCATGTAGGTTACATTTTTCATGCTTTTTTTACAAAACCAAAGTGAAATCAAAATCTGTGTTTTTTTTTGTGTAGAATCCATAATTGAAATCAAAATCTAGACATAGTTCCCGATGTACATATACGCTTCACTGAATCTGTTTCTGACATTCGGAGAAAGGAGGATATACTTACGTTATTGTTTAATCTGCTGTAAACGTTTTAGACTTTGTTTTCTGGTTAATTTTGTGGCTGACTGGTCGCATGTAAGTTTCATTTACCGCATTGCCTGATTGAAAAGCATTAAGTTAGATTCAATCAGAACGAGAACTGAATGTTCATAAACAAACACACGTGATCAAATAAGAGGGTCTGAATGATGAAAACTGAGAGAGTCACGGTTATTTCTGTGATCCATGATTTTTTTTATTTCATTTGCTCTTTTCCTTCCTTTTTTTCCCTTATTCTTTTCTATTTAATATATTTAAATATATATATGGATATGTTTATCCCTTTATTTTTAATTTAATGTCTACAATAAAAGCGTACGCTCAAAAAGGTGCTTAAAAATGAAGTACTCCATATATAAGGTTGCTGGATTTTGAAAGGTTAATCATGGCTGTTTATCATGTATTTTTTCCTGACCTGACTTATGCTATCGTTATAAAACTATCGAAATATCTGATTAGTCAATGTAGTTGCTGGTTTAACAATTACTTGAGCTATCAGCTAATAAATTTTACGGACGCCATCACGAGTTGGTTGACCGTTCTGGAATAACCGTTTCACAAATGATATCGGATATGTTCCTTACGTCGTAACTACAATCCCCTTCCCTTTCATGAATTTGACCTACCGAATTAGACTATTTACCGGATTTGTAATCACATAAGCAACACGACGGGTGCCGCATGTGGAGCAGGATCTGCTTACCCTTCCGGAGCACCTGAGATCACCCCTAGTTTTTGGTGGGGTTCGTGTTGTTTATTCTTTAGTTTTCTATGTTGTGTCATGTGTACTATTGTTTTTCTGTTTGTCTTTTTCATTTTTAGCCATGGCGTTGTCAGTTTGTTTTAGATTTACGAGTTTGACTGTCCCTTTGGTGTCTTTCGTCCCTCTTTTAATAGCCACTTTCCAAGTCAAGCTTGAAGAGTAAAAAAAATAAATACGCATTTTTCGTACTCTGTTATTAAAAAAATTGGTTTGGAATCAATAAACTCTTAGAATTGGCATGATATGTAGTAAAATCCGTTCAATATGATCAAATTAATTTTTAAGCCGGTCCGAACTTCAATTAATGTTTAATCACGATACATATATTATTATAATTATCACGGAAAATAAGAAAATATGAAATCTTTCCATTATCACAAGTAGAACATTATAATAAAAACCTTTTAAAAGTTTCCAAAGATTGTTTTTTCTCTAATTCTATATTAACAAACTGTTTTCTCTTTTATTCAGTGCTTGACATATTATGCGGTATGTGTTATGTCAATGTTAAAGACCTGTAGTTGTGGAATAGTTAGCAATTATTATACCACACATCTTTTTTTATTTTTATAACGAGATTAAGACATTTTTAAAATGATATACATAGAACAGACTTTAAAAAACATGGTTGGCATGTCAAAGCCAAACGAGATGCATCACGGTAAAACAAGATCTTAGTAACAATCCAGTGTATGCAAACTGTCCAAGAGTTTCCAATCCTTCTTACTAAATACATCGTTGTTACGAATAATTTAATCTTTTAAATAAAGGTGTTATACTTAAAAACTTTCTTTATTTGAAAAAATGTTATGAGCACATATAAATAAATTACACTGAAAACAATTGTATACACAATTTTTAACCTAGGTAGACATAAAAATAAACATTGATAAGGTGGTTCAACAAATAAAATGCCTCAAAATACGGGAAATTAGCTGGAATGATATCGCGTATTGAAGAATAAAATAAATATAATAAAAACTAAATGAAAGACTTTCACACCAATTCGACTCTTACTCACAATAGTCATGTTCTTATCAAATTAGATGATCGGTATATGTTGTCTGAAAACGAGTAATCGAAGTTAGTGGATTATCAGAATTGAAAAGTAGGATAGAAAAATCTAAATTGATAAACGGAACATGATTCCGTCACATGCCGTACGACTATCAGAAAATATATAGAACAAAATTACATTGATAAGTGGACCTTGGTTCCGTCATTTTTGAATTCGGTTGCACTTTGTAGAATTTTGTACCTCCATTTGTATCTACAATGTTAGTACACTTTCACATGATAACTGTGTGTATGTTAATCTGAAATTAAATTGTTGTTATTGTTGATATGCGTGCCCTTATTGTATCTTCTATTTTGGTATGCTTTTCTCTTATTCGATTAAAAATACTGTATATTTTTTGTAAATATTGAAAAAGTTTCCAGCACTTTCAATTAGTGTAAATACTATAAATGATATTTTTCTGAAGTTGATGATTAAATTTACGACTATAATCTTAAACACCCCCTCCTAGTTGCAAGTACGAATGATAAATAAATAACATACATTTGAAGTGAGAGGAGGTTCATGCAATCAAGATTTTGAATGGTTGATAGCTGTTTTTATGTATTTTTTACCTGAATTGGCTTATGCATATCATTGCAGTTTTACTGTCGCCGTTGTTTATGCACATTTTTTTACCCTCTCAGCCGTGGTATTTGCCGATTCGAGAGTAGCCATTTTTATATGTAAATTCTGAGAGCCATATAACTTCTTAATAAAGTCTTGGTATTGTATTACCATTGTGTCACTAGATCAACTTTTTTTCGTTCAGTGTATGGTACCTTGTGGTATATTTATGAAAATACTAAAAATGCTGAAAATCACTTTAAAAACTAAGCGCTTGCAAAAATGTTAGCTTGGGTTTCCAAACAAACATAGATTAATCCTTAAAAAAAGCTGAAAATGATTTCACCCAAAATGAGAATACAGACTCCACTATAACATATTCTGAAGTTAAAAAGATATAAATAAGAATTAAAAAAGGCAAATCAGCTGGGCCTGATGCAATTCCTATTGACATCTTCAAGTACAATAGTTACTTGACCTTAAAAGCTATATATAACAACACTTTTCAATTTAGTCTTTCGTCTGGGTGCTACCCTACAAACTGGAACCTATCTTTTTTTTTATACCGGTTCATAAAACAGGGGACAAATCAGACACAAACAACTATAGGGCTATAGTGTTAACTTATTCCGTAGTAAAGCTATTAAGTGCCATTAAAAATAACAGAATAACAAATACTCTAGAAGATAAAGTCAACAAATCCCAATTAGGAATAAGAGAACAACATTGGACGACAGATAGTATTTTTAGATTGAAATCTTTGATAAATAAATATATACACAAAAAGAAGTAAAAACTTTATCTTTGTTTCATTGATCTAAAGAAAGCCTTTGACTCCATTTGGAGAAATGGATTATTGTATAAATTCACAAATATGGGTGTTTCTAAAAAAAATTATATAACCTACTAAACAAGAGTGCACACACTGAAATGTCTCGCATTCTTTACTAATCCTTGATACTATCTTGATAGACCCAAATATTAAGCTTTATTACAACTGTCACATAAACTCAACATTAGCCAAGAAAATGAAACATTGATCAATGAACAATGAAAATGAGGTCAAGGTCAGATGAACCATGCCAGGCAGACATGTACAGCTAACAATTCTTCAATACAACAAATATAGTTGACTTATTGCTAATAAATAAAGAAAAACAGACCAAAACACAAACACTTAACACTTAGCAATGGACCGTGAAAATGAGGATAAGGTCAAATAAAACCTGCGTAACGGATATATAGATCATAAAATATTTCCATACACCAATTATAGTTGACCTAATGCATAAAATATTAGAAAAATAGACCAAAACTAAAAAACTTAACTTTGACCACTGAACCATGAAAATGAGGTCAAGGTAAGATGAAACCTGTCAGCTAGACATGTACACCTTACAATCATTCCATACACCAATTATAGTAGACCTATTGCATATAGTATACGAAAAACAGACCAAAACACAAAAACTTAACTATAACCACTGAACCATGAAAATGAGGTCAAGGTCAGATGACACCTGCCAGTTGGACATGTACACCTTACAGTCCTTCCATACACCGAATATACAAATATACAAAGGTATGAATACAAGTTTTTAATCCGCCAAAATATTAACCGCCAAAATATTTCGTATACCTTGTTCAATGAAAATCGCGAAATTTTACACCCGCGAAAATAACCCGCTATACGGTACTAGACCTATTGCTTATAGTATCTGAGATATGGACTTGACCACCAAAACTTAACCTTGATCACTGATCCATGAAATGAGGTCGAGGTCAAGTGAAAACTGTCTGACAGGCATGAGGACCTTGCAGGGTACGCACATACCAAATATAGTTATCCAATTACTTATAATAAGTGAGAATTTAACATTACAAAAAATCTTAACTTTTTTTCATGTAGTCACTGAACCATGAAAATGAGGTCAAGGACATTGGACATGTGACTGACGGAAAGTTCGTAACATGAGGCATCTATATACAAAGTATGAAGCATCCAGGTCCCTTACCTTCTAAAATATAAAGCTTTTAAGAAGTGAGCTAACACCGCCGCCGCCGCCGCCGGATCACTATCCCTATGTCGAGCTTTCTGCAACAAAAGTTGCAGGCTCGACAAAAACCAACTTAACCAGACTAGAATTTGCTTTAAACATAAAAATTTACAATCAGACCCATTCCATATTCAAAGATGGGGTGCCACAGGGGGATTCACGAAGCCCCACCCTCTTAAATATAGTTATTAATGATATTAAAGATCTCTGCGATAGCAAAGTCTCAAACTCAGTCTCTCTTATTGAATCAAAAATAGGAAGCCTTCTATTTGCTGATGATCTGATCATTATCTCCGAAAGTCAAGTGGGACTTCGAAATAGTTTAAATAAATTAAATGATTACTGTGAAAAGAGGCAACTTACAGTGAATACTAAAAAAAACTATGACAGTAGGGCAATCAAAATGCAAAAAAGACAACTTCTTTGAAGATAAACGGAGAAACATTATAGGATGTTTCTGAATATACATTTTTAGGTAGTGTTATAAGATGTAATGGTTCATTTATACAAAGTACACTAGACTTGTCACAAATAAACTCATCATAGATACCAAGACTAAATTTAGTATATACGCCAGACGCGCGTTTCGTCTACAAAAGACTCATCAGTGACGCTCGGATCCAAAAAAGTAAAAAAGGCCAAATAAAGTACGAAGTTGCAGAGCATTTAGGACCAAAATTCCTAAAAGGTTTGCCAAATCCAGCCAATGTAATCTATACCTGAGGTATAAAGCTAGGAAAGTACTATTTTCTTTAAAGTCCTATACACCCTCTCTTGGAGATCTGCCTATAAATGTTTCATGTAATCTATTTGAAACAATGGTAAAACCAGTGTTAACATACAAAGATAAAGTATGTTATATGGACACATATATATCCTATTATAGAGCTAAAGAGAGAGCAAAGAAAACTAATCAGACAGTTGATAAGTTATCTTTTATTGACAAAAGTCCCACTGAAAAGTCCACCTTTCATTCTGTAAGCATATTCTCATTAAATATAGCAACACGTACAGAGCTTGGTCGACTCCCTATTGAAGAGTATATACTCTCACAAACATTGTTATACTTTTCCTGTCCGGAAACCCAAAATGTAAACTCCTTATTAAAAGAGGCTTCTGAAATGTTTAAAAAATGCACTCAGAAGGAATATATACATGGTATACTTACCTTACTGATATTTTAACAGAATAAGATACTGATCCAGAAGCAATAACAACTGTACAAAATACAGATACAGCATTAAATAACAAAAAAGCAAATTAAATCTGCTTGCAATGTCTTTTTAAAAAGTCTATTGGAAAAAAAGATAAAGGACCTAAATGAAAGTAATACAATTTTCCTATACACAAATATTAAGATTAACATGAAACAAGAATTGTACCTAAATTATTAACATTCAGTTGACTCCAGAAAACTATTAACAAAATTCAGAATAAACGAACACACTCTTTTAATAGACAAGGGTAGACATCTTAAGATCCCTAGAGATCAGATATATTGCAAATTCTGTAATGAGATAGAGGACAAAAACACTTCTTTCTCAAATGCCCTAAATATAACTTTCATTGAAACAAATATTTTGACTCCATGAAAATCAATTCGGATTGGAAAGATACTGCTGAAGATGACATGCTTAAACTTATAGTCGGGCTTCAGCTTTCACCTTAACAAAATATGTACTAGTTCAGAAAAAATGGACACCATACTTAACTCCAAAACATTGAAATGATGAAATAAAAAGAACACACACACACAAGACTTACAAAGGCCATTGGTTCATGACTTAGGAAAGGCGCAAACATGCGGCAGGGTTTAACATGTTTTTTTTTTATAGATCTCATCCATCCCCTATACCTCTAGCAAATGGAGAATAAGTAAAGTGAACACATAGCAATGCGCAAAGTAAAACTCAACTAGACGATAGTACAAACTGTATCTGTATCATTGCCCATATAAAACATGTGGAACGAGCAGGGTGTATTGTTCGGAATCCATTTAACTGTCGAAAAAAGTACATTCATTGAGATACAGTTAAGAGACGCTTGACCATGACAAAATCAGTTAATATTTGAATTATGCTTTGTAGAATTGTGAACAGCACACCTGACCAGTTGCTGTGACGGCCAGTTCATTTACTCCATTATTTTTAATTAACATTCAAGGTGGTGTTTTTTTCACATATAGACCGAATGAACAATTGTTTGATTATTTCAACAATATTTTAGAAATAAATTGTTAGAGTATATCTACATTATATATTAATACACTATTAATATATAATGTAGATCAGAGTTGTTGTCGTCTGTTGCCGTATGTCATTCATGTTTTTCGTTGATGTTATTAGCTAAAATCAGGCTGTTGTGTTTCTCTCTTTTGTTTTGCGTTTCACATTTTGTTGAAGCTGTCGATGCGGTATGTGCCATGTCATTGTTAAAGACCATATAGTTGTATAATTGTTAGCTATTATTATACCACGCAACATTTTTATTATTTCTATAACGAGATTAAGACATTTTTATTTTGAAAGATATGCAAACCTGAAACAGACATGACAAGGCCAAACGAGATGCATCACGATAAAAACTCGCAAGATCTCAGTAAACAAACCTTAGTTAAATACATTGTATGAAAACTGTCCACGAGGTTCCAATCATTCTTGCTATATATAGATACACAGCCTTGTTACGAATAAGTTTAAACTTTCAAATAAAGGCGTTATACTTAAAAAACTTTATTTATTTTGAAATTTTAAAAGTTCATATAGATAAATTACATAAACTTAAAACAATTGTATACAAAATTCAACATAGGTTAACATAAAGTTAAACAAAAATAATGTGGTTCAATAAATAAAATATCTCGAAATACGGAAAATGAGCTGGAATGACATTGATTATTAAAGGTTAAATAAATAAAAAAAAAAAAAAAAAACTGATTGAAGGGATTTCACACCAATTCGAGTTCAACCATTATTATAGATGTACTTATAATAAAAAAATATATTATCGATATGTTGTCTGAAAACGAGTCATCGAAATAAGTGGATTATCAGAAATAAAATATAGGATAGAAAAATCATAATTGATAAATTGAACATGATTCCGTCACGTATCGTACGCCTATCAGAAAATATATAGATCAAAATCACATCTATAAGTGGACCTTGGTTCCGTCATTTTGGAATTCGATTGTACTTTGTGGAAATTTTTTTATGTACTCGGCATGTTGTCTGAAAACGAGTCATCGAAGTTAGTGGATTATCATCAGAATTAAAAAGTAGGATAGAAAAAATCTAAATTGACAAATGAAACATGATTTCGTAACGTGACGTACGACTATTAGAAAATATATAGAACAAAATTACATCTATAAGTGGAATTTAATTCCGTCATTTTTCAACTCGGCTGCACTTTTTGGAAAATTGGTTTTCATTCACAAATAATCAAGCTTTCAGTTGCCGTGTAATGTTTTTTTTTTAAATAATAGCTGCCTTCATTCAATTTACAACTTAAGGAATTTTTATGGCAAAGGAATTTTATTTCTTATTTCTATATTATTTAATACAATAGGTCGGTCTTTCAGGATGATGGTCGGGGAATTGTGGACCACTTTTTTAATAACTAAATATTTTTTTGTATTTGGTGGGGTCAATGACAGGTAAATTTAAGGTTAAAAACGGGGAATGTGTTAAAAAGACAACAAATCCCGACCAAAGAGAAGAAAACAACACAAGTCCACCAATATGTCCTCAGCACAGCCAGAACATCCCGAACTCGGAGGCGGGCTTCAGCTAGCCTAAAAAAAACTAGTTCAGAGAAAATGGACGCAATACTAAAACTCTGAAACTAAAAAGATTAACCAAAATTGAAAACAAAAACACACAAGACTTAACAAAGGACAGAGGTTTCTGACTTCGGACATGCGATAAAATGCGGCAGGATTTACATATTGTGTGAGATCTCTCCCGGTCCTACACCAATGTAGGATAAACAAACACACAGCAATACCCACAACAAAACCCTGTTTAAAAGAAGTTAGAGTCCGATGTAAGAATAGGTTAAAAGTTTTATGAATAGTTTCTGTTGAAAATATTATCTCCTTTTTAAACTGTGTGCTAAAAATCATATAGTTATGTTGAATAGACTTCTTGTAAGACACTTGCGGAATGTTTAAGATCGTACTTTGTTGATAGCTTCAAGTTGATATCTTTTGGTGTTTTGTTTTGATCATTTCTTTTGTCATTGACATATACTCTGCAAAATCCTTTTAATCATAAGTCTTGGATTTTTATATTTTGTCCTTAAGTGGAATTGCTACATTTTTGTTACCACTTTGTGTTACAGATGTGCAAATCAATGTTTTAATTCTAAGAAAAAAAACATGTAATTGGTTTAGCTAACTACAAAACCAGGTTACATAAGGGAATGCCTAGGCCAAGTCAGGAATATGACAGTTGTTATCAATTCGATTGATGTGTTTAAGCTTTTGATTTTGTCATTTGATTAGGGTCTTTCCTTTTTGAATTTTCTTCGGAGTTCAGTATTTTTGTGATATTTTATTTTGTCTGCTTAACAAATACTTGAGCTATCAACTAATAGCAAATTAACAGGTCAAATTCGATGAATGATAAATAATAGATACATATTTTTTTATCACAATTATCACCAGCCCAGTAGTCAACACTTCGGTGTTGACATGAATATCAATTATATGGTCATTTTTATAAATTTTCTGTTTACAAAACTTTGAATTATTCGAAAAACTAAGGATTTTCTTACCCCAGGAGTAGATTACCTTAGCCGTATTTGGCACAACTTTTTGGAATTTTGGGTCCTCAATGCTCTCCAACTTTGTATTTGTTTGGTTTTTCAACTATTTTGATCTGAGCGTCACTGATGAGTCTTATGTAGACGAAACGCGCGTCTGGCGTATAAAATTATAATCCTGGTACTTTTGATAACTATTAGAACATTTCAGTACACACTTTAATTTTCTACTTCTATATTAGTGTGTTAAGGAAAGCAACTACAAACGTAGCCGAGAGGACAAATTGAATCCATGCCTATATAAAGCAAGTAGAAAGGGCATTGTGTATTATCCATTTAACTGTTGAAAAAAGAACATTCGTTGAATTACAAATAAGATACGTTTTACCATTACAAACTCATTTGCTATTTGAATAATGGTTACAGAAATGTAAATAGAACTCTTGACCAGTTGCTGTGACGGCCAGTTCATTTGCTTCATCATCTTTTATTTACATTCCAGGATTTAAAAAAATATTTAGACCGAATGAACGTTGTTTTAATTACTTTAAAAAAACATATACTATAAATGGAGTATTTAAGTTTGTCTCAGTAGCTATCATATCATACATCTAACTTTATCTCAGTAGCAGCTATATCACACATCTATGTTTGATTCAGTAGCAATCTTATCACCTACCGGTATCTAAGATGGTCTCAATAGCAATCATATCACACATCTAAGTTTGTCTCAGTAGAAATCATATCACACATCTAATATGGTCTCAAGACCAATCATATCACAAATCTAAGCTGGTCTAAATAGCAATCATATCCCATCATTTAAGTTTGTCTCAGTAGCAATCATATCATACATCTAAGATGGTCTCAATAGCAATCATATCACACATCTAAGTTTCTCTCAGTAGAAATCATATCACACATCTAATATGGTCTTAAAACCAATCATATCACACATCTAAGATGGTCTAAATAGCAATCATATCCCATCATTTAAGTTTGTCTCAGTAGCAATCATATCACACATCTAAGTTTGTCTCAGTAGTAATCATATCACACATCTAAGATGGTCTCAATAGCAATCATATCACATCATCTAAGTTTGTCTCAATATTAATCATGTCACACCATCTAAGTTTGTTTCCGTAGCAATCATATTAATATTTAAGATGGTCTCAATAGCAATCATATCACATCATCTAAGATTGTCTCAATATTAATCATGTCACACCATCTAAGTTTGTTTCCGTAGGAATTATATCACATATCTAAGATGGTCTCAATAGCAATCATATCACACATCCAAGTTTGTCTGAAAAGAATCATACCACACATTTTCTTATTTTAATAACGTGATTAAAAATAGAATTCTCTTTTGAAAAATATATAGAGACGGCCTTTCATTTTCTATGTTAAGTGGACCGTGAAATTGGGGTCAAAACTTTAATTTGGCATTTAAATAAGAAAATCATTTCATATGGAACATGTTTACTAAGTTTCAAGTTGATTGGACTTCAACTTGTTCAACAAATACCTTGACCAAAAACTAAACAGACGGAGTGACGGACGGACAGACGGACGAACGAATGAATGGACCCACATACCATAAAACCAAATAGCCCTCTACTTTTGTATTGGGGCATAAAAACATGGTTGGTAAGGCTCTCCGGTGAACGATCGTTACGAACAATACACAACAATATAATTATGAGATTTACCACGATAAATATCGCAAGATTTCAGCAAACATATCTTATCTCAAAATTAATACAGTATATTCAAACTGTCCGCTCGTTTCCAATCCTTCTATACACATCCTTGTTACGAATAATTTTAAACTTTTAAATAAAGGCGTTATACTTAAAACTTTATTTATCATGAAAATTTTAAGAGCACATATAAATAAATTGCATGAAGTGAAAACAATTAAGAAATAATTAATGGGGGCTTGAATATATCGTTATTTTACCACGGGTTGGCCCTTTATGACAAATATTTTACCCTGAGCGAAAGCGAGGGGAAAAATATCGGCATAAAGGGACAACCCGTGGTAAAATCTAGATATATTCAAGCCCCAATGAATTATTTCGATTCTAATAGGACAAATACGGCATTTTTTGTAGATCGAATCGCTCTAGGTGGAGGCCATTATTTGCCGATCCCATAAATTAACGCACTTTTAGATTGGCGTAAAAGAACGGAGCAAACAGAATAAGTGACATGCTCAAACTATTCACAAAACTTATTTAGATAGATTTGGATGAATTTTAATGATAACTTACTTATTACTTATATGTCTTCTATGTACATAAAAGATGGGCTTATACCACATTTAAGCATCGTTTGTTTACTTTTCCTTGTTGTGATGATATTCGGTATCAAAAGCATGTATTTTCCCGTAAAATGCTTAAATTATAACGTCATCATTCTATGACGTCGTGTACTTCATTCATGAAAAAACATATGACGTGGGAGTACGATCGGAACAGCCAATGCAATATATTCATATTTTACCACGGGTGTGTACTCAAAGCGTTTGAAGGACGTCGTGTTAGAATTGTATACAAAATTCAACATAGGTAGACATAAAAAAATAAACATAAGTAAGGTGGTTCAATAAATAGATTACATCGAAAATGAGCTGGGCTGACATCGAGTATTTAAGGCTAAAATAAATTTAAAAGAAATAATAAAAAAAAATGATCGAAGGGCTTTCACACCAATTCGAGTCCTACTAATAATACTCATGTACTTATAAAATGTACGATAAATGGAACATGATTCCGTAACGTGACGTACGACTGTCAGGAAATATATAGAACACAATTAAATCTATAAGTGGAACTTGATTCTGTCATCATAGAATTTGGTTGCACTTTGTGGAAAAAAAGTCATCAACTTCTTCACATCAGAAAATACTAGTAGACGATCTGAAATCGTTTAGTGAGATAATACATATTAGTGATCGTCACTCTTGGTTTTGAAAAAATAAGAAACAATTAAACTTTCATTTGCCGTATATTCCTTCTTTTTTTCTCCAAATAACTTCTTTCTTCATTTTACAATTTACAATTTTAAACGTTTGTTCAGACTATAAGAAACTAAGCAAGTAATAAATCGCAGTATATCCGCCGTTTCTTGTCCAACATGGCTTCGTGTTGAAGACAGTACTTTGACCTATAACGGGTTACTTTTACAAATTATTACTTTGATACAGAGTTCCCTTATTGGCTCTTATATCATATCTTCTTATATCTATTTTTTATTTAACAGAACTATCATGTTTAGGAGGGGCATGTTCAAAAAGGAATTTCCAGTCAAGATGTTCGTAGTTTGTTATCTTTTGTAATATCTAAATGTGGTGTTGATGAGAGTTAGAATTGGGAATGGAAACGATTAAAGATTAGAAAACAGCCCAAGGTTACTAATGGGTCCTCGACACAGCAATGACATATCGCACACGCAGTCGGGATTTAGCTGGCCTTTTGCAAAAATGCCATACCCAACCCCGAAACATTAAAATGAACCAAGGTTAACAAATAACACACAAGAATAAGAAACGCCAGATAATACTGACATAGGACAGGCGCAATAATGCGGTGGGGTTTAGCACGTTTATATTAGATCTCAACACACCCTATACCTCTAGCAAATGTAGAATAATTATAGTTAGCACGTTTCAAGACGAACAGTATATCTCAGTTTAAAAGAAGTCTGATACGATGTTAGAATAAGTAAAACGTCTTTGATATAATCTCTGCTGAATGTATTGATTTCTTCAACTGTGTGCTGGAGAGTTTGTCATAGTGTACAGACTTATTGTACAGACACCTGCGTAATGTAAAAGATTGTACTATATTGACCTCTAGAAATCTTTTGATGTTTTGTGTGTTGGTTTGACATATTGCGCAACTCCTAGAATTTTGATATTTTTGTCTGCATGTTCTTAAATGGAATTACCTGTTACCTATTCGTGTAATGACATGTGGTGTGCAAACTGATGCTTTAATTTCGAGGGAAAAAACTTATGTTAGTGGTTTAGCTTGCATCTATTTTCTAAATAATGAAATGCATATTCCAAGACAAGAATATGACTGTTGTTTTCCATTTTTTTATGGTTTTGAGCAGTATGATTTATCAAACGACTTTCCTTTTGAATTTTCCTTTGAGTTCGGTATTTTTACTTTTACCAAAGTCATGTAGCACCTAAAAAATATTTCAATAATAAAGAATATTTCTATTTTCAATTCAAGTTTTCAAAATCTTCAATTCTATAACTCATACAAAATAATTGGTTAGTCAATGTAGTTGCTGGTTTAACAAATACTTCAGCTATCAGCTAAAAGCCATTTCCAGGTCAAGCATGGAGAGTAAAATTTAGAAATACGCATTTTTAATTTTTTGTTATCAAACAAATTGGTTTGGACGCAACAAACTCTTAGAATTGGCAAGATATTTTGTAAAATCCGTATGATATGACCTATAGATTTTTTAAGTCGGTCCAAACTCCAATTTCTGTTTAATTATGATACCATATACATGTAGTAGCAAAATTATCACAGAAAATTAGAAAACATCCTTTTTTTTAAGTATCACAAGAAGGACATAATAATAAACACTTTATAAAAGTGTATTTCCAATAAACAAAATCATATTATATACTAGTATTAATGTGTAAAGGAAAACAACTAGCCTGTAGGACAAACTGTAGCCTTACCTATATAAAGCAATAAACGAGCATTGTGTGTTGTGCGGGATCTATTTAACTGTCGAAAACAGTTATCATTGAATTACAAATGAGATACGCTTGGTATGACAAGGTCTGTTGATATTTGAGTTATTTTTTGTAGAATTGTGAATAGAACATCTGACCAGTTGCATATATACATAAATTAAGTGGTACAAGAAAAGCAAAATGAGTATGTTAAATTTGATGTATGCCTTTTCTTATTCTTTGTTACATTTGTTGTTTTTATAGTGATATTAAGATGATAACACAATATTGACTGATGAACCCCTATTTTTGACATTTTTACTCTTTGAGTATGTTTGTTTTTTTCATACATCGTTGACAATGTAATGGAATTTGATGCGACTGTCATACAAGTAAGAGGTTTAGCTAGTTATAAAACCAGGTTCAGTCCACCATTTTCTACATTAGAGAATGCCTGTACCAAGTCAGGAATATGACAGTTGTTATCCATTTGTTTGATG
The DNA here is from genome assembly GCF_036588685.1 of Mytilus trossulus. Classification (NCBI taxonomy): domain Eukaryota; kingdom Metazoa; phylum Mollusca; class Bivalvia; order Mytilida; family Mytilidae; genus Mytilus; species Mytilus trossulus. Next base: position 44,198,002 of record NC_086374.1, on the reverse strand, counting down.
TGTTTGGACTTTTGATGTTGCCTTTTGATTTTTGATTTTCCTTTTTGAATTTTCATCGGAGTTCAGTATTTTTGTGTTTTTATTTTTTGCTGAGACGGCCAGTTCATTTACCCTATTATCATTCATTCACATTCCAGGTTTAATTTCACATGCTGTCCGAATTGACAATGTTTTTATTACTTCTTCAATATTTTAGAAATTAGTTGTGAGTATTCATATCATACACTACAAATTAACAATGTGGTCCATATAGTGGTTGTCGTCTGTTGTCGTATGTCATTTATTATTTTCCGTTGGTGTTCGAGCTGTTGTGTTTCTTTCCCATTTCGGGTATATAGTTATTCTGCATAACCCCTCATACAGTTTGCATCCTAGGAAATTTCACTTTGCTGTCTGTTTGTACTTATATTGAAGGTGGACATGTGGTCAGGGTTTTGATTTTCATTAATATTTGCTTTTTTTTCAAACACATGGTTAGCAACACTCTCCAGTCAAAAGTAGAATCAGACAAATACTAAACCCCAAGTAAAATTCAAAACGGAAAGTCCTTAATCAAATGGCAAGATATAAATCTAAAACACATCAAATGAGTTGATAATAACTGTCATATTCCTGACTACTTAAAGGCATTATCTCGTGTAGAAAATGGTATATTAAATATGGTTTTATAGATAGCAAACCTCTCACTTGTAATGACAGTCGCTTTAAATTCTTATATATCGATAACGATATATGTGATCAAAACACACAGGCATAATAGGTAAAAATGTCAAAAATAGGGGTACATTGCAAACGATCATTACAAACACAATGGACCAGATAAAACGATATTTGAGATGTATCACGATAAATCTCACAAGATCTCAGTATACCGTCATCTTATTTCAATACAGTGAATGCAAACTGTCAATGCGACTCCAATCCTTCTTACCCTTCAAATCATTGTTACAATTAAGTTATAAATGAAAGCCTATACTTAAAACTTTATTTATTTTGAAAATTTTTAAGAGCACATAAAAATAAATTACATAAACTGAAAACAATTGTATACAAAATTTAACATAGGTAGACATAAAAAATAAACATAAATGAATGTGGTTCAATAAATAAAATACCTCGAAATACGGAAAATGAGCTGGAATGACATCGAGTATTAAAGGTTAAATAAATAAAAAAAAAATGAATAAAAAACACTGAATAAAGGGCTTCGACACCAATTCGAGTCCTATTAATAATATCCATGTACTTAAAAAAATTATATGATCAGTATATGTTGTCCGGAAACGAGTCATCGAGGTTAGTGGATAATTAGATTTTAAAAAGAAGGATAGAAAAATCTAAATTTATCAATGGAACATGATTTCAGAAAGTGATGTACGACTATCAGAAAATATATAGAACAAAATTACATCTATAAGTGGAACTTGATTCCGTCATTTTTGAATTCGGTTGCACTTTGTGGAAAATTTGTTTCCATCCCATTCTTCGCGTAAGAAAATAGTCGGTATGATTTCGTTTAGTATTAAGATAATAAATTTGAGTCGCCGTCACTGTGTTAAAACAGATTGTAGTTTTGAAGAGAAAAAAATCAAACTTTCAGTTGCCGTGTTTTCCTCCTTTTTTTCAAATAACTGCTTCCTTCATTCAATATACAACTTAAGGAATGTTTTATGGCAAAGGAATTCTATTTTTTATTTCTATATATATATGAGCAGAAGAATCTTACAAATTTACAATTTGAAATGTATGTTCAGACTATTAGAAAAATAAAAAGGTACAGGAAGTAAAAAGTCGAAGTATATCCGCTGTATCTTATACCACTTATTGCTGTTAACTAGTCACCAGTGTTACCTGTCAAAAACAAAAAGTTAAACAGGGATTCAGTTGCCAACCTAATGAATAGACTGTACAGTAACAGTCGCAGAAAATAATCCTGTATCATACACATTTACAGCAATAATAACTGCCATGTACTCGCTCATACCAATAAAAAAGAACTGTTTTTTTTTATGTTTTAGGACAAATAAATAAAATGGTCAAACAGCATAAAATTACATAAAAGAAATATTGCACATTTATAAAATATTAAACTTAGTATAACATAATATACAAATAACAAGAATATTGCACATGTCCAAAGTCACAAGTATAATTAAAAATAAGAATCAATAAATTCATCCATTGTTCCAGTTTAAAGTATTTTATATAAAAGATGTCTCATAAATTTATAAGGTGACGAATATTGTTTATATTAATTGAATTAATATATACACCATGATCTATATTATAAGTTGACTCCACCTGAAACCACCCATCAATGGCACTACACTAATCGTTATTCTTCCGTTTGTTTCTACAATTTTAATACACTTCCACATGATGACTCTGTGTATGTGGCGGATAATCCGAAAATGAATTGTTATTATCGTTGATATCAGCGGCCATCATCCGGGGACCTCCACCAAGTATGGTCATATTTTCAATAGACATTAAGTGTGAGCCAGGGTGGTTGGTCATAGGAATGTTTGGAGACTGTCGACCTATAAACCCAGAGGAGTTGGGCGGAATATTTGAAAAATGAGACCATGAATCCATTGGAGGAGTTCCAGGCGGTACTACTGGTACCTGTCCCATGTTTGGTTCCCTGTCTAAGGGTTGTCCAGAACTAAACATATCACCAGACAAACGACTGTTGTCCACATCATCGAGATCGTCAAGGTCATCATCAACTGAAATACAGAAATATGATAGTTAAACAAGTGCAGTAAAAGTTGAGTCATCATTTAGGCGTTTATGTTGGTGTGGAATTTTTGTCTTTTCGTATAAATCAGGAATCCTTTGGTAAAAATGTTTCTCATACGTGTTTTGCAGTTATCGTCTTTATTGGTTTATTGATCATAAAGTTTTGTGTATTTGGTCTCACCTGATGATCAAATGACTTTAAAAAAAAATAAACACGTTCGGGTTCATCGCAGCTAGTATCACACCTTATATAGAATCATATTCAAAACAGTGTGGTCCTGGCCATTGATTTGACGACCTAAATTATCCCATTGACTGGGACAGATTAGGTGAACGTTCGTCTGTAACGACCATTGCTCACTTCTTACTTATTATAGAATTGTGGGGTCACCAAAGGTTCTTAACGCCTTTAATGATAAAATAATTCGAAAAATTATTCAGGAATAACCTTTATGTTTTGATTTATATTATTGATATAAATCAACACATCGTATTGATCCGGATTCGTTTTTCGAATTGTTTTTTTTTAGGTGTTGAGAACCTATGGTGACCCCACAGATTCAGTGTCTTTAACAAGTACATAGTGAGCAGTGAGAAAAACGTTCATCTAATCTGTCCCAGTCAATGGGATAATTTAGGTCGTCAATCAATGGCCAGGACCACACTGTTTCGAATATGATTCTATATCGATCAACTTGTAGCGATTTTTTCATTGCTGATGATGAGCTTTGAGTATTTGCTTTATTTTATGAACTAGATTAAATCTAGCTATCCATAAATGTTAACATTCACGTTTAATTGTTTGTTGAGTAGACCGCTACATTTGTTACACAGAATTTGCCATTTGGCACCGTTGAGTGTGTGCTTAAAACAATCTGTATACATTACCTACAATTGTATTCAATTGATCAAGTTATGTGTGTAATTTGGTTGCTACCTCAACGACATATAATCATATAGCCTCTTGTTCATATTTTATTTTGTCTTCAATTGATATGATTAAATTAAAAACTTACTGTATGGACAATCCAAAAGACCATCATCTGATCGATCGTCAGCACTATTAGAGCTGTCTGGATCACCATTGCGCTTAAGTTGTCGGAAATAAGGACTCCATCTTTTCCGTCCTGCATCTTTTTTTAGACGCTTTTCTTTCGCTCGTCTGTTTTGAAACCATACTTGAACAACCCTCATATCAAGACTAGTTTCCGAACTTAATTGTTCTCTGACATGTCTTGCAGGCTTGGGGCTTTCGTTGTATGCTCTTTTTAATGCTTCAAGTTGCTTTGCATTTATTGTTGTTCTTGGTCTTTTGTTTGCAGCATCTAAATCATACTCTGGTAATAAGATAAAAATGTTGAAACTGTAGACAGAGTACAAAACACTCATCAAATATAATTAGCTTATAATTGTGTGTACGCCTTACAAGTTCAACGCTTAAAGTTGCTTTAATCGTCCCATGTATGTCACGTCATTTTTAGATGAATTCTTCCAATTTATTTTGCTGCGTATGTCGAAACATATTGCCTTTATACATTCTTCAAATTTTCCATTTCAAATACAAGTTTAGTCTTCAATAAAAACTTATCAGTACCCTAGAATCCAAAAAGTTAAAAGGCAAAAAAAAAATAACAAGAAGTTAAGAAAAATTAATCACCGCGAACATTTTTTTTGAGAAAGAGTATGTTTTTCTTCTTTCTAGAGGGTAGGACTAAATAATTTTCATAAATAAATCTTTTATTTTCAAATAAAAAGATAACATACGGCTGTAAAATGAAACTATACATTTTATAGTACACGATTTTCTATAAAGCTGATAATAGCATATTTAGATAGCGAGTTTATATTCTCTCAAAAGAAAAAAATCAAACTTTTTTTATAACCCGAAATCAGTAAAACCAAAGCAATGTCAATTTTTCAAATTAAAAAAATACAATTTTTATTTGAAAACTATCTTTTAATGTCGCTATTAATTCTTTCATCGAGTGTGCTGGATCCTCCCAGAGGGCAATGAAAATCATCATTTTTAATTCAAGTGTGTCATTTTGAGTGACAAAGTTTATCTAATTGCAGTTTGATTATGGAAATAAACACACTACCTTTCAAGGATTAAGTAATAACAGTGATCGATCAGCGAGGATCGCAGGTGTCGCAAAAAGATAAAGTATCTAAAACTGAGATGAAATATGCTACCTGAAGCTACCTGCAAGGTATTAAAATCAGTTTATAGAGAATTTACCGTATTTCTCAATTCCCATAGGCTAAATAGACGTCTCAGAAGGAATATTATTCAAACCATATAGCAATTTGGGCAAGATAGATTATGGGTTTAAAATATTGTAGCTTAAACAAGTTATATTTTACGACAATGTAATAGCAGTATCACCCGAATGACGGCATCACGACATCCGGGAAATATGAAACTTATAGAGTTTCTGAAACCTTAAAAAAGCACATTATTCAAAAGAAAATTGATTTAAGAGAATATTGTAAAACCTTAAAACAACAATGCAGAATCCTGAAATTCCAGATAGATTCTTTTTCTAAGCTTTATTGACGTTTTTTTATGTTATTAAAGGAACAAAGAAGATAACAAACTGTCATTTTATTGAAACAACCACCACTATAACTAAATACAAATTAGCAAAGTTGGTTAGATATATTATTACTGTATACATGCGCCAGTCAACGGCATTTTTTACACCGGAATCAGTGTTTGTAAATTTGACAAATAATCTAGTAAAAAGAAAGCTGTCCTCAATATTTTATTTTTTGTGTATGATATGCTTTTTGTTTATTTAGTTTTCCGGTAAGTTGCTGGTTTTATTAAAACCTACCTCTAGCTTTTGCTGATTCATAATCTGTTTTACAAACGAGTTTCCTATCCTCCATCAGATAGAATTCGTCTCCAGTATTCAACTGTCTACCACACATTAAACACGCAAAACATTCTAGATGGTAAACATTATCCTGAGCTCGGCGCACCACCTCTGTTGGTGGTATGCCCTTTTCGCATCCTGCACATTTTGTTCCAAACCGCCTAAAAATAGAAATATCAGAATTTGTTTTAAAGGCAAAAAACAGTAAATTGATACAAAGAATAGATATTGACAACTTTATATTGAATCGTCTAAACAACACATTAGATATATAGAACATAATGTTGTAATCCAAAATATTTGAATTGTGAACTTGAATCTCCTTTGCTTTTTGCTTTTTAAATGCAAACAAATAAATCTTTCAGTAAAGAAACTTTAAGCTGCCTATGCGGTATGGTTTTGCTTATTTTTGTAGGCCCTATGTGGTGACATATAGTTGTAAACTTCTACGTCGGTTTGGTCTCTGGTGGAGAGTTGTCTCATTGCCAATCATTTCACATATATAATTTAGTAAATGTTGATGATTTTCATACATGTTTTATGTTCGGCTAGTTGTTAAAATTTCAAGTTGGTAACGATGGTTACCAATCGGCTTTGAAGATCAACAACGGTTGTAAATCGGTCCTGAAGGTCACCAGTTTCATCAACCATTTTGTTGGTTAATTTGTAGTATACTATCGTTTTATTTTGTACTTTTATTAACGTTTCTAGTTATAAAATCTTTCTGCAAGTTTAATGACTTTCTGTCGCCCTAAAGAAACTCCGACGACTAGTCTGACTTTGACTGCAATCGAATAAATAAAATGATATATAGCACACTTAGTTGTATAATATTTACTATGGAAGCCATTTCTTACCATTAACAGTCTGATATAACTTTTGATTAAATGTATTTAATCGTTTTCTCACGGATGTACATGTTCTTGCTCTGTAAATACTATAAGAGTGTCCGTAAAATGGGACAAAATTACCCTTTTGCAAACTTTTGAAACGGTTAAATTGCAATTATATTCACGATACAGCTATATAGCATTTGAAATACTGGTAAATCGGCTGGATTTTTAATACAATATTTTGTGAGGAAATTGGCTGTATAGAATTAAAAAAAGTTCGCACTTCTGGTAAATGCAATTTAAAAAAAGGTAAGGAACATAAGGCCATATCCCAGTCCTGACGATATATAAATCCCATAAAAGATTTCTTCATGAAAATTTATATACGAACTATTGAAGAAAAGACCAGAGTCCATATCCAGGTTAGTATGCCTAGGTCGAAGTCAGATGTCACCATAAAGCCGTCATATTGGAATTTACAAGGAGCTTTGCAGAGTAAACTCACCAAAAAAAACCACGACCAATAAGCTTTATTTTCCCCATGTTTAATTCGTATGGATAATTTTTCAACTTATATAACGGGAGCAAAGATGTATTTAAACAGCTCGTTCAAATCAACTTTAACATTTACATAGTATTAAAGCAGTTTCTTTAGACTATAAAGTTTGTAGTCTTCAAGAATATCTACAGTTTTGTTAGTCTTCATCACTGTACAAATCCTTGGTTTTCAAGTATGCCTGTTTCATCTTTATGCATCCTTTTTTTGGTTTCATATCATGAGCATCTATTTTACAATAAATCTTTTCGGTATTGCGAAAGTATGAGCAAACAAGTCAATTATGACACATTAGCATAACCAATCTTTGATAAAACGAAATTGTTCAAAAAGAATTTAATATGCCTGCATGCAACAATTGAAAAAAATATAAACATGTCCAACATTTTATTGGTTAATTATCATCTGAATTGCAAGTGATTGCAGGGTGTATAATTGAGACTGATTATTAGATTCAACTCAATCAAAACAATTTGAGACATCTTTTCGCTCCACATCATAACTTCATTTCCTTTTGTTTGTTTTTCTCATTAATCACGACACATTAAGAAAAGCAAACAATGCATAGGCTTTGATATCTAGCAAAAATATTACATGGTGGAAAAATTACATACAATATGAAATCACTATTAGCAATTGACGAGTTTCAATTTCTTCCACTTCATTTACTGTTTACGAAAACTAGTAGAAACTGAAATCATACTTTTATCCATATTTTACATGTTCTTTATCACTTAGACGTTTGACGTAATGTTTTTTTTCAAACGCGTATTCCGTGGTAATTTAAAACATTGAAGTGCACATGAATTATTCAGACTGCGTCAAGACGAGGCAGCTAATCATATTAACGAAGTCAATTCATTTGAGAGAAGTGTAAATGACGAATGGACGAGAACATTACCGGCGGGAAAAACATCAACTTACTATAATTAATTAATGGAATATCTACTAAAAAGACTCAAGTCATTTTTATCACGCATCTATGGTATGCTTATGTCCTATATATCCTTTAAGTTTTCTTTTTTAAATTTATAAAGAAAAAAGAAAAAAAAATCCTAATGTTATACTATCAACTTTTAGTCGTATTGGGATATTAGTTTCTGGCTTGTTTTGTATAGGCCTGTTTAACAATGGATACATATTGCAAACTACTTTTATGGTAAAACGTTAAAGACATTTATACGTTCAAAGACGATGATATTCATTTTATCAAAAATTATTATAACAATAAATTTATCCAGTCAGAGATTGATTAGAAAAATAAATTTCCAAAAAATATCTATCACTGTGGGTTTTTTTTTACTGTAACACGATTCTATGAAAGTTTAAGTATTCTTGTTGGCTGTATTTGTCATCCTATACTCTTTTTTTATCAATTCGCGTGCTAGTTTAACTATTAAAGCACATTAAAACTTTCAAATTATCAGTACAAATTGAATGATACGATAAACGTTTAAAGAAATAAAAGTAAAATTATTAAAATTCATTAAATTTTGCATGATATAAATAAACACTTATACTATAGTTCACACACCTTTCTCATTTGCTATTAATATACATCTTTTCCCGTATTTTTTATTGTCGGTTTTTGTATCATTCTCATCTTACGTTAAGACCATAAGTATCTTACGGTTATATGACGGGTTGATATCAAATCTTACTCGATATCAAGTTCTTGAACTCTCAGTCAATAACTGTACAATCAGTTAACTGACTTAACCTTAATTTCATAGAGTAATTTCAGGCGAGATCTTTCATGACACACTAGTACCTACACGTGGTTTTATTGTTTGTGTTAATTTAGTGCGAACAAATATCGAAGCTTGAACTAATGAGGAATTTGTGTATAAGATACACGTACTTACTTCTCCATTGAACCAAATATCGTTATTGTATGCAATCTGTTATGTAATATTGCAGCCGAGATTTGACAGTTAAAAAATAATAATATTGGGTGCAGTATTGTCAAAGTGTGTCTTGTTTTGTGGTTTGCGATACGTCTATCTTTAATCTAAAAGAGCTTTACATTTCAACACGTACAAATGTACTGATATTTGGAACGAACTTATACACTCGACCGACAACTGCTTAATGTGCTCGCAATATTGAATATATACGTGTCAACACTGCAATGTATATGTTTATAGAAGTAAAGTGTTTTCAGTTAAGCTAAAAAGAAAATAAAATATTTTGTGTATCTGAAGTGTTTTTGGCTGACTTCGTTACTTCATAATAACATGTTCGTAGACATCGAATATTCTCAAAGAACAGTCCATATGAAATCCAACACAAGACATTGTTCACATTCTGTATAACAAATTAACTTAAAACTAAAAATATGAAGATTAAAAAAAAAATTAGTGCTATTAAATTAAAAAGTTTGTGTATTCTGTTAAATTACATGACAGATGTGATGTTTTTCAATAAACAAACAAGCATGTCAACATTTGTAAGTTATTCTAAGGATTCCATCAATCATTAAACTAAAATCATCGTAAGACACGCGCCAACACGTCCAGCAAACACACAGCAATGACAAATTACTTTACCGGACATTTTATGGTTACAGTAAACGACCTAAATTTATTCCGGAAGGATAATTGACAAGCTAGACGAACTATTTCATTTAAGTGGAATTAATTACTACGCCTTTTTTTGTTTCCAAAGCTCTTATTATTGATCGTTTTTTCGTCGGCATTTTAAAGACAAATGTATATCTAGTAAATTGTCTTTAATCATCGGCTGTAAGTTTGTTGGTTGGAAATGAATATAAAAGAAGACATTAATTTGTAAACTTTTAACCAATAGATTGGCCTATAATATATAACAGTTAGTATATGTCATGCTATCATTAAATTTTACGCATATGATATATATTTCAAGCAGCCAATGGAGTTAACATACCTACTCCTTGATATACAAAAAGTCAGTATATTTAGGGATATTTAAGATGAAAAAAAAGTTATAAAAAATAATAAAAAAATATAAGAAAAAGAAAATTTAATTGAAAGATAAAAACATAAAAATATAAGCAAAAAAAATATATTTTTGAAATCATATTTTCACATAATATTTAAAGAGTTATTTTCCCTATAAAAATAAATTGTCCGGTCAAGAAGGCTTTTAAATCTACATTTCATGATGCTAAAATCTTTTCAAATAGTCGAACGTTTGAGATTCAATCCTTATTATATGATTAATCCAGTAAAAAGCTAACAAAGGTCACAGTCATATAACAGAGCAGCCCAGACAGGTTTAGTTTATATAAACTTGACGATAGTCAACAATAATCATTCCTGGTTAAAAACACTCGCTAGACTAGTATCATTTGGTGTTTTTAAGCATACCAAAAATAACTTAAAGAAAAATATTAAATTAAATGTCAAGAGTTAAAAATACCCAACAAGATTTACGCAGAAGCAAGTTTGAAAACTATGCTAAAAAGTTGTTTATATTCTTATGAAATTTTCAGTCTAAATTAGCCAAGAACTTGTTCATTTAATTTTACGTTTTAACAGTATCTAGGTATACAATATTTGTTTGTAAAATCATTCTGATTCTATGATTATAATAACGAATGTTTAAGGCTTGTTCCATGTATATAATTTGCGAATAAGCTTACTATACTCTAATGTGTCATAATAAATACGATGAATCTTGTTACTTTATTTCTGAATCTCTGTGGATTCACTAAAACTGACAACAATATCATTGTTAGAATATGTAGAAATTGACGCTGAAACTTGTTATAAAATGTATTAATTAGTATTCAATATACAGATGTACATGTTCGTTTTAGTTTTGACTATAATTGTCCAAATACTTTACAGTTTCTTTTTCCAGATCAAGTATGTTTTTGTTGCAACAATTATGATTTAAAAAAATAGTTCAGTCTGACAGACGAACAACTTATTTTAATTTAAAGGGGGATAACTTGAAATAAAAGCCCTAAGCGACCCCCTAGCAGAATAGGAAAATCATAAACATATTAAAATTGTGTAATTGAGATCCAACAAGGATTTATAAAGTAAATATAAAAATAAGAAGATGTGATATGATTGCTAATGAGACAAATCTCCACAAGAGACTAAATGACACTAAAATTGATAACTTTTGGCTACCCCACGCCTCCAACAATGAGTAAAACCCATACTGCATAGTCAGCTATAAAAGGTCACGAAATGACTATGTAAATCTTTGGTTCCGTGGATTGCGTGACGACCAAATGAATTGTGTTTGTTTTTATTCAAATGTAAAATCTTTCTAGCTGAAAATTTGAAAATTCGAGAGAAAAAAGGAAGGAAAAGCACAGTCAAACACACACAAATAAAAATATAGATGAACTTTATAAACTTATTTGAACAACTGCAGAGTCTGTGATGTTTATCGTGAAACCCCTCACTCACGTCAACTATGAAAATTAAAATGTGAAGAAAATCAGCGTCCCGGATGTTTGTGAAACCTCATGCTTACGTCAATAAAAATAAAACGTACTATTGACATCCACTTTTCCTAGAAGATCCGGGCATGACCCTCTTGTAACAAATACACCTTAAGGTCTTCAACATTTGACGGAGTTTTCAATGATCAAATAGAAGCCGTATTAATAATTTTAAAGTTCGCTTTAAAGCCTAATAAAGCCTTTAATTTACTATATTCACGACCGATAAATATGGACTTTTACTTGAACTTTTAACGATACAAAAGATACAAAACACGAGTTTGAACACCATAGAAACATATAATCTGAAAAGAATTTCATAATCACTTTATCCAGGTTTTTTTTTTAGATGTTCTTTATGTTTTAACAGATCATACCTTTGATTTTACATCACTGACTAAATCGTTTAATGAATTTCGCCGATTATTAACGATAGATGGTTTTTTTCTACAAACCTTGCACTTCTGCCTAGCATTGTTTGTATTCGTTCTATTAAGTTTGCCATATTTTGACAACCCTTCATACTTTAAGACTTTGACACTCGTATATAGTGTTTACGTCTTTAAAACAAAACTTGTAGTAGGTTGTAATATTCCTGCATTTCAGTATTTCTATTTTTAGGTCACGTGTCGTAGTGATAATGATGTGGTCTTTGGTGTTTTGTAATTTTTAGATTAAAACAAAATAATATAGTCATGTAATGTGGTTTACTAGATTTTGTGAGTAATTCCAGCGAAGTTATATTTCTTACTAGTAATTTATTTTTATTTAGTAACATAATTACTGGTTTCGTGCAGTTTTATTACATCATATTTCTGCTACCCATAAATCTCTTTACTTTGTTTTTACTGGGCATTTATTCTGCACTTTTTGCACATTATTCTCAAGTTTAAAAAACCCACAACCAGACTCTCCTATATTCAAAGTTAACCTCGTTTCAGAAGTCAAACAGTTTGCAATGATGAAAACAAAAGACATTTTTGTGATTTGATTATTTCCCATTTATTTCATGGAATCTGTACCCTCTGGGACTTTTCTTATTTCACTTCGAGTCTATCGACAGCATTTTGTAAATATAGGAAATAATAAAACTCCAAACCAAGAAATACCAACTGTAATTTGTACTTAGTACAGGTAAATCTGCAGCACTTTTGAAAATGGACGAAACTGAAAGGTATTACCGAAACAAAATCAAAGAGCAGAGATATTTCAATTGCGATCTGTTTTCAGAAAAAGGATTAGTTTTGTTATTTACAATTCCTTTTGTTTGCATATATAAGTGTAACGACAACATATGAAAAATAGAGCTTAAATAATGAACTGATATTGTTCAGTGAGATATCTCATATCTTTATTCAGAAATGAGAACGTTGCTACTTGACGTGCCAAAAACTGCTACAGATCTTGTAAGGGAACCAGTATCTTATCACTAGTTTTTTTACTTTGCAAAAAAAACAACATTTATTTAATTGTATATATCATATTTTTAAAAGTCTTTGTATACATCTGTTTCGATTGGTGTATATTTGCATATACGATTTTTTTATTGACCTTTAATGTTATTTCTGGATCTTAAAACATTTACAAAATGTATGTGTGTGTGTTGAGATTTTAAGAAAAATGAACATCGGATCTTGCATAAAACAAAATATGTTTAAGGTAATTGAGAACTTTTTTCGATCAAAGATTAGCCGAATAACTACGAACCGAAGGAAACACCTGAATTTTAATCTGTCAGAATCCGCTTTTCCTAATAGGGAGAATTAGCATCACCTAGTGTTATATGATTGTAGAAAGTTGGCCATTTTGTAAGCTGAGATAAAAAGAATTATACAAACTGAATCAATAAGACGCTTTGTAATTTGACAGACGTTACCTGTCTTTAAAGGTTATTACGGATGTATGACATGTGTAAAATATTCATCTGGTATTAGCAGACATGCAAAGAGATAAGTGAAAATAGTATTTTTCCTTTCATGACAGTAAGAAGTTACGATTTTATTTCGTTTCAGCATGCGTTTTTTTTCTTTTTCTTTATTGAAACTACAGATTTCCTGATTCCCTTGAATAAAAGAAGCTTTTTACAATATTTATTGAATAATACCACAACGTTCTTTACAAGGAGTTATTGTAGATTACATACCTGCAAACATATAAAAATAAGAAGATGTGACATGATAGCCCAAGAGAAAAGTATCCACCAGAGCCCAAAAGACGCGAACGAGTGACGGTCTTCAAAGACGAACTAACCTATACAATAGACAGACACAGAAGGCCCAGACGTGACAAAATGCGAAACAATTCAATTGAGAAAACAAATGGCATGATTTATTAATAGGACGAAAAATAAATACGACAGACAGCAACCAGGGGCAAACACTGAGTTATAGGATCCTTACTTGGGACAGGCACATATAAAGAATTGTCGGGGTAAAACATATTTGATTGTTCATCCCATAATTTCCTCTAATAACTCCTAAAATTGTATATGTTGTTTTCATAATAGTTCATTGAGAGTCTTTGGAGCCATACTCATAATTGTTTTCTTTTCTTATCAAAGAAATGCAATTTTACCAGTGCATTCAAATCAATGTAAAACTTACTGCGACAAGATTTTAAATCAATTTTCAGTTTTCATTTCAGACTTTTATCAACTTACAGTTATTATCGATTTTTACATTAAAAGCAAGATGCATGAACTTGTATGATCCGACAAGAAACGGAAAGTTTGTATTAGACCTCGAAAATATCTCAACTGCAACAGCTCAGTCAAACACACTACAGAAAAAGCAAACTTAACACGAACAATTAACTTTGAAACACTGTTTCTCCATTCTCTATACGTATGATCTTTTCTTCCATACTAGTAGTTCTTGATAATTTAAAAATAGATTTAATGAATTAATAATATACTGCATCCAAGGACTTTAAAAGGAACTAAGTTTTTCTTTGTTATGCAATTCTATCAATGAGATATTTTCAGAGCAATACAAACTAGGCTTTTGGTTTGGTTTGTAACTGGCAACATACAGGATCATAAAGACGATTCGAATCGTTTCTTTGAATTATTAACCAAACGGTGCCATGCTTTCATGTTTTTGAGTGCAACTTATATCTGGAGCTTTATAGAAGAGTATATTGTTCGCGTTAACTGGTCTTATGTCAGAATATCATGTTAAAGGGTATTAAGCAATAAGAAGATTACAGTATGCCAGGGGAAAAATTATCGAACCTTTCCTTAAAGATATAAAAACAGAGAATTTTATTGATATCAATGTTGGATGTCTCTTATATTATTTGAAAAATACATATTTCGAGTGTCTTTATATGCAATTTAAAGCGTACTTCAAATCTCGGTAGTTAACTTTTATAAACAGTTATCTTATCCAACTGACTCCAAGGAAATATCATAATATCTAAATTCTGAAATGTGAACAGGAAAAGAAGATGAAAAAAGGAAAAATAGAAAAGTTGTGTATCCGTTCTCTTGAAGTAACCTATACATACAATGTATATGTAACTGATAGTGGGAACGTTGCGAAGTTTATCAATTATTCAGAACTCCGAACTCCTCAGGGATCTGCCTATCGTTACATTTCCTTCATGTATATTTCATGACAAGTTAAAGTTCACGCAAGAAAATGATAAACACAAATATTCCAGTTCATTGCAAAATCTTTATACACATACAAAAGTTAGAAATAAGGTAGTGCATTTTGTGTTAAAACCCATATAACTGATACATAAGTAAATGATGATCAAATGTCCACAGTCGAGTTGGACTTTGAAATGAAAACTATCGATTCTCTATAGTTGGTAAAATCAGAAGTTTTCATAACACAAAATAACTAGTTTAAAAATACATTTCTTATTAGTATGTGTCACAACAACGGTGTAATGCAATTTTTTCTATAATACAAAGTTTTTTTTAATCCATTAAAGGATTTCATACTAGATTATAATACTTCAATTACTTTTTCGACGAGAGAGTATGATTTAACAAATAAAGTTCGAACGTCATAATTTATTTATATTGAACGGTAGAATGACATATACATGTATCTTGAAAGTCAATCGGGAGAGAAAACTAGGTCAATATGACGGAAAATAACGTCAATCGGAGAGAAGTATAGGTCAATCGAAAAGAAATTCAGGTCAATTCGTTGCATAATTATCATAATCGGTAGAACTCGATTCCACGAAAAAGTCAACATGGATTTATTTTTAAACTTACATAACGTAAAAAAATAAATGTGAATAATGTACAAAAAAAAAGAAAAAGGCCAATTAAAATTATATAAAAAGGAAAAAAGACAAAGACAAAAGAACTACAAAGACGGTACAAGAACCATAATTGGCACCAGCTAATAAGAAACTCACCTGAAGAAATCATCCTTGCAGTAAACCATATCACCTTTTGAAAAACATTTGTCACTTAGCTGTAGTTTACAGTCAGAACATTTTAAACATTTAGAATGCCAAGAACGTTCCAAAACTTTTAAAATAAATCTGTCTAAAATAGGTTCTCCACATCCGGCACATTTTGGAATTGCAGCTGTAATAAAAACAAATATAGAATTATGACTAAGGCATCAACCTAAGGCCAACGATACTAGAACAAAGATTGAATTGAAGTACAACAAATTATTCCCTGTTAATTATTCCCGTCCTTCTATTTACTAATTTAAAGATATTTAAAGCGTAAATTTCATTGTCTAGCTGTTAAGCACTGTGTGGACTAGAGTTCGTAACGATATCATCAGATCAGCACAATTGGTGCTTCGTAATCTCAACAACATGACAACATCCATTTCTTAAAATTTTCGTTTAAATATTACGAAATCATTAAAGAAAGTTAGGTCCAAACTCCCAAAGAAAAGTTGAACTTAGATAGTGTTGGTTGTTCTGTTTCTTTTATGGATATATACATCCGAAAGTATTCATACATTCTCGGGTTCCAAATAATAACGAAAAATCCAATAGTGCTGAAATGATATAAAACACCAAAAATCATCCAAAGTAAGTGTCTTGCCAAACGCTTCATAATAAAGATGAAACTATTTAAAATTGTACAGGAACGAGTTTTACTTTCGTTCTTTTATTCCAGTCACATGAAGAAGAAGAAGAAAACATTTAATTAAGCCGTTATTTTTCTCGTTTTAAAATTTAGAAATCAAAGTTAAGTTTGATAAATGCATGATTTTTTTATGTAAATACATGAATTTTTAATAAACAACATTTTCTTTGATTCATTCACTTTTTTAGTTTGCAAAAAGGTTTCCAAATACCTATCTTATTAATTAAGTGAGTAAACAAAAAGATGAATAAATAAAAGATCGTCAAATTGAAATTAGGCATATATATTATGACATTTTAGCTACATTTAGAAGAAAATACATAAAAATAACAATATAATTAATTGTATAAATATTTCTTAGCATGCTTAATACATCAAAGTGAATATAACAGGTTAGTTAGTTTATTCAAATTTTGGAAACCTAAAATATGATATCATATTTTTCATGAATCATTGACTAATATTGGTTCAAAAATTATTGGGTCGGGGATATTGACATTAATAAAATATACATTAATTAAAGAGAAGCTATAATTTTGTTAGATAATTGTCGACAATTCGATGAAACCAGTAATAAGACGGTGGCCTCGGGGTTCTAATTGTGAAATCGACACCACACGGAATATCTTGGAAAAGCTTTGTCAACGTTGCGCACCATCTGTTGAAGAAAAACGTAGAAATATGAAAACAGACATAAAGACTGCTGTTTTAAACGGTCCATGCCGTGTCGTGTTGGGTTAAATACATGTTTTAGAAAAAGCTATGAATAATATCCGCTGGTTTAACTTAAGGAAACATCGATAATTTATTCATAGATGTGTTTTGTTATGAAATATGTATCCAGATTGTCCTGGTTAAGGTTTATTGAATACGAAGAATACCGTCTTTTCAATTCTAAAAATATCAAGACAGCTCATATGCATATTGTTTTGTTTCAAGATTCGCTCTGTGATTGGTCTATTGTAATGCAACTTCAAAAGATCCTAAATCATGGCCGTTAAAAATAGCTCATTTCTTAATTTTGAGTTTACAAGAAAAAGTTGAAGTCAAATATTAGAATTCTTATTTTTGTTGCTATTTTCTGTCTAGAATAATACAAAATGACTAGCATTAGTGAATAATTCGGAGTTACCGGTTCACGCATTTTAATATTGTTGGTTTGGTCTATAAAAAGGTGCATTAAATGTCTTCTTTTGAGAAGTATTAACAAAAGAACCTATATGAATTTTCCATCTGGAAACATCCGTGTCAAAAGAGTTAACGTTAGCTATATATGAATTTTGCAAAGCGCAACTGTCTACTGTATCATTTTACTAATAAGGGTAGTTCGCATAAAAAAACTATCTTTATATCACTTTAATAATCGTCTTAGGGGTATTAAATTGGCTTGATCTCATCTATGATCAAGATTAGCGCTATTGAAGAACAAATAAAATAATTTCATGCCATATTTTTGCACATAAGGACGATACTATATTCCCCTACTGGACAATAATCCGGGTTCAATTTCGCACGACCTTTGTTCATCGATTTTCGATCGTTATAATGACCAGTTGTACGTTTTGAGTGACGTGGTCACTTCTGGGATAAGATGAAACTGACCCGTGCTGGCACTTGAGGATTAATAAAAGTTGGAGTGTTGACCCCGACTTCTGAAGTGCAATTTATCACTTGAAGATGAGCGGAGTGATCAACGCCTTTTGTTACAGAGAAGCACCTGTTATATGTTATTCTACCCCTAGGATAGTACATCACCTGGCTAGAGACAAACTGTCGACAATAGAATTATACCCAGCGGTAACAAATTGTGAGAAATATTACAATAACATGTATTATCGCTACAAAAATAAACAATAAATATGAGATATAACATTACTGTTCGATAAATTAACTTAAACAAACTGCATGACGTCATATTTTTTTTTTTAAATTTTATGATTAGATTATAAATTTTAAGCAAAAAACATTAACCGTTATTTGATTTTAAAAATAAGGAATTGTGGTATAACCAATGAGAAAAGCATTAACCAGAGCCAAAATGACATAAAGCTGACCCGTGACCAAATCAGGGCTTAAACATACTATTAGACATTTTGTAAGCCTGGTTTTTATCCTATTTAAATTGACACCGTCAACGAGAGAGTTAAATGATACCATAATGATGGCCATTTGATAGTTTTTACTTAACAACTTAAACATCCGATTGTTCATGTTTTTACACCAATGTACATCTACCAATGTCTGACTGATAATCTTATTTCAAATAAA
The DNA here is from genome assembly GCF_036588685.1 of Mytilus trossulus. Lineage (NCBI taxonomy): Eukaryota > Metazoa > Mollusca > Bivalvia > Mytilida > Mytilidae > Mytilus > Mytilus trossulus. Next base: position 44,179,206 of record NC_086374.1, on the reverse strand, counting down.
TCTTTACAGCTCAAATTTAGGAGATTTTGAATATATCCTTATACTGTATATTCTTGTTTAAATTGCGCCTTTTATGATTATATATCTATGTGATATGACATAAGTTATTTTTCAACTGCTATTAATACATGTTTTGAAAATCAAATGCATTGTTTTTGTTAAACTATGAATCTAATTAAACATCACTTCAAGCAAACTTTTAATTCAAAGACAACTACCAGAAAGAATTTGATTTATATAATTTGTTTGGTTTATTTCATGAACTGTTTTGCAATGTAACAGACATTGACTGCTTGCTTTCCTTGTGAGATCGCTTGATGCAAATCGTAAAATTGTGCTTGTCATTTGTGCATTATATACAAACAAAGTGAAAACTATCAGTGAAAGTTATTTCCAACCGTTATCTTTCCCATCGGAATTCCTCTTGTCATTTTATTCTTTACTTTCGGAAGCCTGAATATTCAAACACGCGCCAAGCACGTGCCTGGCCAATGTAACTTTTACGGCTATTCGTATCTACGTTAGTACGGTTTCCTGTCTCATGTGACCAACGCTGTTCAGCTTTGAATGGCACGTGATGCACATCTGGGCGATTTTCAAAACGTCTGACAAAATTATTACATAGAAATTGCTTAGAAATGCTAAAACATTGAAAGTGATTCTGATTCAATTTTTAAGGTTGTTTAAGCATTAAACTGTCTGTTAAAGCTTAGTTGTTAAAATTGTTTTCCGCATTGAATGTTCACGTTTTTATTTATAAAAGATTTATACAAGTTTCCTTCTATTTATTCCCAAAAGAAAATACTTCTTCAAACTTTTGATAATATACACAATGGCATAATAAGACATCCGTTAGAACCATTAGTTGACATTTAGAATGTATTTCTGAACTATAAGTCAAAGTTTTATAATAACGAAACTAACAGCATTACAAACGTTAAATATGTACAGTTAAGTATTTCAATCTTTTGAAACTTTGAGAATTCAAAATACATATATACGCATGAAACTGACCAGTGAATATACTATTTTAGTTTTCATGAAGATTTTGTATGTCTATATAGTTTCAGAGTTGAGATTTAATAAAGCAATTAATCTGTTGAAGTCCCTGTAGCCATTGTCCAAACAGAAAAAAAATAAATCACTATTTACTTTATATAACGTATTAAATTTACATTTTAACGAAACATTTCACGGCTGATGGCTTCCGTGATAAAATAACAAAGCTTAGAACCGTTACTCCGCTCAATAAAAAGGTAAATTACTTCCTAGCTTCGGAAGTTTTATCTTTCAACTTGCAGGAAATATTTTGTTTTCAATCTAGTACCAGCGGAGAGCGCTCTATTCATTGTCGTACCGTCATTGTTTCCGATTTTATCTGTTTAACGCATTGACGACTTCGCCGTTAGCATGCAGACGGGTTGATAGCAATTGCTTTAAAGACCTTTTTATTTCCGTTTCACCTGAGTTTTATTCTGATCAATGTTCCGTTAATATGGTTTTCAGGTAAAATTATGGATATTAGAGAGCTAAAAATTATTGCAATTAAAACAATGTTTGTTTTATTCGGAATAAAATAGACTTTCAAGTTGTACAAGTAGAAAGTATCATTTAATTTGACCCTGAAATGAAGAGTATTGAATGGAGTGAAAAGAATAGAATTCAATGCATTATCATTAACTTAAAAAATTCTTTACAATGTTGCAACCTTGCAGCGGTAATTCGTTATTAATTTCATCAGCGTTTATGATAAGATTTAACAGTTTTAATTGAATGTACCAAACAAACATTGCGAAAAAATGTTCGAGTTTACAATGTTTGGGAATCTGAAACCTTAAACAAACGTTGGCCTTGCCAACACCGAAAAGTGGACTATAACCGATATCTAAATCGCCGTAGCCATTACATTAAGATTCTTTAACGGGCTTAATGTACCTTTACTGGTATCTTATCTGTAATACTCTGATATTTTAAAAACATAATGATTAAATTCTTCGTTTATTTTAAAGTACTTTGCCCTTTATGCTAGTTAGTATGGTTTACTTTTTTGTGTTTTTGATGTGGTTACTTTTTTTTTTGCTTCTCCTTTTTTAAGTAAACTTGCATGATTATGCTTTATATACTACCGTTTATGTATGTATGTATTCGCCGGTTACAAGCTCTATATAGTTTATGTTTTGTAATATGAAACTATACTGCATCTTGATTAAAGTTGAGAATGGAAATTGGGAATGTGTCAAAGAGACAACAACCGACCATAGAAAAAACAACAACAGAAGGACACCAACAGGTCTTTAATGTAGCGAGAAATTCCCGCACCCGGAGACGTCCTTCAGCTGATTAATCTTTCGTATCTTTTCCTAATTAAACATGTTTTTAACAATTTTAATGGTCACATATATTAGCCACGTTTGGGAAGATTCTCGTCAAACGAAAATCAAATTAATAGTATTTGCGAATGTCTATGGTACATCATATTCTCACTACTTGGTATATGTATGGGGCATAAAACTTTATAATACAGGTATTGGATTTAAAACATTGATATGTCCATTGTCAAATGGCACGTTTTTTTTTTAGAAGGAATTGACCATTCACAACATCATCTTATTATATGTCTTAAATGATTTTAAAGAAAATAATTATAAGAGAAACATAAATCTCTTAAATAAAAAAAAGTTGCATGTCATGTAGAAACTGATAATGTACTGATTTATGATAAAAACTTAACATATGATAAAAGAAATTAAAGTTTACGAGTTCTTAATTTGAGATAACTTCACACACTGGTGAACATAATCAAACCAGGGTCGAACCTTCAGACTTATTTTATTCAATTTTATCATGTCGTCAAATGGGACGATTCATCCATTTATTCTCTTCAGGTGGTTTTTTTTGACAAAATTTGTTAAATTTATGATTAACTTGTAATGATCACGAAGCAGGTGTGTCGTTTGATGGCGTGCACGCGTCCGTTACCTAGCGGGCACGTGCGGTAGAAAACCGCTATTATGACAAGCTCGGTCGATCAACCAAGACAAGTTACAAGTTTTAACGTCTGTTTGTACTTTTCATTTGCAATGTAAATTACCTGACAACACGGAAAGAGGATTTTCTCCAAAATTCTAAAATCAATAAGATATCAATAATGCATTTCCATGGTAAAATCTTAACTCAATGTCATTCAGGATCTTAACCAATTTTCGAGAGGAAAACAAACGTATCATATAGTTTCTCAATGAACTATCTTAAGGAATATTTTACAAGTATGTCAGTATATAGTTAAAAAAAAGTTTAAGATAAATGTACAGGTCGTTTTTACGTTTGATATTATCCTAAGCCCTTATAGACTTATAATACTATCAAATGTACTGCCATATTCCCCCTCTTTTTTAATCAGTAAGGGGTGAATTTTTGTTTTAGTTTCACATTTTTCATGACGAGATCGTAAAATCTGTAATGACATTCTTTCTTTTACATATACAAACAACATTTTATTTGTGCAGAGCTACATGCAGAAGACACTCGTGTAAGTCAAAGAAATCAGAAGAATTTTGTGTAATTAAATCTATTGTGTTGACATATACTAGTGTATATGTTTGTGTCCGTAGAGTATATTTTTTATAAAATAATAATCATCTGTTTGATCTTTCTTTTATCAAAATTACTAACATATTGAAAGTTAGAATCATATATATTTAAAATATATAAAATAAAGCTTTTTGGATGGAGAGTTGTCTCATTGGCACTCACACCACATCTTCCTATATCTATTTGAAATTAATTTTGAAAAAAAGTTGAAGTATACATGTAGCTGTTTTTGTCTAATCTCAGTGATAACTTTATTTTGGGGGCACCATTTCCGCAAAAATATACTTATAAATGATTTTGAAAATAATTTTTCGCAAAAATGTAAGGAAGCAATTGATGCTCTCTTTGAGTCTCTAGTAAAACGTGGATTATGCCAGAGGCAAGGGTATGGATATTTGACACTATAGTGGTAATTCTGTACAATTAAATGTTATCACTTTTCTATTTTTCTTTAATTGATCAACTCAGATGATACCGTTTCCGTACATGTCTTTGTACAAGACAGTGGTGATTTGATACAGCCTGTATATATATGTAAAATTGACAACCTATGAATAGGCGAGTTACCAAAGGTCGAAAATGGGTATGTATACATACATATATTCAAGACCATGGCAACATGGACGATGGGAAACAAGAATCATCACACAAATCTATACATATGCAACAAGAGCCTGTTGTTCAGTAGTTTTCGTTTGTTGTTGTTGTTCATAAGTTGTTCATGTTTCTCGTGGTTTTATATAGACCTTTGATTTTCCTGTTTGAATTGTTTCACACTAGACATTGTGGGTCCTTTATGACTTTCAGTTCGGTGTGAGCCAAGTCTCTGTGTTTTTGGCCGTACTTTGACCTATAATTATTTAGACTTTACACATTGTAACTTGGATGAAGTTCTATCTCATATACACCGATACCATATTTCTTATTATTTATTGAGTGACATGATTCGAATAGAGCTTGTGTTCACAGAAAGGGTTAATATAGAGGGGGTATATAGGTTAAAGTTACTTGACATCCCATAATTTCATCTATAAATAGTATTATAAAAGTGAAAAGCAGCATGTCCAAAGATAAGTACTGGTCTCATTGAAAAAGTTCCTGCTGTACATGTGGTAACCCATGGGGCCACGCTTGAAAGAAAGATCAAACCGGTTAACAAGAACCTTTACATGTGGTAACCCACGGGGCCACTCTTGAAAGATAAAACCGGTTAACAAGAACAAGTCCTGGAAGACTAACGAATTTGCGAACTATTTTACATTCTACGTTTGTAAGTGCAGTCTAGTTACATATCGTATCAACAATATTTAAATGCTTTTGTTATATCGTACAAGTTTATGAAATAAGCATGCTACACCATTTCAAGACAAGTTATAAAATAATATATATCGAGTAAAAAATAAAGTGCAATTTAGGTCAACTATACTTCATGTTATTTAAATAAAAACCTTGCAATTTTATATCGATTTATAAGTATTTATTTTAGAACAGTTAATCTGTATATCTAAACACGTGTGAATACATTAACTATATGAATGACTCGTGGAACTAGTATTTTTTTTCTATCAATATCATTTTTCTGTCATTTTACAAGGTTAATATGGTATTAATATTCCAAGTATTATAATGGAATCGATGTAAAACTGAATCATAAGAGACCAAACATATAATTTTGTATAGGCTAGTGAGTGAAAGCCTTAAGTTTGACAGGAAAACACCAAACTGGCCTTATGTTATGCATAAAAAAGTGCCAAAAGTTTTATGTATTAAAATCGTTTTAAAAGATTGACACTTCTAATTACCAAATTTATAAGGTTTTTAAAATGTGTAAAGAAAACCCCTTGCGAGGGAGGCCTTAAAATCTCCATATTTTACAACTTTGCACTCTTAATTATAATCTACGAAATTAGAATACATGCTTGTCTCCTAAATGGACAAGGTAATTTCTATTTTTCTTACAGAATTGACAAACAAAGATCACCAATGTCATATAATGAAACAATTGAAATAATAAAAAGCGAAAAATGAAAAATGTTCCTCATGCAGTTTATTCTGCCATATTTTGTAAACGAGGAATATATTTTAATGGTTGTTTGGATTTAGAAGTTACACAGTCATTTATATATATATTTAATAAAAAAAAAAGTTGTCCTGGCACTTAGGTTTAAACTTTAACAGCATTTTATGTATTGAATTGGATTATGAACTATTTTATAAAAAAACTTATATTGTACAGAAAATAATAGTGCATTTCATAGTTGATTTCAATTTTCAGATACATTCCATCTTCATTAGGAATGGATAAAACTTCAAATTTAAAGAAACGAAGCAACATAACTCCATTTAACAATAATTTATTCATTATATCATACATTTCTTCCCCTTCAATAGAAATTTCATGAAAATACGTCACATTTTATATAGTAAAAACTATAAATAGAATAGCACATTCAGTATTTGCCTAGAGAGTTTTTCACTGATTATAAATGCCTTTGGAATATATTTTACGTGTCATAAAGTATTGTTTATAGGTATTTAAAATCATACTTTTAAAATAAGATTACTCATTTATATATAACGGAAGCATCAATAATAATAAAATAAAACGAATAATCTATTTTATAACCAAAGTTTTGAAATTTTCAACAAATAGTTTAATTTTTTAGTTTTTAATTAAGAACTTCAATCCATCTTCATTTGTAGGCAGAACGAAAGGCGCTTTGGAATACATTAAAATTTGAATAAAAAGGGATATATATATATATGCAATTCACCGTTACAAAGTCTTAAAAAGTTAAATAGGTTTTTAACCATCCAAACTCTATAAACAAATGTAAATTGAATTATTGTGATTATCATCACAATTATTATTATTGCTATAAGTGAAATTCTTTAAAACTTATTAAAATCTCTCATATTTCAATACATCAATTCTAACATGGCTCAAAAACACCGTTATTTAAATTAATCATATTTTTGTATCGTGAAAAATCAACGACCTTGATATGTATCATTTGCTTTCAAAATTACATTCTAAAAATGAAGTAATTCTTTTGATTTTAATCTTTTAGTTTGATCGTGAAAAAAAAAATCATGTTGCAATGTGGTTTTGAATGATATCTATGTCATCTCTCGTTCTGTTTGTGAATACCCGCATTCTCTAAACATCTGAAGCTCTAATTGAAATTTAACAAAGTGAAACACCAGTTTCAATTATTAAGTTAACAATGATACAAAAGCGATACCATTGTGCTTTTAAACGGGGTGTTGAAATACCAATTTAATGCAAATTTAATTTTATATTAACAATAGATTGAAACAGCACAACTCTTAACCACATTTATGACGATTTTGAAAAGAAAAGCAGTGCGACATTATTTACGGTGTTGGTTTGTTAACAACTAATTCTAAATTTTAATTAAATTTGACCGACTGGTTTTTAATTTATTTCCAGAACGTTGAAATTGCAATATCTAGTGCAAATAAATGGTATGTTATATTTGTGAATAAAAGAATAAAAAAAAAATAATTAAAAGAATAAAATTAATTTATGATTTTGAACTCATGTCTCAATTTTATAATACAAACTCAGCTTAAACTAAAACATATGTTAAACATAATTAAGGTGCTTACCATTTCAACCCCACATTAAAGATCCAAAATTTTAAGTAAACTAACTATAAACTTATTTTAACTATTTGTTAAAGTTACGTCAGTGTTGAACGAAAGTTAATTTAATTCTGACTGATACCAAGTGACTATAATGCAGTTTTAATTTACAAATAATAAGCAGCAAATTCCTAATTTATCCTAATTACATAAAACAATTTATTTAATCACCCCGACATCTCACTTTCCCTAACAAATTAATTTGATTCGGGATCTGATACTGATGATAAAAACCAATAACTGCCAATTCAATATTGAAAAATACAGGCGGACAATCAATTTTATTAATAAAGGAAAAGGGGTATCGAAATGTAAGAGCTTACCTTCTAAGAATTTGTTCCGACTAAGCATATCTGATAAAGATGCCCTTGTTGGACTTGCAGGACTATCTGCACGAAATACCGTAGAGCCAGGTGACAGATCCGTTAAAGTGGACATGTTTCTATTCAAATATTTTCACAATTTTCCCCACTTGTCCACAAGTTTTTCAGAATGAAAACAAATTTAGTTTTTCTGTAGAAAGTCAATTCTTAATACTTTGTGTCAGTTCTAATTGGTGGAAATGGCCTGAAAGCAGCCACTAGCATCACATGACAGAGATCAATGAATATTCATTGTGTATTGATTTCTCTGGAAGTGCTATAGCTAGGTGAGATGCTGATTAAGATCGGTATGACCTCCGGTAGAGCTACGCACGTGTCCACCTGTCAACATACAACAGGTATTATTCAAGGTGACTGATTTATCCCCTATCACCAACAGTTCGGCTTAATTTGTGTCTAACGGAAAAGACTGGAGTTGTGATTTTTTTCTCTTTATCCGAAAATTAATGTTGTAATTTGTAAAACAGTGTTTAATTATCACTTTGGTAGAAGATCACAGAAATTTGAAAATCAAAAATTCGAACTTTATACTGAATCAAATCGCTAATTAACCGGACAAAGTCTCACTCCTACTAAATTGACTCAATTCAGAAATCTGATTGGTTGTTACTGATAATCATTGTTTTGCTTTGTAGTTTGTTTTTATATTTTTTATTTTACTTCAATTTTATGTCTTGTTTGTCTATTCTTTAAGTAAGGAAGATATCGGTGAATTATAGAGTTGAAATTAATTAAACAAACAAATAAGCCGTATGCATAAATTTGAATAATATATTACGGATATATGCATTAGATATAAATAAAACATCGAAATTTATGTTGTCATCATCATCAAATAGATCAAATGAAAATTCTGCTCGCAGGATACAATTCATATCCGTTTTCTTTAGTAAATCGTAATGTAGTAAGCTTATTGAATAATTCAAATTACAAACATATTTTACGTCACAAAATGGCCAGAGTTTACAGCTAAAGAATGAAGCAATTTACAATTTAAAAAAACAGTGTATTTGTATAGTTGAAGCAGTTCTATCATGCATTCATCATATATTGTGTCTTGTACATTTATCTATTTTATATGGCTACAGTTTACATGGATATACATAACTATAACTAGAACCTTAATAAGTATTTGTTATATAGAAGGATTTTGTTAGACATATACTTATTTTGATAGTATTAGTACCTTAGGTAACCCTACACCTACTATTTATAGTATTTATGGCTTCTAAGCAAATAGCTTAATCATTTAAAGGTTTATACAACGCTTTTACTGTATTTGTTTCAATATACAATAAACAAAAATGTACATTGGAACAAATACATTGAACTACATGTGTTGCTTTCCCCCGAATTTGCAGTATAAAGAATATGTAATCATACGCCAACGTATTTGCATTGAACTCATTCAAGCATGCTTTCTAAATATGTCCGAAATTGTATTGTACCGCCGGGTTGATCGGTTCGCATTGGTTCATAGTGTAAAGACCAATTTAATGTATCCAATTTTGAAAATTCTGCAAAATAATAATCTTCTGACAATGAAACTTCTTTTTGGTAATGACCTACACTTAATTTACATTGTAAATTTAAATGTCAAGTTATATATACAAAACATCTATATTTTGAAATTCTAATTAACACAATAATAAACATTAAAATATCTTTCCGTTCTCCGTAGTATGGGAATATATCACCGGGTTCTAAATCGAATTATGTTTTATTTTGTTAAACTCAACGTCAAAATGAACAAGCCAACAATAAAAAGCTTTGTATATCAGTCTGTTTTTGCTTGTATATGTATTTCCAAAATATACTTACTTTCCTCTTCATTTATTTTGTAATGTGTTGTTGATAATGTTGAACGTATATTATTATTTTTCTTTGATGACTAAGTAAGATCAAACCAAGTTGAATGTTCGTGTACACACAACGTATTTATGTTAAACCAATAACCATGTGCGCTGCATTGTTTATGATGATTGTGTTGAAACAAGTTATAAGAACTAACAAAACTAAATCAAAATAGTGCTAAGGTGTACAGAGGTGTCATTAAACATCGAAACATGATTCACGAATTATTACAGTGAAATTCGTTTAAAACGTTATCCGCAGTTTCATACCAGCACCAACATGATTCTTATCTGTTATACATTTCATCTTTTATATAAGGTTTGGATTTCAAATATTTTGGCCACGAGCATCACTGAAGAGACATGAATTGTCGAAATGCGCATCTGGTGCAAGAAAATTGGTACCGTTAATTGTATTACTAGTGATAAGCCTTAAGACTATAAACAGTCTACCAGTATAGACTTCGACCCAAATAATGTTAAAGTAATAGTGAACAATAAGGCAGACATGCAGCATATCCATATTTGACAACTTATTTTCTTCAGTGATGTTCCGTAAAGAATATAAAAAAAAAACTCATTTGTAATATATCTAAAAAGAAGATGTGAATTAGTTTGTCCTTTTACAAATATCGATCATATGGGAGGCAAAAGTATACAATTTGTAAAATGTATGAATCATAAAAAATAGAATAAAAAAGAGTAGAATTATTCCCATGTATTGAGAAATAAGAGCAATGTTTAACAATCATATTTTATTGAATTTGGCACAACAAAATTCAATTATGTATAGTAGGTCGCGTCTGTGTCCGAGGATAGACGAGACACTTAATAAAAATGCGTTCAATCTACACAGGGATAAATAATCATTGTTTTGATATTACCTGTAATAACTGTTAAAACAGAAATTTGACAGATGTAATAATGTTTTCTCTCTATTTGTTGTATGATCATTGGCTAAGCAACGAAATATCATCTGAATACATTTGAATTGTTTTAATTTTTATTGTCATTATAACATCTGTTGATTGTATTAAAGAATTACCTTTTGATAAATCATTTGTTTCGTATGCTTTAACTGCAAACGACTGCATTTTTGTTGACAACTGACAATACTTTTATCTAAATAGCATTATATCTGCTGAATATGATATGTCTACAAGATTTGTAAATAATGCTTCAAGTTGTGAAAATTTTCTACAATCAAACTATAAACGAACTGACATTATCAACGAAAACAACAACAACGAAAATGCAAAAAAATACTTTTTTTTATTATTGATAAATCCTGACCATATTGATTAAAATGACATAAACAAAAGCAATATTGATTATAACAAAATATCACCATATGGGAAATTAAAAAATGCGACGATGAACTGTATGAAATTTACAAACAAAATAGACAGCAGTTTCATTGATACAAAGCTTCACACTAACAAAACATACATATAGGCAATGCAAAAATAAAACTAGTGACGGGATGAACGTATATAACAATAAGTAAAACAAGTATAAAACAAAACAACAAAGAGACGATAAAAAGGTTGCAATATAACGAAAATGACAGTAAACATTTAAGTAGTTATCAAAGGTACCAGGATTATAATTTAGTACGACAGACGCGCGTTTCGTCTACATAAGACTCATCAGTGACGCTCAAATCAAAATATTTATAAACCCAAACAAGTACAAAGTTGAAGAGCATTGAGGATCCAAAATTCCAAAAAGTTGTGCCAAATACGACTAAAGTAAACTATGCCTGGGATAAGAAAATCCTTAGTTTTTCAAAAAGTTCAAAGTTTTGTATACAGGAAAATACAAAATGTTTTTTTTTTCAAATATAGCTAAGGTTATATATTTCTGGGGTAGACAATGCTACGTATGTCGATTTTTTTTTTAAACAGTAGATTTATAATATGATCATATCAATACAATTGAAACTCAAATTTACATCTTCATCCATAGATTTAACCACACTTTGAGATAATGTAGGTATGGTTCTCTACATTATTCTTGTTATTAGTAGTTTTGGTTGCAGGAATAGCAGTGTTTTGGAATATCTCAAATATTTTCTGATCCTCTGAAACTATTAGACGAAACGTTTTAAACCACAAAGGAGCTGATAATTGAAAAACCTGTGTAAATCACCTTCATATTATGTTGATACTGTGACAATCATTATTCCATTGGTGCTACACAAGTCGCATCGCTACTATGAAGATATTTCCATTGCCATGCTCTTGTCCGATACTACATTCCATGATGTATATAAGGTATTCTTCAAACGACATTCATCTTGTTCTGATCAGGGATATTATCAGGACCGACAAAGGCTTTCCTGATCTGATTGTCTAAAAAAGTGTAACAAAAATCCCGAACTCAAAGACAAATTCTAAATTGGAATCCATAAAAACTGACAAAATTAAATGTCATCAACAACTTAACGAGTGGAAAAATTCTGTAAACTCCGAAACTACAGGGTAAAACGTTCAAATCATTAGAAGATGGATAATAGTAAAAAACATATTCAAATTATCTTAAGTTCTTGGTGATTGGATATCGAATCGCTGACATGGTGAAATTGGTGACAGAAAGGAAAGGCTCTGTTGAAAACCTAAGGAAAATCACATATTCATTTTAATCATATTATTGACCAATGATAAGTGACAGTTAAGGTATAATGGTATTTACAATTCCTTACATATAACCATCTTGCAATCAGACAAAAGACATAACATATAGCTATCAAAGGTACCAGGCTTATAATTTGAAACATGCAATATTTGTGCTTCATAAGATTTTGATTTTAATTTATAGTCTTCTCTGATTAACATGACGAAAAGCTCGAAACAATATTCAAAACACATATTTCGCAAAGAACATGACACTAACTTACCCTGAAATAACAATTTTCATTTATTACATGTTTCCTTCTAACCTCATCTTCCCATATATGTATATACATTTTGCGTCACCAAGTTCACAAACAACACCGATTTTTAGTGAAAAGTGTTGCGTTTGAAAAATGATAAAAATCAAAATTTATAACTTCTTGTTGTATTAAAAATACCCCAAAACTGAATGATGAGTGGATAATCTGATGTGCAACCTCATTTTTATAACTTACACAATTCAAGGCAGAAAGTAGGCTTACGTTATGTTCAAACTTGTGTGATATTTCATCAGTCTGATAAATGAAATCACATAAAATGTTCCAATAAAAATATAAATAAGGAAGCAAGGACAATAAACTGTACTACAACTTTACATTTTATTTTCAGCATGGGCTTTGCATTCGCCTGTAATGTCTGTTCACTGCAATAAACCCTTTAGTTTTACTGTTCTTAGAGGACAAATTCTTTCAGCTTAAGATATTTAACGGCTTTTCTGCTTCACAGATTATTCACTTAGATTAACCTTTATTTTGACACAAAAAAAGTTGTACTGGAAAGGGGAGGAGTAAGTCGCGTGCCGTTAGCGGAAGAATATTAACCGATGCGTGAAAACTGTTGTATCATTGACAAAGAAGCGAGTGTGGACTGTTAACGAAGACGCTACTCTAATCGAATTACGTTGGAATTTAAGAACAAGCTGGTTTGATGAATTTGACGTTGAAGGGCCTCAAATCTAATAATAATAAATCTCCTGAGGGAAGATAATCGGATTAGGGCACCAGTATAAATCGTACTTTGGCAGATAGAGCTTTTCCTATTGACACACGTCAGTTCCGGGAAAGCATTGATGGCGAAATCCTACAAATTGCTTAAAGGTTTGACAACGTTATTTTTCATTCAACTTTGAAGAATTGTTCAGTTTTGTTTTTGAGACCTTGTGGAGAATAAAAATAAACAGAATCACTTGAGAGTATTATTTTGCAGCATTTGCTATAGTTTGTTTAAAACACATTAAAGCTTTAAGTTAATTGCAATTTAACAGTATATTGAATCTTTTAGTTGCAACTTCAACTTTTTGTTCTTTTTAAAAGACAGAAATAAAGACTTAAGAATATATTAATACGTTTATGTATTTGTTTAATTGTTTATCTTATTACGTCTCATTCATAAAGAGAATCGCGACAATTACAAAATGAGGATTGAAACATGTGCATTCTTCGAGAGAGAAAAAAATCCTTATTGAACTGGACTTTGTTTCCCGATGAAACAGAACCTTGGTCTTCAAATATAAAATCGGTTAAAAGAACGTACGTTTCTGTGTGTTACATTGACGTTTGTTCTTTTGTTGCATTTCAGTATTTTTGTTGTTTCTTTTTTTCCTGCTTACAGTTGATGTGTTTCCCCTCGGTTTTAGTTTGTAATCTGGAATTGTTTTCTTTTAATAGATTTGTGACTTTTTAACAGCGGTATTCTACTGTTGCCTTTATTTTCGTGTAAATGTTTACAATACATATATCCTTATATATTTGCTACTGCAACGCGAAATTAAGGACATGGGGAAAAAATGTTGTATATGCTATTAGCAAGTTTAGAAGAAAGGCTTACGATGCAAAAAAATCTATTTAAGTCAGTTAGACGAGGAGCCATGATGTGCACCAAGGTATGAGATTGTAAATTACTTAAGAATTTAGTTATTGCATTTCATGCAAATAACTGCTTCGTAGTATATTCAATAATATATAATGAGTTAATAGTTAGAGGTAATAATATTTCTTTTGTATTATTTTTTCAAAACATTATTTACCTCTTGAGAGGGGGTATTTCTTTTTCCAGAGGAGATTATAGTCAAAACAACAAAAGCTAGATTCAAGAAAATGTATTTTTTCTGAGGTTCTATCCCCATTAAGTGATAAAATGTGAAACCCCCTAGTATAGTTCATTTGAGTTATTTTGTCAAATGTGTTGGATAGGTTATTATATTTAGAAAAAAAGTTATTTTATAAAATTAAATGCAGTTTAACGAGTTTAAAAAAGATACAATAGGTTTCAGCTGTAAACGTTATAAATTCAGGTTTGAACTCTCGTCGTCGGTCAAAGCTTACCCGAGACGGTTTAATATTCTGCACCCTTTCTTACGTACGATTAATACTTAGAAGGCACCGCTGCCTCTTGACTGTGTTCACCAAGATATACCAACGCTTAATTATAGATAAAGCAATATCTGGAAAGCTGCAATGTTATAACTAGCACTTTACAATACATGCACAGATTTCAGGTAAATAGAGAAATATGTGCCCTTATAGACCACGATAAATAAAACTTCTACGGTGCCGCCTTTATCTTTGGTAACTCCTGCTATGCTTTTTATATTTATGCCCCATTAATGGACAGCATGTTTTCTAGCTTTAAATAGATTTGGCTATATATGTTTTAGGAATTTTTGACTTAAAGCTCTTCGACGGTTTCGGTACTTATACATCTTTGGATTTCAAATGTTTGGCTTTAAGCGTTCCTGATGAAGGTAAATCCATAAAAGCGCTTCGGAGGCAAAAATTTTAACGTTGGTTTCTTTTTTTTCTGGTCTGTGCGTCCGTTCGTTCCTCTAGCTTTAGGTTTTGGTCAAAATAGTTTTTATAAAGTTGAAGTATAATAATCAACTTGTCACTTAGTACAAATGTTCTCGATGCAATGATCTTTCTACTTTTAATGCAAATTAAAGTTTTAACCGCATTTTAGCGGTCAACTTAGCTTAGGAAACTAAAATGCAAATGGTGCATCCTCTGTGTACCAAAGACACATTTTTTCTCTCTAACAATATTCGATATTTTTAGTATTGTATATGTATAAATTTTATTTGAAATTGTTATTGTTCTTTTAAGATTGATCACCGTCATCAGATCATTTAAAGCAATTATCATTAATATTTCATTCACGTTAATACGGTATTTGACATCAAGTCACGCATATTTTTATAATCAAGTTAAATGCTTTAATTAGTAAGTAATTATTAATACGGCAGAACTGGCAGTTCGGTCTTGTATGCAGTAGACAAAACATACTTTATCAAGCTTATAAATAATACAGACTTTCAGCACTTGGATCAAATATATCTAATGTGTCTAATTTTTTTTAATTTACATTCATTGTTTAATGAAAATTATACTATATCCTTAATAAAGAACTGTACGGATGCACATTGTTGATTATCGTTGTCTAATTTAACGTCTTTATGATTATATTTGTATTCAGAAAAAGGAAATACGAAACTTAAATGGAAGATAATACACAAAGTCTGTAGTGCGGACGTCGAGAGAAAAGCTGACGGTCAAAATCTGCAAACTGAATAAAGATTCAATTTAGCAACAATTAGATTATAATTTAGATAGCGGTAGTATAATGTGTTTACCTGTATTACAGAGCTCATTAACTGCGGAACTACAATAGAAGCTAATCGTCATGGCAAATGTCACATGACAGAAGACAAATATTAACATTTGATAATTGAAGTTAAGTAACTAACAGTTATTTTATGACGATAATGTACTTATTGAAATATAAAACTCATCCAGATTTTCCTTAATAACTAAATGTTTAGAAACATTTGTATTTTAGTGTCAAAGTAGAACATGCTTTATGAATAATAAAATAACAAAGGAAAAGAAAAAAACAAACACATAAAAAAGAAACATACATTGTATATTAAAAAATACCTCATTATTCAAGCAAAGCTATTAATTATTACTGCTTATCGTGATGTTTCATTTAAAAGTTTACCAAAATATTCGAAATACTAACAATTTTCTACTCAAGGTAGCTATTTTAGGAAATAAGCTTTAGGTGTTTAGCATCCTCAATGCTCTTTAACTTAATTTTTCTGTTTAACTGTTTGAAATAGTGCGTCACTGATGCGTCTTTTGTTAATGAAACGAGCGTTACGCAATGATACGTCCGGTATCTTTGATAAGATGTTTTCAAAAGTATGTTGTGATTTTCGTATACTTACACAGGGTTTAAATTAGAAAATAGTAAAGTAAAGTGTTCTGAGTCTATTAGTTGCAGAGTTAAGAAAGGAATAACTTCCGCACCTTCAGGTTTAATAATTTCACCTTTGATGTGAACGCTTCCTAGCATTCTTTGATATGGTATTTAAAGTAGTGGTTTGAATGTACTGTTGGTGTAATATAATTATTCGTGTTTTATGGCCCCGAATCGAAGTTGTCGGTGCCATATAGTTTTACCCTTGTCCGTCATTCTGTCATTCCGCAACAAACCATTATGCGGAGTTTTTATCTAAACGCCTTCAGATATTGGGCTGATTTTTGGTATGAAAATAAACTCATCATAGATACCAGGACTAAATTTAGTATATTCACCAAACGCTCGTTTCGTCTACAAAAGACGCATCAGTGACGCTCGAATCCAAAAAACTTAAAAAGGCCAAATAAAGTACGAAGTTTAAGAGCATTGAGAACCAAAATTCCTAAAAGTTTTTTTTTTTTACCAAATACAGCTAAGGAAATCTATTCCTGAGGTAGAAAAGCCTTAGTATTTAAAAAAATCAAGAATTTGTAAACAGTGAGTTACTCATGATGAGTTACAGATCAAGTTTAAGTTTCGTTCCGCTCCGCTTAATTTTGCCGAAATAACGGGCTTTGGACTGTGATAAATTGTTAAAAATCATAGTTATACGGAATTTTTTCAAAACGCTTTCTGATATTTGGCTGATTTTTGGTATGTGAGTAACTCTTGTTGAGGTACAGATCAAGTTTAAGTTTCGTTCCGCTCGGCTAATTTTTGCCGAAATTACGGGCTTTGAACTTAAATAAATTGTTGAAAATCACAGTTATACAGACTGTTTTTCTAAACGCTATCATATATTCGGCTGATTTTTGGCATGTGAGTTAACCAATATGAGTTACAGATCATGTTTGAGTTTCGTCCCGCTTGGCTAATTTTTGCCGAAATTACGGGCTTTGGACTTTGATAAAATGTTGAAAATCACAGTTATACGGACTTTTTTTCTAAACGCTTTCAGATATTGGGCTGATTTTTGGCATGCGTGTTAACCAAGAAGAGTTACATATCGAGTTAAACTTTCGTTTCGCTCGGCTAATTAATGTTAAAATTACGGTCTATGGACTTTTATAAATTGTTGAAAATCACAGTTATGCAAACTTTTTTTCTAGACGCCTCCAGATTTTGACCTGATTTTCTATACGGAGATTACCATCATGTTTGTGTCCACATGTGTTTTTGAAATTGCAGATTTTTCAACTTATTTGAGACGGGGCCATTTGTGTCGCTTTGACACATCTAGTTCTTTACTTATTTCGGTTCTATTGTTTTACCATTTGTTTTCCTTCTACTTTGTGTGACTTTAAACTTTTGAAGTATATCATATTATACGTTTGTAAATTAAACGCGCGTGTTACATAAAGCCGGGGTTCTTTATTGAGTTTGAAACTACCCAGCAATGTGCCTGTTCCAAGTCATTTACCTGGTCAGTTGTTTTCGAAACTTGTAGTTTTATTATTTTTACCCCATAGTAAAGTTTCGTTTATGGTCATGTACTTTGAAGCCCTCGGTGATAATTTTATGAGCTTGAAATATTGTATCTCTGTATTTGTATGTGATGGATTAGGTTGTTTAATGTAATGTATTTGTTTTTATTCTGTAGTTAGTCACCACTTCGGTTTTATCATGTATATCTATTATATAGTCATTTTATAAAATTTACTGTTTGCAAAAGTATAAATTATTCTAAATAATAAGTATGTTCGTATCCCAGGCAGAAAACCCTAGCCGTATTGGGCACAACTTTTTTTGGAACGTTTGGTCCTCAGTGCTCTTCAACTTTGTTCTAGTTTTGGCTTTCCAACTTTTTGCATCTGAACATCACTGGTTAGTCTTGTGTGGACAAAACACACGTCTGGCGTATTAAATTAAAAACCTGGTACATTTGGTAGCTATTATTCGTGAGTTTCTCTGTCCTATATGTTTTCAAATTCATTTGTATTGTAGTCCTGTTATGTAATTTTGTTTTTTTAATGTTATATTTATCACTGCCAGAAAAGACCCAAATGACCAGTTTTACTTTCATAACAAACGAGTGTGGTCACCATAATTTAAACAAAAATATATTGTTGTATTATTAAATTACACCAATGCTTAATAATGGAACTATGTCTAGAAAATTTACCCGAAAACCAAACATATACTCCGACGACATTCGCTGAAGACAAACTATACAATAATCAAAGCAGTGTTCTCTTTAATAACAACCAAGGACAAAGAACAAACTTAACTTTCATCTCCCAGTGCATATAAAAATTTAGGTTTGCCTACCTTAATCATATTGCGTTTTTTTTTTATCGCAATTCACATTATAATGCTGAGTCTATCAATTGCTCCATGAAACATCTTTCATAATTATTAACTTATAAAGATATAGTGTGTACACTCATATCACATCTTCTCGTTCAATAATATATAAAATCATTTGAATTGTCTATTCATGACATAAGTAGTCCTTATTTTAATCTGATAATTAGATTGTAAGAACCAGTGCAACTTTTTAAATAAAAAAAGTTCAACATAGAAATTTAAAAGAGATCATGGTTTGGGAATATCCTAGCATAGTGGTAAAAAGTATGAGTGATTAAAATAACCTTTGAAACAGACAGCATCAACGTATATCACTAGCGTTTACTGGATGTTTCTCTTCATATAGACAGACGAAAGTTAAATATTCCCAACTATGTAAGCCTCCCTAGTTCAAGTTAAAATTCGTTAGGGAGCTTTCAAAACAATTCAAAAGAAGGTAGCATTATCTGTGAATTAATATGTACAATTTTGTAGCCATTTCTTGAAATTCAGACATATTTTATGCCGTAAACACGAGTGTGTTTCTATTTGATATGTGAAACGCCTTTATTATGTATTACAGTATTTGAAGTGTATTAATCTTTTCAATGCATGAAAAGTAAGATTTTCAACTCACAAAGGTAGACAATAATATTTTGTTTTTACCTTTGTCGTTTTGTTCCTCTAGAAGGGTAAACATATATATTTACATACATTTTTTTGAATTCGTGCGTACCTGATGAATAGTATTCTAGATTTAACCTTTAAAACATGAGTTTTGTTTTGGCATTTGAATTTTGATATTTTGATGTTTTATCAGCCAATGAAAATTAATAAACAAAATGACTCAAAATATTGTAAAAACATTGTCACCATTTCTAAACTAAAAAGAATTATTTCTCCCACTTCTGTATAAAAATTAAGGAAAGTCATAAAACATCAAAATTCTAAAACAACGGTAGTAGGTTGGGTTCCATAATGTCGCTCCAACCGAGACTAATGAAAAGAAATCATTTCCGATATAGAATCAATGGCATAAACATTTCCATGAAAACGCAACACGAGTTATGTGAAGTTTTAACCGTATAGAATCTGAGAAATGTCAACTTGGGAAATCATAATATTGCAGTATATTGACTGTAACAATTTATGGAAAAGTGAAGATTTTAAGTATAGTTGCCGCAGGTAAAATATCTTTCAAAACAATCGCTCAATTCCCGTCTCGTCTGTTCATTATCGAAACATCCGCCATGATGATCGCATCAATTAAAAGCGCACATTGGATGTTAATGGCCTTTCACTAAAAAAGTAGTTCCCTAGTGTAAAATTTAATAGCCATATAGCTAGCCTGGATGAAAATGAAAATAGACACAGTGCATTAAAAGTAAAATGGGACCTTTTCATTATAAAAAAAGTACATTTCAGTAATTTAGAAACAAATGCATCTGTTTTATCAGTTCTTTGAGTAATGTCTATTCATTTGGAACAATGATCAAAACAGAATAAAACGAATGATATTATAAAGTACACATGTAAATGGAATATTTATCTCTTTATCTGAAGATATTCCACAGTTATTGCTGTTTGTGCTTTAGGTTTTATTTGGTCACGTACTTTGAAGCCCTCGCTGATCGGTTGATGATAAGTTTTAATTCTACTCGATCTTCATCCTGGCAAACACATTAATAGCGAATCCGAATATTGTTTGTAAAACAACTGTTGAGGAATGATAAAATACAAATATGCTGTAACATTGGAAATGAAAAGACAGACATTTGAAAATTTCATTGATTTTTTTTTATCTTTTAAGCAGTGAATGCAAAATCGTTGTACATATTCTCAACCCGATCTTAATAACTTTGGTGCAAATACAAAATATCAATCATGATAACACTGATGAGTTTATTTATTATTATCAACGCCTTTTTTGTTACGCTATTTTGTTTTCCTCCCTCCAACATAGCTATTTGTATCAACACATTCTCTAGAGTTAACGTGACAATATATATTTTACAATCTCCTTTCTTCAACATTTTTCTTATTGCTTATTTAGATATTTTGAAAATGTTTGCATTACAAAAGCTATACCGCTTACATATTGGTAAATACTGTTGATTAATTCGTTTATCACTACACTTATCCAAGCTCTGAAGAGACGACAATGTTAAATCGGTGAAGGCGGGGAAGGAGAAAATGTCAAGTAGAATATTGAAAATATATGGAAGAAATAAATATATATTTTTCAAGCGCTGTTTGAAAATAAATATCCCGACTAAATAAATGTTGGAAATATTTATATAAAAAATTAAAAAATACGCATTCAGCATTGTCAAAAAAATATAAATAAAACTTCATAGCATTGATTAGATATGAATTATCGTGCGAAAAAGAATCATTAAGACCCTCCATAATTCAAATGGTCGTCCCCTAAACTGTAAAGATTTTAAAATGTGAATGTGTTTCGCCATCAATGTCTTATTCTCAAATAACAAAATGCATTCAATAAACACATATTTATAAATGTTGCAACGATATTTACTATTCAGAGAGTAGCAATTACTAGTTGCACCTATAGAAGTAGTGCGTTTAATGATAAGAGATAAAACCTATCGGGCGTTACTATCTGTTTATCACACCTGAACCTAACCCAGCTATACAGGGTAGAATTTCTAGTTCTTTCTCACCTGCGTAACAACGATAAGAAAAGTATATTGATTTTAGATTGTGTAGCCGTTAAACAGTCATTGTCTGCAACAGTATCATGTTTGTTGTTCGATACTGGCGACATAGGGGTACAACAATTGTACGATCAAAATAGAAGAGATCAAACGTATTTTAGCTGTTGACAAAAAAGATGTACTTTTAAAGTATCTGAAATGATATTTGTGAATAAACGTATAACAAAAATCAATAAAACAAGACTTAAAAATTTTTTATTCTATGATCCACCTTTCATGATATCTTTTGGCAAAACAAAATTCATTTTGATAAATTCCGAATTTCAATAATTGTTAAATATTTCTTAACTCAACTCATATTTACCAAACCCAACGTAAGTAGTGACCTATGTCCTTTTAAAATTTGTTTTTTAGATCTTAGTATTAAAATTTCTCCTGGCATTCATCGTGCAATAATCTTTCTTCTTATTATTTTCTCTTTCCTTGATGGTGATGTTCCGTTGGATCATTTTGAAGGAAATTGAATGGCCATTTCTTATTGGTGATGTACCGTTGGATCATTTTGAAGGAATGGCCATTTCTCATTTAATTTGATATAAGTTGATCTGTTAACAACATGTGTATTTTGTGGATATGACTCAAAAATACCGAACTCCTATGAATATTAGTATCGAAAAGTCCATTATCAAAAACTAAACTAAAAAACCCCAACTCATACGAATGGAAAACAACTGTCATATTCGTAACTTGGTACATGCATTTCCTTATGTAGAAAATGGTGGATTAAACCTGGTTTTTATAGAAAGCTAAACTTACTCAATGTACATTATTATAGATACTGCAGGTAGATTTGTTAGTTTTTTTGACTTTATTATGTAACTGTTTTCAAAGCTTTTGATTGCGCAATTCAAGCTCTTTACTTTTGTGGTTCCAAACCTTTAGATTATTTTTTGGCTTTCCTTACTTTTGGTCTCGCCTGTCTCATTTTAAGTTTATGTCATATGTATAGCTTTTATTATCAAACGTTTTCGTTTAATCATAGGGATCGTTAGCTTTTATGACATTGGGTAAAATATGAGTTAAAGCTGTTGTTGTATATGTATGTATATATAATACAATTCTGATGACAAAATGTTTGTATGAAAGACTTTACATACAGCCCTAAACAAGTCTAAAGGATAACACATATATTTCTAGCGATACATATACGTTACGAGTTTTCATTTTTTAAATCGGAGAATAGCACTAGTAATACCGTTTTGACCTGAAACCGTTATTCTAATCTGAAACGGTAACTTTGATTTCAAAAGACTTTAAAAGACTTAATGAAGAATTATTGAATTAGTTAAGTCTTTCGATTAATTTTCAGGCTTATCCACTAAGGTAGATTGAGTACTATTAAGACATTTCGATTGCTGTCAATTTACTTTTACTATCAATTCTCATAAAATATTTGAAAGTGAGGATAGTCTTGAGGACATAACTATAAGTTCGCAAGAAAATTATCGTTATAAATATAAGTATCAATGATAGTGCTAAGGATTTGTTCGGGGAGATTAACAGAAGCTCCCGACTTCCAACTAAAAAGTAAAATCACAAGAATACTGAACTCCGAGGAAAATTCAAAACGGAAAGTTCCTAATCAAATGGCAAACTCAAAAGCTCACACACTAAGTATGAATATTATACCTGTATCGATCTTACAAAAAATGACAAACTGTTAGTCAAGATCATATATTGTCGATCTTTATTTCTCAACAAACCAAATGTTAATATTGGTATAGAAATACACAGATGATGATATAACTGTTGAGCAGCAATATAAAACTGTTGGTTCTTACAACATAACATATATCCCTACAAAATGATTTATTTTATTCCAATACTTTACTAATACAAATTTATAAACAATTACTACCAAATTCAAAGCTGAGGACAACCATTGATACTTTAAAGGTATTAACAATTGAAAGCTAAGAAAACATAAAAATCGTTTTAGTTTTTTAAGCCTTTTAAGTCAGAGACACTTTTAAAGTAATTTGGCTAAGTTTAGTAAGTAGCATTTATGTAATGTTTCTACATTCATATATAAAACTGTTCATTTTGTAAATTTGTTCATTTCATTTTTAAACAAATTTATTCATAGTGAATTGGTAAACAAATTATAAGAACTTATATTAATCCCTTTCAACTTTGCTACTGCCAGTAATGCTTTGTAGCGGCATCATCGTCCTGCTCTATAATTAGTCTCTTATATTGTATATTTGTATGCAGAGGTTTAATACATAATGCATTAGCGATTTCTTAAGAGCATACAACACAGTTACAGGGGAGGTAATGACGTTTCTTACGTAAATTAATATTTTCGCGACGTCAAACTATGACTTAGTTATCTGGAAAAGATTCAGTTTTCGACTGATTTTAATCATTCTTACTTATTTAACTTATAAACGAGTTCTCATGGACCCCTTTTTTTTAAAACGCCATTTGGTTTGATTACGCGAGAAGTTTATGTGTGCCAATTTTCATGAAAGCGTAAATAGCGCAATTTTGTTTTAAAATTGATAAATATACAACAAAAGATTATGTTTTTTTTCTACATTCCTGAACATTTGATAAATATGAGTTATTTCTGAATAAAAAAATGTATAAATGTTTAGAATACTTATTAAATACATGTTTAGAATACTTATTAAATACAGAAATGTCAAATTATTTAACAAAAAACAATTTGTGTTTATCTTTTGAAACAACAAAAGTTATGTCTCTCTTTCGAAAGTGAAAATACGGCCACAATTCTGAATTTTAAGCAAATAAACAAAATTTCGACCTCATTTTACATTAAAAGGAGCACATGAAGGTATACTTTTATAACATATTTGATTTAATCAGGTAAAAAGTAGTCTATATGGATTTTTTATTATCAAAATGTAAATACGGGATCAAAACTGTATTGAAGGGCCTTAAATAAAGGCAACAGTAGTATACCGCTGTTCAAAACTCATATATCCATGGACAAAAAACAAAATCGGGGTAACAAACCAAAACCGAGCGAAACGCATTAAATATAAGAGGAGAACAACGACACAACACCGAAACGCAACATACACAGAAACTGACCAATCATCAGACAAAACACCACGATAATAACAAATATAACATGAAAACCAAATACATGAATTTGGGATAGACAAGTACCGTGCCACGTCTTATCTCAATATCTCAAAAATAAGAGAAAACACAAACGACTCAACGTTCAAATGCAATACAGAGAGAAACGAACAATAATATAACAATGACCATCTTCCTGACTTGGTACAGGACAGTTTTAAAGGGGAATAAAAGTGGTGGGTTAAACCTGGTTTTATGGCATGCCAAACCTCGCACTTTAATGGCAAAGTTAAATATAATATTGAAATGACAACATAATATTACAGGACTACAATACAAATAAATAGGAGAACATATTAGACAAAAACATGATTAATAGATAACAAAAAGCATCAGGTTTAAAATTCAATACGCCAAAAACGCGCCTTGTCCACACAAGACTCACCAGTGACGCCCAGATATAAAAGATCGAAAGTGAAAAAAGTACAAAGTTGTACAGCACTGAAGATCAAAAGTTGAAAAGGTTTCGCCAAATACGGCATTATTTTTTAACCATGTATATAAGAAGATTTTTTTTTATAAAATATTCATTAAATGCTTTTAACTTATACAAAATATGTCGTCATTTCATTGAATTCATGACTTGAACGGCTTTATTTAACTTCATAGTTAAACAAATTCATTGCTTCTGTTTCGCAATTGCTACTTAATATGTTCAATCAAATTCAATTAACGGATTTATTCAATTCAAATGTAAAAATAAGACAATACAATGTTTGCGCAAAGTCTCGCTTTGTATCAAATTACAAAAATGATTTATTTTTATTCCCCAAAGACCAATTGTTTGGACGTTTCTTTTTAAAAACGCTTTAATAACTACGACTGATTAACTCATCGTAGTCAGTTGGAAGCTTTAATGCCATCGACATTTCCATCAGGATATCATTCAGTGGTTACTATCCAGTGTATAACCCATCTGCTCATGAATTCATTATGTTATTCATTTCAAGGGTATCTCGTTTGCTGAAAGTACTTTCATTCGATAGCCATACTTTTTTTTAGAAATTCATATTTTGAAAAATTCAATCAATTTCCATAATGATTAGGAATTCTATTAATACAAGACAATGATGTATGATGGATATGCATACAGCGCTAATGAATAAATTGTTCTTTTTACATGTCATGTATTTTATTGAAAGCACTGAAAGAACTTTGATATGAACAATCGTTGCACGTAGACAACACTTTATAAATTGCATACATCAGAAGCGCTTTTCTGGATTTACTTTCACCAGGAACTCTCAAAGTCGAGTATTTGAAAGCCACATGTGTATAAGAACCCAAACAGTTGGATATTTAATGTATCCCCCTCCCAAAAAAAACCCAACAAACAAACCCAACAACATAAAACAAAAATCCGTCCTATAACTCAACTTTGTCTACGGGATTTGAAATCTAATAATGTATGTCCCATTTATGGGCATTATGTTTTCTGGTCTGTGCGTCCGTTCGTCCGTCTGTCCCGCTTTAGGTTAAAGCTTTTGGTCGAGGTAGTTTTTGATGAAGTTGAAGTCCAATCAACTCGAAACTTAATACACATGTTCCTTATGATTTGACCTTTTTAATTTTTATACCAAAAAAGTTTTTACCCTAATTTCACGATCCACTGAATATAGTTAGATCCTCTTGGTGCGATTCTTCAAGATAAGTATTGTTGATAAAAAAAAAATGACTTCCCTTGTCCTTGAAATTTATGCAAATGTTTAAAATATTTTCAAACCATTGCCGTGAATAATAAAATTGGATGAATTTAGTAAGAACTTTAGTCTCATTTCTGTATCAATAAATTAATCGCTTTATTATTAAATATAGTAAGATTAGGACACATTAAATTAAAATGTTTACAATATCTAGTGTTTCTTTCATATTATACGTATGATAAACGTAGGAGTCGACACCTATCTAGATGATGACCTGTCATAGATAACAACAATTGTATCCCACCACTTTTAATCCCCTTTAAAAGTGTCCTGTACCAAGTCAGGAAGATGGCCATTGTTATATTATTGTTCGTTTATGTGTGTGTTGCATTTTAACGTTGAGTCGTTTGTGTTTTCTCTTATTTTTGAGATATTGAGATGAGACGTGGCACGGTACTTGTCTATCCCAAATTCATGTATTTGGTTTTCATGCTATATTTGTTATTTTAGTGGTGTTTTGTCTGATGCTTGGTCCGTTTCTCTGTGTGTGTTACGTTTCGGTGTTATGTCGTTGTTCTCCTCTTATATTCAATGCGTTTCCCTCGGTTTAAGTTTGTTACCCCGATTTTGTTTTTTGTCCATGGATTTATGAGTTTTGAACACTACTGTTGCCTTTATGTATAATCCTGGTATCTCTACTGATGGTAAAAAAGTAGTCGTCACCTCAAGTTGATGACATGGCCAAGATGATAACAATTTTATAATCCTTGTTGCTCTAATGAGTTTAAAATCATGACTATTAAAATTTTGTGATAAAATGGCCCGAGAACACAGTAGTGCATTTCTTTTAGACAATAAACTCAAATTAAAAAAATCGCACCTGCTCTTTCTCAAAAATATTTTTACAGTGTAGTGTACTACCAGTGAGACAAATAATATCAAAATTATAGAAACTTCTCTCAGTCTAACTCAAAATATTGACAATTCTGTGTTAAGGGTGTGTAAAATTCAGTTTGACAGCTTCAAACGTGATAAAATTTGACCTTTTAGAACTGGACCAATTCACTACTTAACATAAAGTTTCAGCACCCAAATTTTTTGACATGTAATTACATCCCCCTACTTATTATTTTATGCATTTAATATAAAGAAATAAATTTGGAAAGTGTTTTAAATAAAACATTCTACACTGTTTACACTAGGGACTATATTCGTAGACAACGAAAACTAAAGGACGATAACTGTGTCCTTGGACCAAATGTCATGATTAGGGAATATAATAGTGTTGTTTTCAAATTTCCCACAATCAACCTCGACCGGTATGATCTTTAAAAACGTTCACTGGAAGAAAAAAACCCAGAGCCTTTGACATAGAGACTTGGCCAAATTATGAATAGTAAACCATGAGATGAAAATGTTGTGTGTGATAATACCTGTGTTACTGGTCTCTTTTAATTTAATTTTTTTTTTAATGTTTATCTAGACGAAACTTCAGTCTATTTATTGGTGAGAAGATACACATTGTACCAGAGAGCAATCAATAAGAATAAGTTTGAGAAAAACAGACAACATCATATCCATTGTTAAACAAACAATAGTTCACAAAACACTGTTTAAATATTTTAAATATTTTAGCAACAGCAACTCTTTTATACTATGGGTGAGCGCAAGAACCCAGAAAATTAAATGAGATTAACTCCAAACGACCATATGTATACATGAAACTTGCGTGAAAATATTCATGTGAATTTCACATTAGTCTCACGTGATTTTTTTTTCACATGAATTTTACGTGTAATTTATCATCCAAAACATAATGTGATTTTCACTTGAAATTCACGGGAAAATTACATGAACTGATTTTATGAGAGTTTCATTCATACAAGATATAAAAACAAATATGTGGTATGTCTTTTTATTTTTAGCCGTGGCGTTGTCAGTTTATTTTCTATCTATGAGTTTGATTCTCCCTGGTATCTTTCGTCACTCTTTTGTAAGCTCCTTTGATGTGAAATTGAAGTGAATATCAAGTGAATTTCACATCAGATTTACATGAATATATATTCACGTGAAATTTATGGGAGTGAAACTTCCTTTGTAGATATACATAAAATATATGTAAAATATATGTAAACGAGGTTTAGATACGGGTAGACCGAATATATACATGGCTCTCTAAACATAAATAAAAATTCAGAAAATATCAAATGACATAAATGTTCTCCAAAGACCAAAAGACGTAGATGTTAACAACTTTATATCACCGCACGCCTTCTACGATGAACAAACTCCATTTGTTTACATTGCCTAGTTCATCTTAAATCCCTTTATATGAATATTCATCTTTGAATACTGCAAGGATGTTTTATTTACTTCTAGAATTTATCCCACACAGGGAAAACGAACAACCCACGGACCCGTTTTATGTTTGACATAACATTGATAGTGCTAACGTATTTACGCTCACAATATGGCTTCGAAAGAAGTATATATTTTTGTTATTTTTTTCTGTTGGCTTAATAGGAGAAAAAGCGGTAATATCGAAATAAAAAAAGAACTTAAGTACAGATATCGCTTAAATGTTACAATTATTTAGTTTATGTACAGCTTATTCATATACAAAAATAAAAAATATAGGTCACCGATGAGTAAAAAAAGATATTTCAATTTTAATGCCAAAAAATGGCATTTTTGCACCAAAGGAAGATATTTTAGAGCTTTTTCAATGATACCTACATTTTAAAAGTCACCTGGGGCCAACACGAATTGATTTTTTAGAATGATTTTTGTACCATATGACAAGTAACAACTACTAAAGGTAATTAATAAAATTTGTAATGAAAAATAAATGTTTCATTTTTTTCTGAAAATCTTATACCCACGAGCCCCCTTAAGCGTTCAGCAGGGTACATTTAATTGTAACTAAAACAAGCAACCGCATAGAGCAAACTTACCAATATACACTTTGTTGCCTCTTTACTTAATACAGCATAGTTCGACTTCTCAATTTAAACAGTTTAGTTCCTTGAATTGATAGCTTCTAATAATGCTAATTTCATTCTGAATCTCTGTCTATAAAAATCATTTGAAAATGTATTTTACAACGGAATATTTATGATAATTATGCTAAAGGTAAGATACGTGTACATGTATGATGCAAATAAACAAGTTACTATATATATTATGGTCATCGAACTTTAAATCATCTGTCTTTAAGTAGAATAAGTTGCGCTCCTTCAAAATAGTTTTGGCATTAAAAACCCCTTGTCCTTGAAATTTACGCAAATTTGTTTAAATTATTTAGATATTGTTGTCGTGAATTCAGGACGTCATCATTACAGAAATTGGATGCATTTAGTAAGAACATTATCCCCATTTCTTTGTAAATAACTGTAGCATAACATTAATCCCATTATTATTAAATATACTAGTTGTTGGATTAGAACACATGATGTCATTGAATTAATTACATTTGATACTGATGATACACTTATGACAAACGTAGAAGTCGACACCTCTAGTTGATGAAACGTCATAGGTTATAACAATTTTTTAATCCTTGTTGCTCTAATGATTTTTAAATCACGAATATTAAAATTTCATGATAAAAAGTAATGATTTAGGAATATGATATTGTTGTTTTCAAATTTCATCCCACATCACACCTCGACCGATATATATCATCTTCCAAAACTTTCACTGAGAAGAAAAATACAGAGCCATTACATGGTGACTTGGTCAAATTGCAAGGGCGAATACAGCCATTTGTAAGGTTCCCAACCCTAAAGAAGGGGGTGTTTCCAACTATATGTCCCCATTCAAATGCATTTATCGTCCCCAAAAAGGGGGTTACAAAACCCGGAACTCTTCTAAATCTGCCACTTTATTGTGAACAGAAATCCCTGAGATAGAGTTGTTGTCTTGAATAATATCTGCATAATACAACAATGTGTTACTTGTCCATTTTGTAATATAAGACGAAACTTCTATTCATTGTTGAAAATATACACATTGTACCAAGGACCAATCAATGAGACTAAGATGGAGAAAAATAGACAACATCATGACCATTGATAAACAAACAATAGTTCACAAAACACTATATATCAATTAATAGTTTATCAAATCTTCTATACTACTTTCCGTCTTGAATTTTCCTCGGAGTTCAGTATTTTTGTGATATTACATTTTATTTATAAACATAAATAGTAAGGATTTACTTGAAAAAAAAATACCGAAAATATCTCGAAAATCCCAAAATATACATAAATCAAACATACACTCTCTACACAGGCAAAATTTACTTACGCCAATTTCACATGAATCTCACATGAAATTCAGGTGAAATTGAGATTCACTTCAATCGACCTCATACATGCATGGAATTTACGCAAAAATTTTCATGTGAATTTCACATGAATCTCACGGGATTTTTTTCATTTGCTAATAAGACCGCAT
Source organism: Mytilus trossulus (assembly GCF_036588685.1). Lineage (NCBI taxonomy): Eukaryota > Metazoa > Mollusca > Bivalvia > Mytilida > Mytilidae > Mytilus > Mytilus trossulus. The sequence continues at coordinate 44,148,500 of NC_086374.1, read as the reverse complement.
GTATCTTTAATCCCTAAACTATGAAAGTTTATCTTCGAATACTGCAAAGTTATAATCTATGCATAGGATTTTTTTTATCACCAGCCCAGTCGTCAGAACTTTGTGTACTGTGATGTGTTATCTTTAATATGGTCATATTTATAAATTAACTGTTCACAAAACCTTTGATTTTGTTTAAATACTAAGGCTTTCTACTTCAGAAATAGATTACTTTAACTGTATTTGACAAACCTTTTAGGAATGTAGGTTCTTAATACTATTCAACTTCGTACTTTTTTTGGCCTTTATAACTTTTTTGGATCGAGCGTCACTGATGAGTCTTGTGTAGACGACGCGTCTGACGTAAATACAAAATTAATCCTGGTATCTGTGATGAGTTTTATTTTCTTCTTTTAGAATTTATCACACATAGAAAATAATAGGAACAACCCACAAACTCGTTTTATGTTTGACATAACATTGATAATGCTAGCGTCTTTACATAACAAACCATATACGGCCAATGAAAGTATATCACAAATGTGAAAACCTTCATTTTTATTATGACTATAATAGGGCGAATAGTTATAATATGATCCATCTTCAGCGTTCAACAACAAAGAGCAAACTTTATTAGTAAAATACACTTTGTTGCCTATTTACCTAAAACAGCATCGTTGGACTTCCCAATTTCAATAGTTTAGTTCCTTTAATTGATAACTTCTGGTAATGCTAATTTTATTCGTTTCTCTGTCTTTAAAAATCATTTGAAAACAGAAATTCAAAATCACGACCGTTTTGTATGATCTATTTCTTTTATTCCAATTGAATTTGAATAGTCGTCGCTTTGATCGTCAGATATCTATTAACAAAAATCATCTACAATATTCCCTCTTCGTATTTGTACAAAAGTTAGAAAAATTGTAGGAAAATTTATGATCGTTATAGAATTGGTATCCCATCTGTCATGATAATGTTTTGCCATTAAATTCCGCATTGTCAATAAGTTCCGGCACGATGTCGGAGAAAGAGCAGGGTAAAGTTGTTAATCAAAGATGAGTTAACGATATGATTAGCACGTTACTGATTTATTATAGTTTAATTGCTGGGTATATTTTACCGAAGAAAAGTTTAGCTTTCGAGTGAAACTCTTTGTATTTTTTGCATTAAATCTTTAAATTTAAGGAACAGATTCACTATTTCTACGAAAAGTGAAAGGTTGTTATTTCGGCATAATTATTCCTGCTGTGTCTGGCGTTAAACATTTATAACTTTATAATAGACCATCTAATTTAAGTTAATTTAAAATTAGTTTTTATTGAGTCTTGATTCAAATGTTATTATATAATTCTTTTGACCATGTTCTTTAATTAGTTGAATGCTGCTGGTATATAAATCAAATACTATATAAAATAAAAATTAGCAGGAAAATAGCTCATTTTGTGAAGTTTAACAACAATTCGATAAACGTTTACTTCATTAGTATTTTCAAAAATATTCTTATTTTGGGTGTATTGAGAAAATCAAGTTTATATATATATATATATATACACGAGTCTAAATTGAAAACTACGTTCAAACCTATGATTGCGTTGGATAAAAACCGCAATTTTTATACGTGTGCATGTCAAACAAATTTCGTTGTAGAAGGGTCTAAAAACAGCACCAACAACATTTTCCAAAAGACCAAAAATGTGAAAAAGTATATTTAAACAAAACGCATTTGACTAACAGGTCGAACAACTGATGTTCTTAAACCCTGCTGACTGCCATTGACGATTGCCAAATAAAATTGATCACAAGATGTAACAAAATGGATCTGAATATAAATTTAATACGTCACAGAAAAAAAAAATTGTTAACTTGTGGCTACGATGTTTTGCCACAACCATTCGGTGTCAATATTTCTTTAGTACACCAGATCTAGATTTCGACAATATATGTCTCTTCAGTGATGTTAGGGATCGAAACGGTATTTGGAAGGCCATATAATTTACTCTCAATTTAAGATTGACTCTTGAATTTTAAGAGACAATATAAGATGAACGGATCATACAAACCGGAGGGAAAATATGATACATGCCCAAACAAATAATATAAACGAGTCTAAATTGAAAACTACGTTCAAACCTATGATTGCGTTGGATAAAAACCGCAATTTTTAAACGTGTGCATGTCAAACAAATTTCGTTGTAGAAGGGTCTAAAAACAGCACCAACAACATTTTCCAAAAGACCAAAAATGTGAAAAAGTATATTTAAACAAAACGCATTTGACTAACAGGTCGAACAACTGATGTTCTTAAACCCTGCTGACTGCCATTGACGATTGCCAAATAAAATTGATCACAAGATGTAACAAAATGGATCTGAATATAAATTTAATACGTCACAGAAAAAAAAATTGTTAACTTGTGGCTACGATGTTTTGCCACAACCATTCGGTGTCAATATTTCTTTAGTACACCAGATCTAGATTTCGACAATATATGTCTCTTCAGTGATGTTAGGGATCGAAACGGTATTTGGAAGGCCATATAATTTACTCTCAATTTAAGATTGACTCTTGAATTTTAAGAGACAATATAAGATGAACGGATCATACAAACCGGAGGGAAAATATGATACATGCCCAAACAAATAATATAAACGAGTCTAAATTGAAAACTACGTTCAAACCTATGATTGCGTTGGATAAAAACCGCAATTTTTATACGTGTGCATGTCAAACAAATTTCGTTGTAGAAGGGTCTAAAAACAGCACCAACAACATTTTCCAAAAGACCAAAAATGTGAAAAAGTATATTTAAACAAAACGCATTTGACTAACAGGTCGAACAACTGATGTTCTTAAACCCTGCTGACTGCCATTGACGATTGCCAAATAAAATTGATCACAAGATGTAACAAAATGGATCTGAATATAAATTTAATACGTCACAGAAAAAAAAAATTGTTAACTTGTGGCTACGATGTTGTACCACAGCCATTATGTATATATATATATACGGTTACATGTACACTCATTTATTCAGATTCATTTTCCCTTTTTATTTACACTTTGTTATCCATAAATAGTATGTCAGTGGCCATTGAATTTTTGAAAGAATTGCTTTTTTTAAATCTTTGTATAATTCTGATCCTTCTTTTTATGAGTTCATTATGAGTTCCAAAATACAGCTTATGATAAAGAATATGTGAAAAAGTTAAACAAAAAAAACCCACAAAGTCGAAATATTCCGAAGGGATAATCAAAAACCATAAGTCACTAACACACCAATAAAAATCATGGTAAAATCAAAAACGACGAAACACAAACAATACTATTAAAAAAAACTGCCGCGTATCATAAATACTGAGTAACACGAACTCGACCAAAATTCTAAAAAAAAGAAATATTAACGTTATGTCTGAAATTTAAGCCTTTCCGCAATACGAACTTAATGTTTGGAATCTCTATATCCAATATTAATTAGAAATATGAAGAATCGTTTTTGCTCGAATGTTATATCAAGACTGTTTAGATCCTGATAAGATGAAATATGATAGAATGTTTTATGTTTCCTTTACTTGACTTTGATAAAAGTAAAATATTAAAAGGCTTAGTTTTTGAACTGTCGACAAAACAATGCACACGAGAGATTCGATAAAAGCTAAGAGAGTGCGGGAAAACACAAATTTTACAAGTTAAGATGCGTTTTGAATGTTTTCTTTTGTAAGTTGAAAAAGTAAACAAAATTCTGATTAATATTTTTAAAAGATTTTCTGTTTCAATGAGTCAGATATATAGTTAACACACCAATGAGACAAACAACCAAATAACACTGTAAAAAAGAAAAGACTATTATACTTTATCGAGATATACATTATTATTTTCATTTTTATATCGACTCTTAGGCGAGCTGTGTTATATACGAATAAAAGAAAATGTGGGGCTAAAAATCAACGACAAATGACATTAAAAATTGTAAAGACATCTCAAGATCAAAATACGGTGTTGACCGATAAATACACATGTATGTAATATTTCAATCTTGAAATCACTCCTATACCAGATGAAAGAGATGCGGAAGATACCAAACGGATATTGGAACTCAAAATTCGAAGAGAAAACTGACAACGCTATGGCAAACATCGGAAAACATAGAAAATTCCAGACTTAAGCTACACGAACCCCTGTAAAATCAGGGGTCGATCTCATGTCTTCTGGAAGGGTATTCATATCCTGTTTAACAAGTGACACACATGATGTTGCTCATGATAGTACAAATTCGGTGATGACACATTCGAGGAAAACAGATATATTTATATATTGAGGGAAATGTAACGGAGCTATCAAGGATTGAGCAGACTCTGCGACACTTTAATAAGGGACAAATATATATTTATAGCCAACCACTGAGAATTTGGACAGGTGCATAAAAACGATGACGAGTACACAAAAAAACATAACAGACGAGTACACAAAAACATAAAGACGAGCACACATAAACATACTTCATTTTATTTCATGTGCATTAAACTTAGCAGAACATTTTCATTTGTACAAAACATTTAGAGAAACATGAAATAACGACAGCTTTTATTGATATTGAAAGATTAAATTTTACTTGGAAACTTCGTTAACAATATGACTGAGCTGCTTTTCTTGAAACTTAAAAAAAAAGTACATAACACAAATGCTTAAACATAGGTAGAGATATAAAACAAAAAAATGTGTCGCCAACGATTTGTATAGTATAATACGCTTCTTTACGATAAACAGTTTGACTCTGGGATTTTTTATAAGATAGTTAAGAATCTTAATATTCTTTATCAATATTTGGATAAATACGGTAAATTTGCGAAAAATTAATATTATTTAAGTTTGAGTCATAATCTATCTTCTAATATATAACATATAAAAATAAGAAGATGTAGTATGATTGTCAATAAGACAACTCCACACAAGAGACCAAAATGACATATAAATTAACAATTTGTTTTTTGGTAAATATCAATACCTAATAGTGGATTATTGATTGAAAACATGACGATATCGAATCTTTATCAAGACTAGTTTACTGAGAAGTTTAAATGGTGCAAGCTAGGCTAACTGGGAATCAATGGGAAAAAGGGTCACTAAAACCATCGAGGATCACTGAGCCGTTGTAATCAGTGATGCTAAATGTCAATATTTTTTTTGTAACTTGTATACTTATGATTTGCGTTACTAACACGTATAATTTGATAATCACATTACATGCAAATAGCACATCTCGTAACAAACATTATCCTATTTCATCGAAATTCGAGATGAAAGTTCACGGTTTATATGAGTACGACAGGTTATGCGCAATAATAATAATAATAATTCGATTGTAAGTAATCTACGCCCCTACAGTTGACTATCTCTCTCTTTATTTTTTTCTAGTATTTTGTTTAAGCAAACAACACGTTGACGTGTATTATGTGTAAATAATATACATGATCATAACAAGTTATTGTGACACTACACCGAGTAATGCTTAATGAAAATAACAAGATTGTAATAGTAATCACCGCCCCCGATATATTTATTTCTCAGTTGTTTTTAATTTGACGTTCAAATTCGAATTCTAGACATTTAAGTACATACATTTACGACATACAAAAATAATGATCTTCCTGATTAGGTTATTAAATGGAAAAACACCACACAATGCAAAAAATAGAAAACTTGCCTGGATAATCTCATTGTTGGCACACAGAAATGGAAATAACGTTACGTCATTGGTTATATTGTTAAGAAAACATTTAACCAATCAAAACGGGAGGATGTACGTTTTTATGAAAATAATACCCCGAATAAATCAGATTCTGAAACGACGAAATCTGTTTTTTGTTCTTCGAGTACATCTGTATCGTAGTATAACACAAAGTATTATCTGTGTATATATAACTGACATAAAAAAAAATGTGTTTCATGTATATTTCAGATATCATATTGTGTTAGAAAGTGTCAGTGTTTATCATACCATACATTGTTCATATTTTATGTCTTTAAACAAGATCATTCAAAATTTGAATTATGCCTATTTTTCAATGTAAAGTGCCTGTATGATAAAACATCTTGGTGTATGTAGAAAATCTAAATATTGAAAAATTGGAAAGATTGCAACCAAATATAGGAACCTTTTTGATAACATAGATATAGGAAGATGTGGTATGAATGCCAATGAGACAACTCTCCATCCAAGTAACAATTTATAAAAGTAAACCATTAGAGGTCAATGTACGGCCTTCAACACGGAGCATTGGCTCACACCGAGTAGCAAGCTTTAAAGGGCCCCAAAATGACTTGTGTAAAACCATTCAAACGGGAAAACCAACGGTCTACTCTATATAAAAATATACGAGAATCGAAATATTCTTATGAACCTCATCAACAGACTTCAACTATACTGAACATAATATTCTTAACTTACGACATGCGCAAACAAATGCAGCGGGTTTAAACGTTTTAATAGGTACCTATGTTCACCCTTATCTGAAACAATAGTATATTAACATCACAACATAGAAAGACACAAAATCAATAAAATAAGCGGTAACTGATAAATAAAGACAACTGTGAGATGTTATACAATTAAAAAAAAAACACATAAAAACAACCATTACCAAAAAAGCTGTCAAATACAATAATATATTTTTTTATATGCAGGTAAATGAAAATAATTTTGTTGTAAGGTATACAGTTTAAACGGATTTTTTGTTTGTTCATAGTACGGAGAAGGGAAAAATCATAGTCATACCAAACACTTATTAAAGCTGATATAAAGACGAAATATAACTCTAAATATTAAAGTAAAGATAAATATCGAAAAGGCATTACAAATAGTATCAGCAGGTCAAATTAACAAGACAGATCGCTTTGGAAGTAGACTACTAGCACATACTGAAGCCAGTTAAAGCCAAATTTAATTAAAAATAAAAACTCATGCATCAGAGACTAAAATCAACTAAAACATTTCCCAGGGATTTAGTATTTTAACGTCATGGCCAGTCAAAGAAGACGTGACTTGAGCAATGTCAAAAATAAATGTATCGACAAGCAGCAGGATAGTTATTGGAGTAAACCTCTTTATAGAAAAAAAAAGAATTAACATGGGTGTGTTTGTAAATATAACTATTATGATTTCTTTGAATAAAATATAAAAGAAGCGCTACGTTTCGGTATCACATATAGTCTCACAAATATACTACAAAATGATATATTCTGATACAAAAAACCGGTGCACGATGGAAAAATGTATGCTTAAGATATTATTAGGAGAAGCGGCTTCACAGTGCTGAGTAAGAACAAATGGATTATACAGATAAATGCTCCTCTGTTTCAAAATAACAAGCTTTTAAAAGACTATTAACAATTGATAGTAAATAAAAAACGGAACAAAGCAATTAAAAAGTTGGCGGGAAAATATTCTCTAGATTTTTTATGAATTTAATATTAGCATCATGTTTCTTTTAAAAACTATGAATTTTTTAAAAAATTTATGTGATAAAATTATGAAAAGGCTTCTAGATGTTGAATGCAAACTAAAATACAAACATTATCAATGTATTGGCAAATGAGCTGTCAGAGCTATTTAAAAAATGTTTATCGATAGCTACAAAATGGTTTTTTCTGTCGCATTTGTTACAAAAAATCCGTGAAATGCTTACACAGTATGATAGAGGACATATATAAAACAAGAAGAACTGTCTTCTAGATGTGAAGAAAAAACCAACTGAGTTACAATTGTACAGTTTATTGTAAAGACATTTGGAAACATGAAACTGGGAAAAATATTACATCAAAATTCTATATTTCTTTTTACTATTTTGAAAGATGTAAATACATGCAACAAAGAGAAAAACTTAAGTGTATTTCGAATACCAATTATCTGTTTTCAGACTTGCAAATGAATCTTTCGGATTATTTATCTGTAAAAGAATTCCCGAAGCTAAACTCTAATTTGTCACTAAAATGCAGAATCGCCAAAGTTACACCTATACATTGAAGTCAGAAGGCCTTCAACGGTTAATAATCAATTCCAAATGCCACAAAAAGGGGGGAAAGACTAGTCTGTGAATTACGTGAATGTCCATGTTATCAGTATAGCGCTTTCATTTTTTATTGGACTAGTCAAGACGTTAAAAATGACAGCAGGAATTTTCAGCATTAAATTTACATAACCAGGAAAAGGCTCAGAACTCACGGTATAAAATTACGAATCGAGAAACTATTTTTAGGCAATCCTGCAATCAGCTAATTATTGCATGACAGATAAATGGCAAAAAAATGTTGTTTTTTTTTAAACAGGAAGATGTGGTATGATTGCCAATGAGACAACCGTCCTCAGGAGACCAAAATGACACAGAAATTAACAACTATAGGTCACCATGAGGCTTTCAACAATGAGTTTATTCGTATAGTATACATATAATTTATCTTCTCTTTATATATTGATTCACTGTTGAGCGAACAATAATATTTATCGTAATTCATTTGGGGTTCGCTCGCCTCTTTTTTCTTTTTCTCATTTCCAAAGCTTGTACATATTTTCCAGTTATGTGGGTATTCTGATCTGTTTCTAAAGCAAACAAATGTAGGATTAACAAAATGTTGACACTCATCCATTTTAACTGTGATATCCTTTTGTCGGTGCTACAGTGCAGTGAGACATAGGACGACCGTTTCCTAAGAGAGAATTTTCGAATAATGATGAAGATGTGAAATTATACATTCAAAATTGATAGTGATAAATATGCAGATTTATAAATGCAGTGCGGCATAACCTTCACTTTACAACCAGGAGAGCACATTACAAAAATATAGAAACTGTTGAATATGATACTTCTGCTTTAGTGACGCAGTAAATTTCAATCGTTCGTCTATATTTCCCTTACTGTTACAAATTGACTTTTTCCGAACCTCGATTGAACAGAAAAGTGTGACTGAAGGTGATGGACAATGACACTGCGACTACAACTAACTTCCATGTGGCTATGGCTTGTTCTCTACACACGTGAAATATTCTTTTCAATAGCTCATTTGGATATCCACAGATTATCTGTTGTAAAGGTACACTTTTTGACCATGCTGAACGACATACATCCTGTTCATTAGTAATATAAAACTAAAAAGCCTTCAATTTGATCTATTTTGGTAAATATGTAAACGTATTGAAATCCGTATAATATTTACCAATTGACTAAGGAAAACAACCAATCGCCTGATCTGATTTGAATGGAATTAATTCTTCTCAATGTGTGCAGTAGTAGCAGAGTAATACTGCTTTAATTTGACATGCCCAAAAAATTATCTTAAATTTTCAGTAATTTAATGCTGAAAAGCTACCGATGTTTGACTTTTCATTGCGGTGAACAATTAATTTCCAAGGAGGAAATTTCAAACTTGCAACAAATTATATAAAAAAAGAATCAAATTACCGATTCCAGAAAGTGAGGAAAGGGCTATAAATAAGACTCCGGATCGAGACTTACCTTTGGCAATCTTGTTCTTCTTTCATAACACCAAATCTTTTGAATATGTATAGCAGGTATAGAAAATCCCAAAAGAAAAAAAGAATCAGTTAAAGTTTTCTTACACAATTCAAATGAACCGTCCAATGCAATTGCATCTAATGAAAGTGAAAGTGAATTGCTAAGAATTGGAAAATATATTTAATAATGTTCAATTAATTTGATAAGCCCAATGGTGTAATTTTACAAATTGTCTGGGTAAATAGTGAATGAGTTTGGCGACTTCGTCAAATTAATTCCGTGGTCTCTATCTTTTATTGATAATATCCTTTTTACCAACTGATTTCATCTTTCATATCAGATATTGCTTTTCCTAGTTTCTTGGTGAACTCTGTAATTCGTGGGCAATGAATTTTATCAACAAGTACATTTCAATATTAGAAAATAAAAAAATCTAATGAAAGTTTGCCAGAAATTGTAAAAAGGAATAGATTTGATTATATTAAACATTATTCGCTGCGTGGAGCCCATTGTTGTGGGGAGAATTTTTTTTATTAGTCAATCTCAGCTATAGAGGTAATTGATCAATCCAAAGACACGGAATCATCATTCCGTTTTGATCTAATTCATCAAAATGTTTGTATATGACCTAAAATCTTTTCTTGCGCAAACATCGAATGAGGCTTGCTATGGAACTTCTATCTGTATTTCCTTCATCAATAACTAGTGTTTTGTTTAACTAAATTTTGCATACTACGTCAACAACAAATATTGAAAAGTAAAATAAAGCAAAAAAGTTACAAATTATTTGAAACCTACCATATATTATCTTTTTCGTCTATTTTTTTTTTTTAATATAAAATCTGATAAGAAATATATTTTATAAAATACACTATATATTACAATAAATCTTAATTAACAATTAATGATATATTTTCATTAACGAACTTGGTGGTAAATGACGAATTCTGTGTCATCCATAACAGAATGACTGCTATAATGTTAAGTGTGATTTTTCTTTTAAATATAACAGAATTAATTCCTCAGATATATATGCAAACAATTACTGCATTATGTTTTAAATTAGCCCTTTTTGCGCTTAACAAGTAAAGGAAAAAGAACGGACCTGGTGTTAGAATTTATTAAGTCTATACACATATATTATAGTATGCTTCTTTCTCAATTAAGCTACGCTCTCCCAATTTATATATCTCCATGTTTTCTGAGTTTTAAAGAAAAGATAGGGAACTAAGATGCATGACCACAAACATATATTTTCAAATTGTAGACGCCACAATTCCGTCTTATTTGTCTAGATTGTGACTCAACGAATGCAAAAAGTAAAATCACAAAAATACTGAACTTAGAGGAAAATCAATTCAGAAAGTCCATAATCACATGGCAAAATCATATAACAATACGCATCAAAAACGAATGGACAAGAACTGTCATATTCCTGACTTGATACAGGCATTTTCAAATGTAGAAAATGGTGGATTAAACCTTCAAAGTTTGTTTATAGCGCTAACCCTCTCACTTTGATAAAAGTCTCATCAAATTCCGTTATATTTACATTGATGCGACTGACTTCCGAATGGTTACTTGTCTTGAGCACCACGACAGGTACCACTAGTGAAACAGAAACTGCTTATCTTTCAAGAGCACCAGTTTTGAATTGGGTTCGTTTTCGCTTATCTTTTGATTTCCGTAATGTATTTTGTGCACATGTTTATCTTTCTTTTTATTTTATTTTTTATCACAAAAAATGTCCATTCCATTATAGGTTAGAAATAAAGCATATATCTATTATAGATGCTTCGTATTCTCTTCAATCCTTGGATATATTTTTTACGAGGTTTTCTATGAAATTCCAACTAGAAGAAGTAATCTTGTCTTTGAGACAAGTAAAGGAAAAAAGACATCTTTCTAGTAAACATAAAAGGATGCTACGAACAAAACATCCCCGTGTCTTACTCCATTATTCCCAGAATATCATTGTTTAAAGCAATACTTTCTTCTAGATCCTCATTTAATCAGTAGATGCTCTTGTATTCAGAAGACACTCGCTGGATTGCTTTTAGTTTTGATTGCTATGTCAAGCGGGGTATGAAACATGAGCAAATGAATACACCACTTTATCAAAAGATATTTTTATTTACTCAGTGAAGATGATCAATGCGGATGCTTTTTTTCTGCTTGTTAGTTCCCTGAAGACATGGTGATGCTATTTTTAATACCAGTTTGAATGTTTACTTCATTGGCTTTAAATAAGACATTTGTTTGCCTCTCTGTTTAAGTCAACAGTTTCTGTTTTTGGATTTATTTTCCATTTTGAGCTGTTTGGGTATAGAATAAAAACAGCGTTTGTTGAACTACAAAAGGAGTGTATGAGTTATTCAATTTTTGAATGATTGTATCAATTGCCCGAGTTGAATGTTGTTCAGGCCTTGATATATTGATTTATCAATCTTTGAATTAATGGTATGCACTTGTTTTTGTTTTTTTATCAATTTGAATTTTTCCTAGATTCTAATGCAATGTACAAAATCATATACCCAATTTGTGCTAAAATCAGAGCGTACATATATATATATATAGTGTACAAACAAGTAAGTAAGTAACAGCCTGAAAAAAATCAAATATATTACATAAACAGTAAAACACACCCGACCCATTGGGTCTAAAAAAAAAGAAGTAAACTGAACTCAGAGGAAAATTAAAAACGGAAAGTCCCTAATCAAATGATAAAACACATCAAACGAATGGACAACAACTGTCATATTTATAAAATCACTTATGGTTTTATAAAAAGTCACTTTCAAAATAAAAAAAAGACAGTTTCTTTTGTCACGGATTTCCAACAGAATGATCAAAACGATAAATATGTTTGAGTGAAAATATTTAAAGCAAAGAGATGATTCCTGTTAATACTTTTAATTACATTTCTGACGAATTTCAACTCTGATTTATATGGGACGTCCAAATTCCCGACGCGCAATATATTTTTCGTGTGGCCGTTTTGTTTCTTCAATAATTTAATTTCCGGTTGTTAAGTCATTTCCCAGATGATTTGACTAATCAACATTGTATGAATATTTTATATCAGAAGAAATACCTTCAAGACAAAGTACAATCGAAATAACAGTAGCTCGTGGTGAGTTAAATCTAAGTATTTCACATAGATTCTCAAAAGTAAATACAGATATTTGCTTTTCGATATTATATTCTCATTGAGTTACTCACATCTTTTCAGTTCTTGTTGCCTCCTACGTGTTGTAAAGTTTAGACTAAACTTTATATATTGAACATATCCTATTTTTCGCTGTTGGTTTTTATTGTGAAAAAAAATACACATTAGTGATTAGATTCAAGAAAAAAACATTTGATGAAAATTATATTCACTAATGGAACATATTGGGTAAATGAAATTGGAAAATATAAATGAAAAGAACAACAGAAAAGCAAAAAAAATGTTGAATCCCATGTAATTCCGCACAGTTTGGTGATATACATGACACCCGAGCTCTAAGGAGAGGCGGTGACGGATTTGCAAATGAGTGTTTTGCAATTTAAAAGTGTCCAGTGTTTGTTGCACTTATCTTATTTTCGATGTTGGTTTATAATATTCTGAAAAAAAATACACATTAGATTCAAGAAGTAAACATTCGATGAAAATTTTATTCACTAGGGAACCAACACGTTCCCTAATACAAAAGGTTACTAGTATTATTTTTTGAATTAAAAGGATGCAGTTTATTCTTTAACTTTCAAGAAATTATAGATAAATAAAGGTAACAGAATTTAAAACAAAATATTTGGCATAGTACAATGATAGACCACATCAATATCAAACACTCAATTCCCTTTTTTTTTAAAGCACAAAAAAAAAGACAAAGATATAACCATCATTCGTAGTAATATTTAAAAAAAAAAAATATTATATAAGTTAGAAATAAAATTAAAAACGGAATAGTTGGTTCGATTTAGAACAGGAAATGTTACTTCTAACAGAGGAGAGACCGTGTAAATATGAATTAAAGAAAAAATATAAGTCTATTTCATGAAATTTAAGAACATATTCATGAGTCGATTAAGCCTCGTAGACGTCGTTCAAAATGCAAAACTTAAAAGTATTTTTTTTTATAAAACCAATCTAACTTACAAAAAAAATAAGAGGATTATGAAAGAACTGAAAATAATAATTAAATTTTCATTTACATTAGAAACAAATGTTACATTAGCAAAATATGCTACACCAATGAAACACAACTCTGATGTTTTGTTACATATCAGATTTAAGTGAATTCCATTGTGAATGCATTTTTTCTGATGGAAATCTAATTTCCACCTTCATATAAGATAATACAAAAAGCAAATATTTTAATAACATATCTAAACAAGAAAATCATTTACTGTCCGCGCTTTTAACTTGTTGCTATTGTTTTGAACACAATGACCTATTATTTCTATAACGGCATATGATGTGTTAATTTTATTGGCAATGTCCCGAAGGATAAGTTGTCAATTCTGACTTTGGAATACAGACAACTAATCAATGAGCCGCTAACGGATACGGTTAATATAGATTTCCGTGAATTACTAACAACACAAACGACTATATCCGGCTTGGGCATTTTAAATATCAAAATCAAGCGGAGATAGTCGCCGGAGGTTTTCTATTAAGCTGTCAATATAGCACGACATTTTCGTAATGGTTTGCCAATAGAAGCATGCTGGTTAGCTGGAATTAATGGCAGCTTCACATCACATCACTGATTCGCTGGATTCATGTCTTCAGATGATGCTTTTTAATGTCGCCAAAAGTCTACCCTGGGAAATCAACAAATTGAAGCTGATCGAAGTTATTGCAACGGATGCGATATAAAAATTGACCCCATCAATTAGAACTTCTAGTGCTATAAATTTACCAGATTACGTGTTCCGTGATGGTAACAGCTATGTTTAAAAGTTTAGGGAATCGAGATCTTGCTCAACAATCAATTGCGACTTATTTTATTTCGGTTATTAAAAAATCATTTGCAACTCGCAATGAAGCTACAATACTTCTACGTCATTAACTTTCATGATTGCCACTATGTGGTAATTGTTTACAAAATTATTCCTTAATAATTTTTCAAATATATAAAATCTAAAAAGAAAAACATACATTTCATGAAGGTTTGCAATTTCAAAAAAATCTTTTAAATAGAGGTTTTCCTTTATTTCTGTTTAATTAAATGTGTTCTCCAAATGATTGTTCGTGGGTATGATGGTATTCATATGGCTGGAACAGTGTTCGTATATATACTATTAGTAGCTGCCTTATGTCATACCTTAAAGTTTTTGTTATTTGAAAATGTCAGTATTTTGCATATCACTGAAAGTTTCTGTTTGATGCATTACACACCTTTTTCAGAGAAGGGATGATGCAGCCCATGTTGTACAGCTTATGTAAAAAGTTATCCTGATACCTTTGATAACTATTTCCGATTTGAGTTTTCTTGGACTTCGGTATTTAAAGAAACATTTTATTGACGACTGTATGTTTGTTTCGTTTGTTTTTTGGTGGTTTGGGTCGTTAGGCTGAGGTCTCTCTGATATATAACTTTAATATTTCTTTATTCAGAATTTCTAACAATACATCGAAATGTCTATACTCGAGCAAGAGTAAACATGCGCAGTCGACCTGATGACATTGGATTATTCGAGTTGTATTGACAGCACAAGTTCTGCAATACAGTTGAAAATGGAAATGGGGAAAGAGACAACAACCCGATCATAGAGCAGACAACAACAGAAGACCACCAATGGGTCTTCAATGCAGCGAGAAACTCCTGCACCCGAAGGATACCTTCAGCTGGCCCCTATAGATATATGTATACTAGTTTAGTGATAATGGGCGTCATACTAAAACTCCGAATTATACACAAGAAACTAAAATTAAAAATCATACAAGACTAACAAAGGTCAGAGGCTCCTGACTGGCCTGAGACAGATGCAAAAATGCGGCGGGGTTTAACATGTTTTTTGAGATCTCAACCCTGCCCTATATCTCTAATCAATGTAGAAAACAATGAATATATTAGAATTTGTTGCAAGCAAATAGTTAAGCATGCAGTTCAATGAAAATATCAAGAAAAGGAATATAATCTGGACAGTTTAGACACTTATATACGATCATGCCTAAAATTAAGGTTAAGGTCTACAGATCGTTTCATATTGCTATGTAGCCATTTTATTAATTTAATTTTTCTTTTAAATATGTTGGCAACAGTTCGTTATGAACAGAAAAAAGATAAGTGGTTGATGGATCTAAGACAAATCTAAAACATACTAGGTGCAATAATAAATCTATCCATGGCCGTTATTATTCCTGTCGTACCACAAAATCTTAAAACACACAAAATTTACACAGGCAAATTTTGTCCACGTAAATTCACGTGAAATAAAATTTACGGAACATTAACAACGAGAATTTCATTTGAAAACAGGTGGATTTCAAGTTAATCGAGTTTATACGTTAAATTCACGTGAACAATTTCTATTAAATGTCGATTCAAAGGAATTGAATGTAAAATGTTCACGTAAATACCTGTTTGGGTCAATTTGTTTAATCTTGGACACGAATGATAATTTTTTACGTGTAATTAGCGTGAAATTTACATGAAATGCACGTGAAATCCCATGAAATGAGATTAATGTGAGCAAAATTTGGCTGTGCATGTACAGCACCTTTTAGTTGTGGAGCGAATGTCGTCTGAAATCTTCAAATGTATCACATATTTGCCTTTCCTCAGGGTTATTGTTAAAAATATGAAGAATATCGTCTCGAGTAAAATGTGAAATTGCACGTGCTTACAATAATTATTGTTATTCATGGGACCAAACTTCAAACGATACTGCACGCACGTCTGTGAAAAATTCCGTTAATTGTAATTTTAGTGGAAATCGATGAATTTTAAAGAATTAGAAAAACTGTAATTCTTTCATCAGGGGATAGTTTTTTTTCAAAGGAAAGTTGATACTTACCAAATTAAGTCCTTCCTGCATCTAAACATATATTTGCGCTGTTAAAATTGCATCCAACAAATCCCATCAATTATAGTTAAGGGAATTTATTTCTTAAGACAATTAATTAAGCTTATTACTCAATGATAAATGAATTATGATATTATTTATATTTTTAATTTAGAAACGTTATATTTCTTATTTCTTATCGAAAAAAATAAAATCACAAAAATACTAAACTCCGAGCAAAGTTCAAAATCAAACGGCAAAATTTAATTTTCAAACTCAAACACATCAAACGAATGGATAACAACTGTCAAATTCCTAACATGCTTTAAGCATTTCTTATGTAGAAAATCGTGGATTGAACCTGATTTTATAGCTAGCTAAACCTCTCACTTGTATATAACAGTCGCATCAAACTCCATTACAATGACAATGATGCGTTCACAAAATAAACAGACATAACAGGAAAAAAATTCAAAACAGGAACGTAGCAGTCAGCCACAATCTTAATCAATATAAAAACAAACACTTATACAACAAAGAAGCACAAAAAGGCATAAATCAAATTAAACAACATGTATTGTTCATCGATTTAATAAATGTATGTTCGTAAATAAGTCCCTATAAAAAGACAAGACAAATAAAAAATAATCAAAAACCTTCACATAACTATTCGATTATATAAAAGTGTCCCTGTTGGCCACTATTAGCTCTTCACGTCGTTTTGCCTTTCTATTTTATTTGGTTTTGGGTGTTCCTGGTGAAGATGAAATCAGAAAATCGCGTAGGTCGAACTCAAAATATAAATAATAATAAAAAAATGAAGCACTAGTTGATATCGCTGCTTTTGAAGCCATACACGTGAGAGGTGTATATGTATTACAACAACAGAGATTCTAATATGCTATAATAGTTGATAAAAATACGATTTTTTATTTCCAGCATATACATAAAGTGTTCTTAAATGTTCGTAATAAACGAATATGTTTAGATAACATGATTTTCAAATGTTTAATTCCTCGTCATATAAGATACATGCATTTGGATTGATTCGTATGAATTCTTTCAAACTTATCCTACAACTTTCTAACTTTTGGCTTAGAAAAAAATAGCATTATGGTTTTCTATTGCTCATGCAAATAGATTTAAGGCAAAATTTCTATAATCACATATTTCAATGTCTATTTATCTTCATCCAATAAATGCAAGTGTTTTCATTTCACTATTTTACTTTTTCTCCAGTGTAAGGATATACAATTTCAGCATCTCTTTTCCTAGATCTAAAAAAAAACCTCCAGCCTTCCTTCAGCATTGTCAATCAATATTTACAAGTAGAAATGGTAACATCACCTGTCAAATTAATTACCGTCGAGTTGGAACTAATCAATAAAATTAATCAAGAAAATGCCCGGAGATGTCAACGCCAGTCATAACATAAACATAACACTTCACCATGAATGGTAAATATCAAAGTCGTAATTCTTACTTTGTGCGCATGCTCAGTTTTGGAATTTAAGAATAATTTGTTGTCTTACGGATTTTTATATATTCATTATAGGCAAACTTTGATAACGAAGAAATGAAATAAAGAAAAGCAGCATATCATATAGGCAACGAACTCGCATGACAAGGCTACAAAAAGCATAAATATTCAAGAAACAAAATAAAAGAGTCATACAAATGAGATGTTAAGCTAGCTATAAAACCAGGATTAACACAACACTTTATATACAAGAAAATGCCTGTATCAAGTCAAGAATATGACAGTTGCTATCCATTCGTGTGATGCGTTTCAGCTTTTGATTTTTCGTTTTGAAATTTCCTCGAAGTTCAGTATTTTTGCGATTTTACTTTTTATATGTTGGTGTTCATTGTTCATAGTTTGTTTTCGTCGATGGATTAAGAAATAATTGATGCAAGCTATAATTATTGTAATTTTAACATGGGTAGGCATTATCGCTCACTATCGCTCGGGCACAAATAATCACGAACATAATGCCTACCTATGTTAAAACTACAAAAAAGTATAGCTTGCATCAACTATTTCGATTCTGTGTAGTACAATTAAGGTATTTTCTATGTCCGATATGTATAAGTGTTTGTGAAGCTCTTCAATGAACCTCCCTTTATTGTTTGTAAAGAAGCAAACGCCTGTCACTGTGATTTTTCAGAGGGAGGAGTTTGACAGCCAGCATGAACGGTTGTCGTATCTTGGTCAAATGGTCAATTTCGGAATGCAACACATTACAGTCAAAATAAATGAATAACTCACATCATGTGCACCATTTAAGAGTTTGAAAGTGTTTTAAAGTTAAGGAAATATATTAAGTGCATGATAATTTGATAAAATTCATCATTCTGAAGAAGTATTAAACGCATGTATGTGCAAACAAATTTTATTGGATTTAGAGCATGGGTTTGTTCACAAAGAGAAAGAAGCACGTCTATCAGAATCGACAATATTTTCTTATTTTTTTATGAATTTCTATAAAATATTTGTATACTTTAAGGTTTTAAAATGTTATCTATCATGTCAGAGCGACCTTCTAAAAATTATAAATTCAAAGCTCTTCAAAATAAAAGAATAAGATTTATAGAAAAAAAAAATTAAAATATGTGCGTGAGTCAATGTATAGAGAAAGAAGAAAACTGCATCCGGCTCAACCTAAACATCAAGCCGAATTTCACAGAATATTGGATAATATCGGTGTTGTTACAAACAAAGATGATGACTTTGTATTGTGTAACGATCCAGAAAGCGGGATAATTTTATAAGATGGGAGGCCAATTCAAAATTTCTGTGTACAGTGTCAGAGGAATTTTTTGCTGATGGTACCTAAAAATGTTGTCCAAAATATTTGAAACAATTTTAAACTATAATATATGGCTTTAAGAATGTACGTTATATTCCCATAGTATTTTGTCTAGATCTGTTGGCTTGCCGTCAAAATCAAAGAACGAATGCACAAAACAGAAAGAGACATATTTCCAAAAGTCGTCATTACCTCATGCAGATTCCATATTGGTCAGCTTGGTAGAGGTAAATACAAAATTTAGGTCTAAAGTTTTATCAACATAGAGGATAATGCGTTGTTTCCTCCTTCAGTACAGGCAGACTATCCTTTAAATTCAAGAAGAACAAATAACGGACCTGAATCATTTCACGCTCACTATAACGAACAGATCCGACAATGTTCTGACAGAGGTTTAGGCATGACATACATCAAAATCAGAACTGCTAGCTCAGAAGATGCGACACGGCTAGGAAAAAAAGGCATCTTTGCTCAAGAAAAGTATAAAAAACTAATGAGGCGAGATATAAGTAGAAAGGAATATGTGTTTATTTTCAGTTACAAGAACCAACCTTTTAATTAGTTTAATGTTGAACAAAGACAAATTATAGTTTTAACTGAATATATATACGAGTGACCGTTTCAGCATGGTTTTTGTTATTAAATTGACTAACTCCATCAGTCGGTAAACTGCCGGTCCCAAGACGGGATACAGGAGGAGGGAGAGAGTTTTTAAATTATATGATTTTCAACTTTTATCTGAGATTGAATTTGACTTTATAGAAATATTTTTTTAACTTTCTGTCACTGAAGAACGTTTATTCATGTGATATCTGTTTAAATTTTTATCTTTATGGAATATTTAATTTCACGTTAGGAATTTTTGCTTAGTAAGCCTTTTACGATAATGTATGAAAATCATACATACTAGTAGTGTCAGAGTTAACCTACGTCATTCAAATAGTGACGTAGGAAACAAATGATATGTGTTACACTAAAAAAGTAGGAAATTAAGATTAAAAAAAAAAACTTAATCCTGCACTTTCAATCATAGAATTACCAATTATACAATGTCAATATCAAAAGTGTTCCGTGCAAATCAGTACTCAAGTGACAGTCCTGTCTAAATATAAACCTCTTTAATAGTACAACCGCACTTGTATTGCATTTCTTCTTAAAATATTGTAGTAAATCATGTTGAGGCAACTGATAATGATCTGCTATTTGATTGACGGAAAATCTACACCTCCTTTTGTTGTATAGTTATTATCTTTTTTTTTATTTTAAAAAGTTGTGCATAGCAAAAACTAAATAAACTAGACTTAGTAATTTTTTTAAAGCTCTACAGTAACTGCCAATTTATTTTATTCATCATGTAAAGGTAGAAACAAATATCAAAGCAGTCATTAGAAAAAGAACACCTTAATCGAGCTTTATTTTTCTGTGCAGTATTTTATTAGTTATTTATTTATCAATAAATTGAAATCGCCATTTTACATGTGCTTTTAAACCTAAAACCTTACATTAAGACTCATAACATTTTATTGCTAATCAAAATATGCCATCTAAGGCGATCGAGTGTCTGTGATTTGTTCGTGACTTCTTCTAGAAATCGGAGTGAATAATGCCTTTGATTCAACCATGCATATTGTTTATTACCCATTAAATTTCACTCTGTCATTAGAAAAAAGAAACGGTAAAATCTTAGGACAGATGGCTAAAATAACAGTAAAAAACATGTCTAAATGACAAAACACAGACCGTACGTTCCGGTGAATTAACTCCGGAATATCAAGAATATCAACATTTGATTAAATGTTCACGCTGCATGATTTTCTATATTAATATTTTTACTTGATGAATGAGAAAAAAAGTACAAATATCAATTTCTGTTTGGAAAACCACAAGCTTTGTAGTGTTTTATTTACAGAAGATTAATGTATCTTATAAAATAAAGAAGTTGGTTCTTCTAAAGTCATGCGTCCAAATGACTATGCACTATTCGTAGATGCCAGAAGGGTGAAAACCCTAATATATTACATAGAATCTAATAGTATAAAAGCGTAAACAAAATCTGTATAATTAAAAAAAAATACTGTAGAATTTTATACCGGACCGTGCGAGGCTAAGGTCGTTTAAAACTTCCACCATCATCAACATTTTTTCAAGTTTTTTGTAGACATTTAGAGGGCAACATGAACCATCGACAAGTATATGATGTAAAATATATAAAAAACATTATGAATCCATTTTAACAGAGATGATCAACGATCTGTTATGTACAATACATTTGATTAAAATAACACTATTATGATATAACTAAAACAAACTCTATATTATAGATTTACAATGACATCTTCTTTTAAATCCAACTCTTTTTTAAAACATACTTTTATGCAGGAAATCAGTGCCACTTTCAAAAGCTGGATCCAGAATTTTTCAAAAAGGGGGCGGAGAGGGCGTTATTCTGTAAAACAGATTATATAAGTATATTTTGGAAGAATCTATATATGTTAAAACAACATCATATAAATCAAGATATTTTATTAACTTAAATGTCACCTACTGACCCAAACTTTTAGTTTTGAGATATAAGACAATATTGCAGAGGAAATAAAATGATTTTATTTTTATTTAATCTCTATCTTTTGAACGATTACTTAATCTGCTACTCTTACAGTGTTAAGCATCGTGTCCCCATCTGTTTATAAAAAATGTTTCAATTTCGCTAAATCTTCTTCACTTAACCTCAAACGATTTTATTAATCATATGGATTTATTCCCACTTAATATTAGCTGAAGATAATCCTTTTAAACTTCTATGAATATTTAATTAAAGCTAAGAGTCCTATACAATATTTGCCTTAAATACATTTCACTTGTTTAACTGTCAACTTATGTTTCGCATGGCTGGTGAGCGTATTGTGTCTAAAGCAGAATTCCTACTGCGTCAATCCTAGTGGGAGCTACACAGAAATTATTTTCCTTTTTACTAACCAAGTTGGCAGAAAATTGAAGTTCTTTTATCAAATCAAATCCCTTCAATTTTTCCGTTTAACCGTTTTAATATCTCATACAGATCTAATAATATAATCTTATTTTTTATATTCCTTCTTCGTTAAAACGTCGATGACAGATGCGGCCCTAGATATTGAAAAGCAAGCAGTATCAATTATAATATCTTATGGGAGAAATAATTCAATAAAAAGATTATGCAATTGGAAAAACTACCATGGGATAGCTATAAAAGCAACTTATTTGAATCTAAATCATCAGAAAAAATTTCAATCAAAGTACGTTCAATTACATTTGTTTTGTTCGTAGCCTTTTCTCTCCTCTTTACTCATAAGAAATTAGCATAAATTTCGCAAACTGATAAATACCGGTAAAACCAACAAATACTTTTTTCCAAACTCCATCCAGTGTCATCGTTCTGGTCATGCTTCCCTTTAGTGCAAAGAAGCGTAGTATTTGGCCACCACCGGTTTGAACTTTTTTTCTTTTCATTTATATTCGAACCTCATTTAGTTTTGAAATTTTTAAAATAAAATGTATGTGTTTAGATATAAAATAATTGGGGAATTTGGGAAAGGTGAAAAACTTTCGACACAAGACTGTACATTAGAAAAAATGATACCGAGGAAAATTCAACGCACATTTTAAAAAAATATTAATTTATTCATTCGCTTTTTTGTTTGTTCCAGTAGTACCGTTAAACTGGAATTTTGTTCTTGGTTGTCATTTTTTATCAGTTTGTATTGTACACCTCAAAAATGAAAGTAACTGATTTTGTTGCATTAATTAGGTCTTTATATTGTAAAGATCAGATCAGGGAGTCAAACAGGGTAATTTGGACAACATTTCTGAAAATTTATCTAAGTAATTCAAAAGAAGAACATTTGTAAGTTAATAAACAAATACTGCACTCTTCATTTAGCATTTAGAGTGTCTGAATTGAACGAGTATTGTCGTACTTCTATGAGACACCCAACCTAATTTTGTGTTTGTTTGCAATACACAGACGATGAGCACGTCGACACATACGATTATCATCGCGACATAAACGATCAACACAAAGACATAACGATGAAAACCATGACACAGACGCTGACTACCACGAGAACGATAGAACTGATTATTACACACGAGAGGAATTTAAAAGAAAAGAATAATCACACGAAAATACTGAAATGAAATATGTGTGCAAAGATAGTGTATCGAAAGATGAGTTTACAACCGAATCCCCCATAAGCCTCCGTCGTCATGTGAAGGTAATACAAAAAACTTCTTATCATCAGCATTGTGTATCCCATAGTACAAAAACATTGAACGTGGAGAAACTCTATCTGGAGAAATTCAATTTATCATCATTAATTTGTGTCTTCAAAATCCTTCATAACATGTGTCTTATACGAGTTAACTAGTTTTTTCGCCCAAGTTGTAGAAATAGTCCCTGTCCGAAGACTGTACATCGGAATGTCTGTACGTTAGGCGAATGTCAAGAGCTTCTGGACGTGGTAGTGTTTTGATTTTGGCTATTCGTGAAATTATTCCGAGACCCATCATGGATTAACGCATGGCTTTGTTTAATCGAACGAGACAATCGATTGTTCTAAATAAAGAATATTTGGGGATCAAGACGTAATGATTTATATGCTCAGTTTGAATGATTTACCCCGTAAAAACTACATTTATTTACTTCTGTATGTCATTCTTGACAATATTGAACTTATTTGTCACTACAGTACAGTAATAGTAAACTTATTTTTCTGTTCAACCAAACATTTGACATGGTGTAATCATTTCTATCGTAGCTTAGATATCGATGATTCAAAGCAAATTTAGGCATACTTGCATTTACATATGTAACTTATTTGTGGTTTAAAATACGTAAATGTACAGAATTCCAACAAATTTAATTTAACGTTTATTTAGTACAAAAAAACAAATGTAGTTTTAGACTTAATACCTGCCTCTTTATTTTTGGAGCTACAAGAAAATATGCTGATGACACGGATTTTTAAGAAAGGAATAAAAGTAGTAGGACTCCGTAATCTAGACATGCCCTGTGGTATTGTTATTCATGTGGTTTTTTTTTTTCATTTTGCCAAGGTTCATTCATATGTTCAGAACTAAGTTCATTTTAACTGAACTAGTACACATTTTTACTAAGGGTTAGCTGAAGCTCGCCTCCTAATTCGGGTTTTTCTCTGTGTCTGGAAGACCCATTGGTGGCCTTGGACTGTTTTCTGCTCTCCCACATAATACCAGTTTTCATTCTCAATTTTATTATCAGGAACACTTTATCAGGCGAAAGTACGATGAAGTTTTCGGTTTGATTGACCCAAAGAAGGCTCCTACCAATTGCAATTAGATATTCTAAATAGCAGATATATGGTTGGAACGGTTAAAGCAAACTCTGGTTTTGACGCGACGTCTGATATAAGTGGAGACGCCTCCAATTGACGGGAAGGCATATCTTGAGCATCCACGAAAAGACAGACTCCTTACGCAAGAAATCCACGTACAACACCGCGAGTTTTCGACGGCATGTAAAACAAAGTGCTTATTTAAAGCTATAGGAAACTTTACTCCAAATATCAACCGACAGCAAAAAATAAAATCACAAAAATACTGAACTTAGAAGAAAATCAATTTGGAAAGTCCATAATCACATGGCAAAATCAAATAACAAAACGCAACAAAAACGAATGGACAAGAACTGTCATATTCCCGACTTGGTACAGGCATTTTCAAATGTAGAAAATGGTGGATTAAACCTAGTTCTATAGCGCTAACCCTCTCACTTTGATAACAGTCTCATCAAATTCCGCTACATTTACATGATGCGTTAAATAAACAGTCACAATTAATAAAATAACATTTACATGATGCGTTAAATAAACAGTCAAAAGTAATAAAATAGACAGTTGAGAATTCTAATTTAATACATATAATTAAACTGTCCGAGTTAGATAGTGATGTTCGTTTCAACTAAAAATAATCTGTTGAAAAAGTGATTGATTGTTGCTTAAGCACAAAAAAGCTATATTGCGGCGAGTTGAATAAAGGGCTGCGATTTAGCGCATGATACGCCCGTTGCTCTTTAAACTTGTCTTTTATGCTTTTAATGAATTTATATGATCAACTAGAAATAGTGAGAGCCCTGTAAAATACCCCCCTCCCCCCAAATAAATAAAAATGCACAAAAGAAATATGTGAAAGTGTTATTTATTGTCCCAAAATTGGAAAATCCCCCCTTTTTCAGCATTAAAATTTATAACACGGAAATGTAAAATCAGAAATTCATAAAAATTGAAAGGAAGCTTACATCAATAGATATAAACAATTCACCAAAGTTTCATGGACATTGGTGAAAGCCTTTTTGAGTTATTGTCCGAAATGTTAAAAATCCCCCTTTTTTTATGAATAAAGCCCCATAAATCCAAAACTTAAAATCAGAAATTTATAAAAATTGAAAGGGAGCTTACATCAATAGATATAAACAATTCACCAAAGTTTCAAGGTAATTGGGGAAAGCCTTTTTGAGTTATTGTCCGAAGTGTTGAAAATCCCCCCTTTTTTTATAAATAAAGCCCCATAAATCCAAAACTTAAAATTTGATATTAAAAAGAACGAAAGGGAGCTTACGTCAATAGATATAAACAATACACTTTAGTGTCATGGAAATTGGTCAAAGTTCTTGTCCGAAGTGTGGACGACGGACGGACGGACAACGGTATACCATAATACGTCCCGTCTAAAAGACGGGCGTATAAAAATTGAAAAAAATCTTTTCCAACCCTCCCCTAAACTTGGACAGTGGTGTTACAGTACAACATAAGAATGAACTATAAAACTCAGTTGAAAGAGGCTCAACTCATCAGTTGGAAAAAAAATACATATACAAGTGGACGTGGCCGTGTACTTCTACATCCAAACAATAAAAATCAAGTCCTTGTGAGCTATGCTGACAATTGCAGTCATAATGTTTCAGTACAAACCATTTACTTTTGCAGGGGAGCTATGGATTTCACACCGATGTCTAAGTTTTTTTGGGGGTTTTGGTTTTCATTAAATTATTGTTATTAAATGCCTGGCATCAGCATACCTTTAATTATATGACCTTATTACATCTGATTAAATGTTAGAAATGTCTAAAAGGAAATCAAGTTGCCTTTTTCAGATTGTTTTTATCTAAAAATTCCTGTTCATTTCAAGTTGGTTTTCAGTGTATATTGTTTTAAAATGTTTTTACTTCACAAGAAAATTTGGGTTTGTGTAACAGCTTGTTTAAACTTTATTTTGGCTAATAAAATGAAATATTTTTCCTACCTACCGGGGCGGACTGCATGAACAGTCGGCTAACGGCAAACAAAGTAAACATATCTTTAAGGCTGACCAGATCAATTTAAATATCTGATGATTAATTATTGACAGCTAGACGTTCGGTCGAAAACAAACTGACAACGCCATAGCCAACAAAAATAGACGAACAACAGTACACAAAACAAAACTTAGAAAACTTAAGACTGAGCAACACGAACCTCACCAAAAAATAGTCCATTACGACCAACCATTTCGTGAAAGCGTCTGAAAATTAGCAAAGGAATGATTTCAATTTCACCTCTAGGAAATCTTGGTTTTATAGCTTTCTTGTGAGCAGCAATACTCTATCAAGGAAATGATGCAGTGATAGGAAATACAAGCCTTTGAATATCGTATCAACTGGAAGATATAATATGCTCTGTATACAGACGCTGCTACATAGAAATGGAAAGTTTTGGTAAGCAGAACATTTCAAATAGCGGCAAATTAAGCCTGATTGCATACGAAAAGAAAGATCTGCTGTAACATCGTCATTCATGTCGAATGGATTTGATTTAAATGTGACAGTCTGTTTAAACCCTTTGGATTGGAAAGGCCCAGATGACCGTAGTTTTACACGCCAGGTGAACCTTCGTTCAAAGCATATTTCTTTAAAAGAGGGACGAAAGATACAAGAGGGACAATCAAACTAATAAATCGAATATAAACTGACACTGCCATGGCTAAAAATGAACAGAACAAACAGACAAACAATAGTACACACGACACAACATAAAACTAAAGAATACACAACACGAACCCCACCACCAAAAAATAGGGCTGATCTCGATCTGGAAGGGTAAGCAGATCCTGCTCTACATGTGGCACCCGTCGAGTTGCTTATGATATAACAAATCCGGTAAATAGTATTATTCGGTAGTCACATTTAAGGGAAGGGGAGTGTAGTTACGACGTAAGGAACATATCCGATATCATTTGTGAAACGGTTATTCCATAACAGTCAGGCAACTCATGATGGCGTCCGTAAAATTTACGAAAAGAGGGACGAAAGACACCAAAGGGACAGTCAAACTCGTAAATCTAAAACAAACTGACAACGCCATGGCTAAAAATGAAAAAGACAAACAGAAAAACAATAGTACACATGACACAACATAGAAAACTAAAGAATAAACAACATGAACCCCACCAAAAACTAGGGGTGATCTCAGGTGCTCCGGAAGGGTAAGCAGATCCTGCTCCACATGCGGCACCCGTCGTGTTGCTTATGTGATTACAAATCCGGTAAATAGTCTAATTCGGTAGGTCAAATTCATGAAAGGGAAGGGGATTGTAAGTTACGACGTAAGGAACATATCCGATATCATTTGTGAAACGGTTATTCCATAACGGTCAACCAACTCGTGATGTCGTCCGTAAAATTTACGAAGGGATGATTTCAACTTCACCATTTGGAACTCTTGGTTTAATAGCTTCCTTGTGAGCAGTAACCCTCTATCAAGAAAATCATGATAGGAAATGCAAGCACGGGAATATCGTATCAATTGGGAGATATATACCCCGTATGCAGGTGCTGCTGGAATGTTGCTACTTAGAAATGGAAAGTTCACATTACGAAGAGATGATTTCAACTTCACCATTTGGAACTCTTGATTTAATAGCTCCCTTGTGAGCAATAACCCTCTATCAAGAAAATCATGATAGGAAATGCAAGCACGGGAATATCGTGTCAATTGGGAGATATATACACCATATGCAGGTGCTGCTGGAATGTTGCTACTTAGTAATGGAAAGTTCACAATTGGAAAGTTGAAAGTTTTGTTTTAAATCGACCCTCATTGTCAATTTCTAGATGTACATGTAAGTCAAGATATGAGGCAGATTTAACTGTATCTGTAGTATCGTTTTATTTAGTGAAAGAACATCATCTATATAGCGCTATCTGTAGTATCGTTTTATTTAGTGAAAGAACATCATCTATATAGCGCAAAGTAGAGTTAAAGGATATTGCTAACTTCTTATCTTTTCTTATTTTAAGTTGAGAAAGACAATACAATATGAGGGTACGGTAAAATTTTCACATCTGTTTGATTTGAAACATATTTTCGATATTTGAAGAACTGTACAAAACATCCAAATGACACAATTTATACATGAGCGACTTTTGTAAAAAAATAAAATGTAATTTAAGAAAAGGTGTATAGAACTTTAATGTGATTTCTAAAACAAAAATGTATAACAAGAACCATAAATTCTCTCCATTCGTGTACAAATCATATCTTACGTACATATATTAAGTAGAAATTAACAAAGGATATTAAAAGAAGTATTATGCTATTTGACTGTGTAGGATGTATAAATACGCAGCCACGTCGATTCTGGATAAAAAGTACGGATGAAGGATAAAAGTCTGATTATGAATGAATAATCTTATAAGTTGGTTCATGGTAAAAGACCGACAACTCTAATATTAAATATGTCTTGCTGTTCTTTTTATCAGAATTTTTTTGATTAAAACTTTGTGGTGTATACAATTTCTGTTTTAAAATATTCAAACATAATTACTTAACACTAAAACAATTGTCAGGCTTAATCATAGTAATTAATTACGCTAGTCGAATCTAACAAAACGAAGTTGAAGACCATCGAAATCCAGAATATCAAATTAAGATGTGTCAAATCCGCATCTATGTTTAGGAAAGAAAAAAACTCCCGTGTTTATATTGTATGGATCTTACCACTCTCGATGGCAGAAACAAATCCAAAACTGCACATTCTACATTCTGGCTTGGTTTAAATATCCGCGTCAGCATACACTTCAAAACTCATTTAGACATGACTATCAATTATATGGTAATTTTTATAAATCCTGTTTACAAAACTTTAAATTTTTCGAAATACTAAGAATTTTCTTATCCCAGGAGTAGATTACCTTAGCCGTATTTGGCACAACCTTTTGGAATTTTTCGGTCCTCAATGCTCTTCAACTTTGTACTTGTTTGGCTTTTTAAATGTTTTGATATGAGCGTCACTGTCAGATGAGTCTTATGAAGACGAAACGCGCGTCTTGCGTATTAAATTTTAAGCCTGGTACCTTTGATAATTATTTGAGGATTGGGGAGTGCTGACTTGATGGGAGAATAAAGATTTATATGATATTTATGCATTAGGTCAAGACGCTCTGTGATTTGAGTTTATTTAAATAAAATCATAATCAGACAAATGGTCGGGTGGTTGTCGCTTTGACATATTCACCATTTCCTTTCTCAATTTTAAACTTCAAAATTCCTAAATTTGGAAAATACATCTAAATCGTACATATTGCATCGTTAGAATGAGAATGAAAATAATGGAGATGGCAGACTTAATATCTTTGAAATGACTGAGTTTTTAAATTTTCAACATGTTAGTAAGCATCAATAGCACAATATACGTGATATGGTTCGTTACAGACCCCCTACTGATCCATAGAGGTTAGTAAAATCCATAGGGGGCCGAATCCCTTATGGATTTTATTCACCCTCTATGGATCCGTAGGGGGTCAGTATATAACCGTATAACGAATTTATCGCACGCTGAACTTTTTCTGCTGCGTTTTGTTGCAATATAAACAATGAAACACAACAACATTAATAGATGACGTCGTCATTAACGCGTCATGAACCCCCTACAGTCACATAGGGGGTCACCACGTGACGGCGTTAAACCAATCATAACGTGATAATTTACCCGCGGTGGGATAACATGTTATTTGTAACAACTGGTTGGTCTTGTTGGTAGACTAGTCAGGATGGGAACCCAAAAAAAGAAAAAGAAAAAACCAAACAAACGCAGCCTAAACATTTTACCGTACACTACGGTAAATTCATTACAACATCCTAGTAACATAGGAATGCATACGTTATGTAAGTCGAATCCAACCATTTACTGGGTGGTCTAGAATATTTAAAAGTTCCTGCATGCTAAACTCGTAGCAATGACAAGTAAAATCAGATAAGTATAATCGGATGTGAGCAACTAAAAAGACTAGACTTTGGGTTGTGATTTCTACAAATGTTTGTAGTCATCTGTTATATAAATCTTCGATGAAGATCAAGAGTATCGTACTGCATTTACACTATTATAGTGAATGCACAAAATTGGTCAGACCAAAATTCAGAAAAAATATGTTTCGACAAGGGTACCGGTAGTTGAATAATTATAATATCCTATTTGAAAATATAAAACAATTCAAACTAAATTTCACAATATATAAAATAACGATCTTGATTTTTTTTTAAACATAAAGTAAACGACATCAGATCAGGTATTACAGATTTAAAGCATTCTTTGTACAAAGAGAGACAACTGACAGATTTTCCAAATCCACAAAGTGTGAACTGTAAAATCAGTGTAAAATAAATTGATATTTATTTCCAATGGATTTTTTAAAAACTAATATTTAAAATAAGTATGTTCTTTAACTGGTAGCAGATCAGGATCGGGGTAAATACATGTTGGCCGCTGGCCTTCTTTAGTCCGACAGTAATACACATGGAGAGCTCGAGGTAAGAACGTCCATTAGGAAGTGCGGGATGTATAAGTACACAGTCACGTCCATTCAGTTGGGGACACAAGTCTCGACGAGTTCTGTATTCGTCATTGATCAAGAAAAGGCAAGTTTACCCTGTTCATATCAATGAACAGATTCATATCCAGAAACGTAGTAAATAGATGTAATACGTCAAAAGAGATATGCTAATTAAGTTTTGTCTTGATAGCAGAATTGATTTTATATTAATCTTAATATTCACAACTTGGTTTAATCTTTTTGTGCGGATTCAGCGCTTTTTACAAGACACTTGTTGACATATTAAAGTTATTTCGTTATCTTAATATTTTCTTTGCTTTTTTGTCGTTTTCTTTCAGTAACTATCTCGTTCTTAATAGTTCTACTTCACCAATCCCTAGCTCGTCAACACGCGTATCCGGATCGTTCGACTCAGATCTTTATTGACTAGGGTTGCTAGTTTTCCTGCTAAAGGTTGGTGGGTCTGCGTGTACTCCAACAATCTCCATCAACAAAAATTGGCTGCCACAAACTACAAACAGTCTACGAAACGTAACGTTAAAAACGGTAATGACTGAGGGACACTAATCCCACCAAAACCGCGGTGATCGCATGTGCTTTGGAAGGACAAGCAGATATTGTTCCACATGTGGCAACTTTCGTACTGTTCAATTTAGTACTCATTTGTTGATAGGTCGCAATCAGTGATATTGTAGGAACAAAAAATGTAAAACAATAGCAGTATTCTATAAAGGCAACAGTAGTATACCGCTGTTTAAAACTCATAAATACATGGACAAAAATCAAAATCGGGGTAACAAACTAAAACTGAGGGAAACGCACAAAATATAAGAGGAGAACAAAGACACAACATTAAAATGTAACACACACACACACAGAAACGGACTAAGCATTAAACAGAATCCTATAAGAATAACAAATATAACATCAAAATCAAAATTTGGGATAGATAAGTACTGTGACACGTCTTATACATGTAGTAATGTGAATTCACACTTAAAAATAAGAGAAAACAAACGACACAACGGAAACACAGCGTTTAAATGTAACACACACAGAAACGAACTATAATATAATAATGGCCACATTCCTGACTTGGTACGGGCCATTAAATAAATAAACAAAAAACTAAAATAATGGTCTTTCAACAGAAAAACATTTTAAATAATAAATATGATTTTTACTTAAATGGTGACAAACTAGAAAAAGTTTTAAAATATAAATATCTTGGAAATATAATTGAAGCATCTGGGAAATTGACTTCATCACACACTGAATTGGCTTAGAAAGGTACTAAAGTTTTGTTTTCTATTTTTAAGTATCTTTCTCCTTTAGAAAATGTGTCTATAAAAGTATACAAAAAATTGTTCGAATCACTAGTCAAACCTATTCTTATGTATAACTCTGAAATTTGGTATATGGATTTTTATGAAAAAATAATAAGAGCTGAAAGACGAGCTCAAATTAAAGACATGAGTAAATTTGATATTTTAGCAATGATTGATAGTAGCCAAGTGGAGAAGACACATTTAAAATTTTGCAAATATATACCTGGGCTTAGTAAACAATCTGTCAATATAGCTGCAAGAGCAGAACTAGCTCAGTATCCCATAGATGTCTTTATTAAAGTACAATCATTGAAGTACTTAGCAAGAATTTCTAGTAATGAAAATAACCCTTTATTATATGATGCTTTTTGTTTATCTAAATGGCTTAGCACTAATGGTATATTTTCATGGTTTTCATATGTAGAAAATATAGCCAATGTAAATAAATTAGACATAAATAAAATTCAGGATATAAACTATAAACAAGAGAAGAGTTCATTCTCAAAAAATATTAAAAAAGAACTTAAAGATAGCTTTGAAAATATTTTCTTTGAAAAATTAAGATTAACTAATGAAACCAGTAAAATATTCTTGTACAGTAAAATAAAAACAAAATATGAAATAGACAAATACATTTCTAAAAATAGTTTTGAAAATAGAAAATTATTATGTAAAATGCGAGTAAGTGACCATTTCTTGGAAATAGAGAGGGGTATATATAAAAGAATTCAAAGAGAAAATAGAATATGTAAACATTGTAATATAAATGCGGTTGAAGATGAAACCCACTTTTTCTTAAAATGTAAAATTAATAAATCTTTACGTAATCAGCTTGAAAAAGATATAAATAATATATGTCCAGAATACTTAAATTTGTCTGAAACAGATAGATTACAATTAATTCTATCTTCATTTGATATTATGCAGCTTACTGTTCCGTTCATTAAAAAGTCATTTGCACTGAGGGGAGTGGACACAACGCCAGCATAAATATTACTGTTTTACCACTTTATATATGATGTTTAATATGTTAATTTTTCTATTGTGTATATTGTATTGTATTGTTTGTATATGCCTTCAATCCCCAGGGGTATAAATGTGCATTTCATTAATAAATTAATAAGGAAAACTGGTGGGTTGAACCTGGTTTTGTGGCATGCCAAACTTAAGGCCATGTGAAATATAACATTAAAGTGATCTATATATTAAATCAAATTAAACCGGTGACTACTATACTAATAAATGTTAGTATACTGGTCCCAGATTAACCTATACTTTGAGGTGTGTAACAAGAAACTTCTCGCAAGTCGATCGTAGTTTATGATAGCATCACTTTATCTTTCTCGTAGCATCGTTAAAGAATAGTTATAACAGCAAAGACAGGATTATTCTATCGTCCGGATAAAATTAACGACGCTGCATAAATGGAAAGTTAAGAAGAAAAATAATATTTGAATTTCTAGTGGATGAGCCAGAAATTTTCTGTTAGGGAAAACGGACACAGCCACCAATGATAGAAATTGTGGAATGAAATTACTGGAAGAATTATTGCTTTTGGGAATAAATACAATGATTGGTGGTAAAAATGGCAGGACTGGTAAAAGTAAAGCAAAGGAAATTGAAGCAGAATCGCAAAAAAAGGGAATAGGGTTATGTCATCAGAAAACTTCTTTGCGCTGTTAGACAAGATTCTTGCAATTATGGGCACAGCCGGGGAAAAAGCAATTCCTTGTTGGTCAGACACGCTCCCAACACCTGCAGCCTAGGAAATCAATCTGATTCTGCAAGTTCAGTACTGTCAGACTCCGAAAGTATAGATTATGATAGTATAAATGTATGTGTTTATTAAGGCGAAGTGTACGTAATTAAACTACACAATGGATTTTTTTTAAATTTAACATGTTGATTCTGCTTGTAAAACGAAATCGAAAAATAAATTAAAAAAAGGGGGTAACCGTTTTCGTTTTTGAGATACGAGCTGTTGAGGTTAACAGCATGATACGCCAAAATTAGTTTAAACATATTTATTTATAGTGGATTGGGAAACAAGTTTTGCAACTTATATTAATCCCTTTCCACTTTGCGGGTGCGAGTGCTGCCTTGTAGCGGCATTAGCCTACTCTTTTTCGAAATCTACAAGGGTGTCTTTAACGTGCAAGAGATATGGCTCTCTCTTAAATTACAAAGGATATATAGGGAAAATTGTCAAAGTCGTCAGGAATTGTTACATTTCCAAGATTTTCTATTTTATTAAACAATCGATTTTTTTTTAAATTTATGAGATGATCCTAAAATGTCTGCGGAATCGATTGATGCAAAGAAAGTCCTTAGCTACCGTGCTACTTTCAAACAAAATAAAAAAAACGACGACGTTATTGACGTCGCCGCAACAGTTTACGACAGTTCTATACTTGTATGAAATATATACTGTTTGTTGGAGTTCGTGTTGCTCGGTCTTTAGTTCTTTATGTTACGTTTTGTGTACTGTTGTATTGTATTTGTCTATTATATTGAATCGCTAAGCTAGAAAACAGTCAGCGACACTTTCCTCATTATGAGCTAGAACTATTTTCGACCTTGGTGCATTATTTTTGTTAAAAACTTAACACTGCGACATGTTTTAAAAAATCTGTGTTCCCGTTAAACTTTATTTCAGCAAGGTCTCTTCTCAAAATGTGAGCCAACTGTCTGGCGCAGAAAAAAAAACAATATTTAAGTTGTGTGGTAATTCTTTAGTACATTTTGGGTAAATTAATCTTATCTTTGTGCCGCATAAGCATCCCTATAATTCAACACATCACCGACCCACGACATTTATATACTTTAAGCATTGCATGCGCTTCTTGTTATAACAATCCAGACTAACAAATAACCGTTGTATAACTCTACACGTCTGAAGACGAATATTTGTGTGAAACATTTTGGTATGATTTTTATTTCTGGAAATCAATCTGATATCTACAACAGTCCTTTTCCGAGAGTAGGGCTGGACCTTTACTTTTCTGTGTAAGCTGTCGGATTTACACGAATTGTAACCCGAATATATATATATATCTTTATTAGCCTCCCTAAGGAGAGATAGTGATACCAATACAATATAATAGCATAACACAATATATACAAATTTGAACGGGAAAAAAAAATAAATAAAAAAAATAATAATAATTGAAAGTACTTTCAACTTGCTCCACATTGTTAATTCGGATTGAGAAAAAACTTTGAACTTAATTCATATTGTCAATTAGGAATGAGAAAATGTTTTGCAAAATCTGTAAACATATTTGACGCATAAAAATTGAAAACGTTTTTTCTGCTCACAGTCTAAGCATGAGAGTAAAATGTAACAGAATTCTTCATCATCTAAGGAACCAAGAAAGGCACTGAAAGTTATTGGGTTTAAGCATAGTAGCTCGCACCAGAATTCATCCCGAATGTTGGATAAATAGTCACATGACGAAATTGAGTGAATACACGGGTCGGTGAAATAAAATTAACGGTACCAATTTTCTTGCACCAGATGCGCATTTCGACAATACATTTAAGTTTACCACATTTATCACATAAAATACTGTCACTGTTCGTATTGTGGACCAAACAACACAGGGATACTATGTAATTTGCCTGTTTACGCAAATACGGAAAGTCTAATGGAACTGTCCATGCAGGATGAGGCTGAAATACTTTATGTATCTTCTTGAAAATATTAAATAAAGGCAACAGTAGTATACCGCTGTTCAAAACTCATAAATCGATGGACAAAAAACAAAATCGGGGTATCAAACTAA
This sequence comes from Mytilus trossulus, assembly GCF_036588685.1. Taxonomy (NCBI): domain Eukaryota; kingdom Metazoa; phylum Mollusca; class Bivalvia; order Mytilida; family Mytilidae; genus Mytilus; species Mytilus trossulus. Next base: position 44,112,218 of record NC_086374.1, on the reverse strand, counting down.
AACCGAGGGAAACGCATTAAATATAAGAGGAGAACAACGACATAACACCGAAACGTAACACACACAGAAACGGACCAAGCATCAGACAAAACACCACGAGAATAACAAATATAACATGAAAACCATCATTAAAGTCACTATTTATATTTATACGTTGTTGCCATTCCATAAGTTCATATTCAACAATAGATCTGTGAACTATTCGCTTTCATATACGCTGAGACGGAAAATGTCCGCTATCCATAAACTTTGTTAATTAGTCCGATAAATGGTATTTGTAGAGTATATCCACACAGTTCTTTGAAAAATCCGATGCACCATTAGTGTACTCTTGATTGAAGTACTTGAGTTCAAAAAGTTTACGTACGAGAATATGCAATGAAATCGCTGTTTGTGGTAAATTACAAATTCGTCCGAAGAACAGTAACTTTCGTTCATTAATAAAACTGACTAGGTTTAACCAACCAATGAGAGAAAGGCACATATCAGTTCTTGTCCGTCTAGGTAATCCTTGAATGAACTTGCACACATAGTGATGCGTTCGTTCTAACAAAAGTGTTTCTGTTTTAGACAGCTTGCCCCAGATCTCGCATCCGTAAAGATCTTTTGGGTAGCATACTTGGCGAATAATCTTTGCACATATTACAGGGTTGAGAACAGCAGGATGAATACCAGAGCGAATCACAGACGCAGTGGTTGCTCTTAATGTTCGACACGCTTTCAATGTACGGTCCATTGTTTTCATTGAAGTGTCTAGTGAAATGCCAACATTTGTTGCACTTTTAACTGATAGAATAGGTTCGTTGTATAGGAATATATCTGGACCTGTTAGTTTTTTGCCGAATTGAAGAAGTTTGCTTTTCGTGGGTGAAGAGGAGAAGCTCCATGATTCGCTGTATTGTTCACATATTGATACCATTTTCTGAGCGGATTCGTGATTTGTGGCAATGAGAGAAATGTCATCTGCCTGGACGGGAGAACTACTATTAATGTCATATAAGAATGCTCCTTTGTTGCTAGATTCAAGTTCATTTATCAAATCGTTAATAAAGATCAGATATAACTTGGCAGACAACGTACTACCTTGGCGAACACCACGGTTCAGTTTAAACCATTTCGAAAGTTTTCCACCAGACAGAATAGCACTTGATAAATCTGTGTACATGTTATCTAATAGTAGCCATAATTTTCCGGTAGCACCATATTCAAAGAGTTTAATACGTAATCCATCAGGAGGTACTGTGTCAAATGCTTTAGTGCTGTCTAATAAAACAACTATAACTGTTCCGTTCTTTTTTATGTGATGAATAGTTACTTGAAATCTACCAATGCTACATCCCTCGAGTGGAGAAAATCGGACACGGAAAGGACTTTAATTATTCTAGTTACACATATTGAAATTCGGGATTATATTTCTAGCAGTTCGGAATTCGGGGAAACAAATGCTTCTTTTTCGGCATTACGGTATTGAATCAATATGAGATATCAGTTATTTATTTTAACAAATTCGAATACTATATAGTATATAGTCAGTTTATAGGACTTCAGTTTGAAAGAGGCGCGGCAATCCACCCCTTTTATCCAATCAATTGTCCTTTCTGATTAAGATTGGCGTACAATGGGTGTCGAAACAATGTTGTTTATATAACCACATTGTCATAGTTTTAGGACATAGTGACATCAACATCAAAAGGTAATGTACCCTATTGTGGGAGCTGTGGACTATTGGTTTAAAATATAATTTATTTCGATACATTACCTTCAAACCGCCGAGGTTAATCTTTATGTGACATTTTTTACATATTCCGGACAGTTCATAAAACAAAACAAAAATCCTATATTTAGATAAGTAAATTAATATACGAAGTGATCAATCATTCGAATGGCAACTAATAAAGGTCAAAACGAGGAAACTTTTTTTTTATTCTTGAAAAGTCCTACACTAATCGCGATACGTAGTAACGAATTACAGCTGCTTTCAATGAGTACGTAGCTGAAAGTAGTATCTTTGGTTAGCTTGCTTGCTAGCTGAACCGTACAATCATTGTAAAATTATTAAGGTATAATACCCTCCTTTCAAAGAATCAATTTGAAATCATCTGCTTACACATCTATAGTTTTCCTCAAATTGTCAGTCCTGACCAATGACCAAGGCAAATATATAGGGGTCTCATTGGGGGGTTCCGATCCGGGATTCCCGCTTACTGTTTTGTCTGATTCCCGTTTCCCTCTTACAGTATGTACGAAAGCAATTCTCATTTTTTTGTTAATTTCCCGTGTCCCAACAGAATTCATTTCCCTTTTTCGCGGCACCATAATTTGTATTTCACGTGTCACGCTTACAAAAACTTAGACCCTAATGAGACCCAATATATAACATCCATAAATAGGGTAGACTAGGGAATATCAAAGAAAGAAAAACACAGAAAAGTGGATAGCCCTTTAATTTTTTGTTCAACTGCTGACTTCCGTAGTGGGCAAGGAAAATATCCACTGCCGGCACAGCAGTGGTGGGGCTATTGGGGTACTGAACAGACTAGAAATAGTGTCGAAAGGATGAACAATCAGTTATCCAGATGTTAAAAAGTTTCAAGTCGTCACTGTTCTTTGGAGAGAAAAAAACATAATAAATGCATATATATATATAAATAAAAAATGAAATGAGGTTTGATTTCTAAGGACACTGAGATCTCACAGAGACCCAAGGATATTATTGTAAGACACAGTAGATAGGGTGGACCGTTTGGCCATCACAATGAGAAAAACAAACTGTGTAGAAAACCATATATAATGCCCCCGGCTTGACAAAATGTAAAACAAAGGACACAGATGTATATAACAAACCGAGATTCTAATATAGAATGCTTGTTTAAATGCACATCCTTATTCATAATACAAATTCAAATCTAGATATTCAAAATATCAGCACATTAAAATTTAGCAGAGTCATACTCATATTTTGAGAATCTGCGTTCATGCACAAATAGTATTTTACAACTTTTTACTTAATACAATGTACATGTATTTCTTTACTGAAACAAACTATAACATTTCAACAAAAATTCACATGGACATCATCATAGTAAGTTCTTTTCTTACACAATAGTTCAACAAATTCCTGTTCATCCTTTTGAAGTGTTTTGTGTTAAAATGAATTATCGAACAAACAAACAGATGGGTGAAATAATTATAAAATGCATAGGACGTACTAAATTTATGCAGCAGTCTCCTGATTTGCTATTTCGTCCTTTATAAACTGTGCAGCAGCAACTAAAATCTTTTTGTTTTTTGTAACTCTAACCTTCCCGTTATTTTCTTCTGACATGACATTGTATACACCATCTACTCCCCCTCGTCTAAAAGCTAGTTTTAAATGCTGGATGTTAAAATAAGTCCGGGTTTAGCCATTTTTTTAGTCATACCCGCTGAGATAGGCAACAATTTCAACGATTCATAGTTACTATTGGAAATTTCAATATTTATCAAAGTCTGATAAGCAAAATCAACAGAAAAACTGTGAGGTTGTAAATGAGCAAGAGAAAATCCTGCCTTTCCGATTAATTCCTGTAAAGCCAAGACATCTCCCAATGCGTTATGTGCATCGTAACTGAAGTTTTCACCGAGAAAATCCTTCACCAGTTCCTCCTGCTTAAAACTTTTCTTTTCCGACTTCCTTTCGGGATATTCAGCTCTAAAAACATGTAAAGTATCAACGAACCCGTTGCACTTGGCTTTAAAACCATTTAGCAAGTTTTCATCAGTAAGAGCTTGAATAATAATTTTTGTATCAAAAGATTTGATGTTATGTCCAAACAACACAGCATTTTCTGGCAACCAAAAGATAAACTCTTTTAAACATTCTTCTTTGTTTTGGTATGGTACTGGTATACCATTCCGATAGAGTACATTCCCTGTCCTGGTTAATCCTGTTTCCTTTGATGCTCCTGGGGTAATAGGTTGTAGCGGCATAACGTATTGGCTGATTTTTTTTGTCCCACATACAGCAGCGATCTGTGTTATGTCACAAGAAATACCTGTAATAATATATAGCATTCACCTTAGGTACATATTCACATACTAGTAATTAGAATAAGTCGGAAATATACTTTTAACTGTTATTTATTACACTAATTTAAACTTTTGGTTATTTTGTTTTTGCTATTTGCCAATCAAATGTGTTACATTTTGGATTTGTGTTATGTGTTATGTTGTAATGTTAAAAGGGGGAGGGGCGTTGAGTGCGAATAATAATTCACCCTCCCCCACCTTTTTTCACCACAGTTTTCAGGTGCCTGTCCTAAATTGGAAGCTTTTTATATAGATTTAAAGTTCACTGTTTCATATTTGCCGCTTATAACTGTAGTTTATAAAAGGCAGTTTTTTTCTCTCTCAAATTACTGTACGTACGAAGTAACTTGAAATAATTTTCACCCTTGGTCTGTCTACACACAAATTTACAGGCACTGGTCTCAATGGTAATTATAATAAATTGCATTATTGCATAATAAAGGCAACTTGCGACGGTGATTGAAATTTATGATTGTATTTTTTGGGTTTATCAATCTGAAAATCTATGATATAGGTTCGGAGTGTTGGTGCATTTTGTTCATAATAGACATTAGAATAAAACGTACCAAGTCCAGCGGTTTCCAAATCAAAGAAAACAGTCGACGTTTTGCCCAAGTGTAAAGTAAAGTCGTCATTTTCGGTAGTTGGTGCAGGGATCTCTTCCATGTCTGGACTCTCTTTGTCTGTGCTTGAAATAGCCGACCTATAACTGTTGCCTTCTCTGATTTCCTTGGACCTTACGGATCTAGCTCTGCTTCCTTTTTTGTCCCTTCGTTTTCTCTTAAATGCTGGGGTGGCAGCTTTTGTCTTTTCTCTCTTTCTTTTTCTATCCATACGTTCCCGTTGTTGTGACGTAAATTTACCCGGAGATAGGCTGTGGTTTTTGTTGACCTGTTGTAGGATAAGAACACAATAGATAATTTATGAATACGAGTTATTTAATATTTAAACCACAAGAAACTAGAAGTAGGGTATATAGCTACATGTAAGAAGTTCTTTGAACTTTAAAAAAGCAAAACATATATATCGTTTTATGGGATTTAAAACGTACTAAGAATGCTAATTCTTTAATTGAAGTTTATCTTAATCTGTTGTCAACCAGAAATTCAGAAACGATTTTGGGGCTTGACATCAGTGACAACCGAGACTGAGAGACAATCTTTAGTAATAATTCTTATACGATTTGCATATTAGGGAATACGTTGATATGATTGGTCGAGCGGACTTCAGGTAGTTGATCTTGACGTTGGTTATTTTTCGATTCGTTTGAATGATAGGAAGTATTTTTGTAGTTTATTTTATCAGATTGCAAATTTCAAGTACATATTTTTGCGTAAAACAAATACATTCATTCAATGACACAAAAATACAGCTTACATCGGATAAAGGTTACGAGTGCGGAAACATATTTCCCCTATTTCCAATTTTAATCCTGTAATAATCAACATTTTATTTGTTATTTCATACTGAATATAATACATACCTCAACAACATAGTTACGGCCCTCATTCTTTTGAGATATCGCTGAAGCCACTCGAAATCCCAACGATTGACTTCCACCGAAATGCTTCGAATTTGGGGCTTTTGTTGAAATGATATAGTTCAGTGATTCATTGCTTTGGGAACTACATAGATTGGCCAATTTGTCAGTATTTTCACTGAATTTGGAAAAAACAGTTTGAATATCTCGTTGCAATTCTACTCCTTCTAAGTCCTTGCCATATGGTAAACTTTTATGTCTGTATCCGATGGGATCTTTGATGTAACCACACCAACTGGAACACAGACTGTGGTCTCCAAATGCGTGAGGTACAATTGCATCAATGGTAGATTTCAAATTTTCAATATCTCCTTTATTTTGTTTAATTGCGTATTTGTCCTTCACAAAATAATCTATTACAGTTGTAGATATACTTCTTTTGTGCTTTTGGTGTAATTGTAGTAGATCTCCTGTAAAGTTTTTGCGGAAAAGGTTGGAATCACTCCGTTTAATGACATCATGGTCGACTTCCTGGCATTAAAGTGGTGTCTTCGTCCATAGTCAAAGAATTGACCATATATCCCATTTTCTCTATGTCCTTAACCTGCAAAAGTGAAATTTGAATTAAAAAAAAAGAACAAAAGAGCAGAACATCAGTTCCTAGGATTACCTCAAAATGGATTTTTTTTCATAACCAAACAATTTTTTAGAGTTATAAGTTAGGTATTTAGAATGTGTGTCTCTCTGGTTTTGTTTCACCTTGAGCATATGAAGACAACATAAACTTTTTTCATGATTACAAAAAGTGCCTAAACAAATTAACGTGTGTGTTGTTTTTCATTGTGTTTTTTTTAAATTTTATTTCGGCTGGAGTGATAATAATGCGAACAAATAAGAATTAAATATGGCAAGCCGTTTTGCTATTTATTCTTACTCCAAGATTTCTCATATAATTTATCAGATAGCTTATATGATTGTCTTTATAAGATATCTCTTCAACTATATAAGATATTTTATAAATTATATAAGATATCTTAATTATATAAAAATTGTATATAAGATATCTTATATAAAAACTGTTTATAAGATATCTCATATACTTTATAAGATATCTTATAAACTTTAGAAGATATCTTATAAAGAATACAAGATATCATATAAACTTTATGAGATATCTTATATAACATTAAAGATATCGCAAGTAACATTAGAGATATTATAATATATGATATATCTTATTAAGCCATTTCAATTGTTATTTTATAGTGTGTCTTTCGATGTTGGGATATTACATTATTGTTTTATTATAGGGTGAAGGTTGGTATCTATCAAAATTTTCAAACCGCTGCATTTGTTTGCACCTGTCCTAAGTCAGGAACCTGATGTTCAATTGTTGTTATTTGTTGGTGTGGTTCAGAAATGCTTTTTTTTTTATTAATAAAGATTAGACCTTTGGTTCTCCTGTTTGCATGGTTTTACACTTGTCATTTTGGGGCACTTTATAATTTGCTGTTCGGTGTGAGCCAATAGAATCAGAGGATAATAATGCTGTAAATGTGAAGAACGAAAGAGAGGGTATACAATATTTAATCAGTTAAAAAAATTGACGAGTATTATTGAATTATAAAGAAAAATTTACCAAGTGATTCAATACAAGCCATCAATCCCCAAAGTAAACAGAGGAATTAACCAGACAAGGTGGTTCCTATTTATGTATTTAATAAGATGTTGGCATGCATAAAGGAGTTGCTAAATTTGGATCTATAATAGACAAACTCAAAATAAAACAAGAGAGATTAGAAATTGAGGAAGAAAGAAAATAATGCAAAAAACTATAAGAATTTGTGTTTAAAGAGTTACTCGTTGTCAGGAGACACTCAACCTACACTACGAAGTTATGTTAGTGGGTCAAATAACGATGACAGTAGATATAATTGTATGTTGAATTCATCCTTTCAAGGAGGTCGTCCGGGAAATTTGGACTGCCGATGGAAAAAAGGATTTGTTGATGTATAGAAGTTATACGTACTGATGTTGTTTATCATCTTAACAACGTGTTTTATTGTTCTTTCATTTGTCTTTGATCTATTATTAATATTACTTTTACTGTTGAATGGTTTTATGTGATATCCGTTTGACGTGGCTCAGTACTTATACATCTCGTCAATGTGTTTGTATTGGCTTTCATTTTTTCCGACGTAGTTTCGGTTTGTGCACTTTGAACTTAAGGACGCTTCACTATGGCAACAGACTACGCATGCTCGAAAATCCTTTCTGTGATTGGACAAAATGCTGTCACGGTGGTTGATTTGGTTGTGTTTGAAAAAACGTCTCGAAAATCATATCGTGATGGAAAGCAAGTGAAAAACTATAAATATTAGAACTAGATCTTACAAAGATTTATATTTTTATTAAAATAATTGTTTTTCCAATAGCTCTTTGCATCCATGGCAGCTGTTTATTCGGGACAATTATATAATTATATAATTTTTAATGTAATTAAAACTTTATTGTACGAACGTTAATGACTTTTAGAACGCACCTACGCATGTGAGATTTCCGCGGGGTTTTGGTGAATGTAAACAGAAATATACTACTTATACTATCAATAGTTTCTAGCTTTGTTAACCATGAATTAAGTTTAATGTAAACAGTAGTAAATGTATATTTGTTTCTTTTTATTTGCACTAGATTTTTTGACAAATACAAATTTTAGGTGTCATCACAATATTCTTATATATTATTGCCTTAATATAACCAGACTTAGTAAAGAATTTCTTGTAGAAACATTCAGACGGAGATTTTATTAAAGAGGTCCTGCATCATTAAGTCATTGTGCTTCTGAAGGCTATCGAAATGATAGTTTTAAAATATACTAAAATTTAAATACGTCGGATATCTTTTTTAAAGATAGTTTTTGTTTAGTGGTTTGTTTTGTATATGCGACTTTTTGTATTTCTTTTGTTCTTATAACGTGATTCTGTACTTTAAAAGATCCCGTCAGTATGATATTCTTCTATTATATGTCATTATGGTAATGATATATTTCTATTATGAATTACTATATACGTTGAACCACAAACGTCAAAATCATTCAATTGCGTAGCGGAATCAACTATTTTTGGATTCTTATAAGTTTTATATATAACTTTTGGACTATTTTAAATCTCGGTCTATTTATGAAATTTATTCTTAAATACTTTTGATTTTTTAACCCTGTATGCTAACATTGCCTATATAAATTTCAAAATTGTTTGTATACCACAGGCACTTGTCTCAGAAAAAAATTTTCCTATATGCCTTATTATAAGGTATATAGGATTTTTTTTCTGAGACAAGTGCATGTGTTGTATACACATTGAACGACAAATTTATGTGACGTCTAAAATTTCTGACGTCAGACACTCAAATCAACCAATGTATTCGTAGATAGTAAATGTGTTTGTGTTCTGTTATATTGTTCCTTTTAAAATCGTCATATGATGATGACTGATGTACTCATATTTTGACTATTTTATTTATTGTGTCTGTTTATTTAACGCATCAATGTGAATATAACGGAATTTGACGAGACTGTCATTAAAGTGAGATGGTAAGCGCTATAGAACCAGGTTTAATTCACCATTTTCTACATTTGAAAATGCCTGTACCAAGTCAGGAATATGACAGTTCTTGTCCATTCGTTTTTGATGCGTTTTGATATTTGATTTTGCAATGTGATAATGGACTTTCCGAATTGATTTCCCTCTAAGTTCAGTATTTTTGTGATTTTACTTGTTTGAATCGGGATCGGTATGTTGCCTTGCTACAGGTCACATACGGATCCGTCAGAGAGTGGAAGAATGGAGTCTGAACGGGCAAAGAGCGTTAAACTCTCCCTTCATGAGACAACAGGCTGGCTGGACGTTGCTGTGTACTTTTACATCCCACACAGTTCACGTTGGCAAAGGTTTGACGGTCGGAAGAAAAACTGCTGTGATAATATTTCTATGTCCCAGCCAACATTAGGATTATTGTTTTGTATTTTTCTTAGGGGGTGAGGGGATGAAAGATACATGGTTGAATTTTTTTTTTTAACTTCTACTAAATTTAACAAAAATTGATAACAATGAAAACTAGCACGAGTTATCATGAACTGCTTTATGTTTTGCCTACGACGAAAGCCATAGAATGTGAAAACAAAGTGTGCAATTTTCGGCGCTTTTGTATAACTTTTTGGAATTTTGGATCCTCAATGCTCTTCAACTTTGTACTTGTTTGGTTTTATAAATATTTTGATTTGAGCGTCACTGATGAGTCTTATGAAGACGAAACGCGCGTCTCGCGTACTAAATTATAATTCTGGTACCTTTGATAAATATTGTATAAATCTTTTTTTTCTCGGTGAAGTTTTATTGTTTGTCATAGTTTAATATATTGTTTGTCAGGTTTTATCGGACTACATAGAACAATACTATAAATAAAATCTTCCACGACAGCTTCAAATATACTTGAACATAAAGTTTAACATGGTATTTCATGTCAAGAGAAATCAACGAAAGCTGATTCGAGCTTGATTACCTCAAGTGACAACAAAAACCTAAAATATGGCGAGAATAACATTCGATTAAGCAGAGACATTTTTTTTAGTTAAAAAGAATTACAGTAATTGATTTACTTAAAAACTTAATTCTAATACGACGTCCTTATTACGCTTTGTAAACAAAGCCGTGTTTTTATGAGCACAAAATATGTTTGACACATGCGCACAAATTTATGTTTATGTTAAAGTTATTTCCATCGTTATCCTATAAAATATATACATTCAAGTAGCTTACATAAACTTTTATAATATATGTTATATCGAACAACATATATTTACCCTGCTCGTATTTTTTGAACTTATCAAATATGGAATGTAATGTACAGACTCCTCGGGGAGGAAACGGGAACAGCTAAACGTTTTTACGGTATTTAAGTACTCTCCGACCTATAACAATACTGTATTTTTCCTATTAGAATCGAAATAATTCCTTCAGGTCATGATCTATGCTCATTTTAACATGGGTAGGCATTATATTTGACCACATTTTACACCACGCTTACGCTCAGTGTAAAATATTGACAAATATAATGCCTACCCATGTTAAAATGAGCATACAGCATGACATTGAAGGAAATATTTCTTAAATACACACTAGCTACCCATTAACCAGAATTCAACAGCTGTCTTATCCGACAATTTTCACCTTTAAAATTCTTATATTTGGTAAAAAAAAAAAAAAATAAAGAAGAAAAAAGTATTTTAAATCAATTTTAACTTGGATTGTGAAAGAATGTGTAAATGGACTTGTTTGGTGAATTTGATAAATTGTTTTCATTTTTGTAATTGATGCTGAGGGTATTCCATTGTTTGTATTCCAATAGACAATTTATGTGTTTCAACCCAAGCTGATATTGTTACAGCTATCTGTTTTTAAAATACACGTTATTAATATGATCATAATTGTTACGTAATAAATCTGTTTTGTTATTGTTACTTTCATAGATCTGTTTTTGATATTGAAACGTTTGTTTGTTTTTTATGTTTCTTTATTAAAGTTATAGTTAGTAAGTAAACACATATTTAGAGTCTGGCATGATATGTACGCCCGACATGATATTTATCAACAAATAACTAATTATAAGCACATTTAACAGAATACACATGCATAATATAACAGATAATTAAGAAAACATGCATAAATCAAAGCAAGCAAGCTCAAAAAAGAAGAGAAAAGGCCATTTTGTTCTAACTGGTACATAGACGAACGCTAAATCAAATAACTTTAAATAAAAGCAAACAAAGAACAAAACACTGAGGGCTAGAAGACTTTAGCTGAGATACAGCAGTTATTGTCTGCACGAGCTACAGAAACAGTTTCACGATGAACAACCTGTATGTTGAAACACAAAAAATTGAACTGTTCCTATAAAGTAGAGAGGCTCCGTGCATGGTTAAGCAGGAAGTTCCACAACCTTATTGCCCCAAAGCCAAAGCTCTTTTTGACATACCATGTAGTTCTTAGTTACTATAGTATGGTAAATCAACTGTGAGTTTGAATCTAAAATTAAAAAGTTATTTTTAAAATTCAATATATTGTGTGAGAACTCTGGACTAGATTTTATCACAATTTTGTAAGTTTCTTATGACATGGTTCTCATACGTCTGCTTTTAAGTGTTGTTAGCTTAAAAATGATTCTAGTATTTACAAAAAAAGAAGATGTGGTATGATTGCCAATAAGACAACTCTCCACAAGAGACCAAAATGATACAGAAAGTAACAACTATAGTTCTTCAACAATGAGCAAAGCCTATACCGCAGTCAGCCATAACAGGCCCCGAAACAACAATGTAAACCAATTCAAACGAGAAAACTACCGGCCTAATTTAAGTACAAAAAATAAACGAAAAACAAATATGTAACACATAGAACAAAGGACAACCACTGAATTACAGGCTCCTGGCATGGGACAGGCACATACATAGAGAATGTGACGGGGTTAAACATATATAGGGATTTCAACCATCCCCTTAGCTGATCCAGTGGTGTAACAGAACAACATGTGAACGATTTATAATTCTCAGTTGTAAAAGGATTAACTCATAAGATGGACAAAAATACAAATAAGTGGACGTGGCCGGGTACTTGTACATCCCAGGAACAAAAAGACACTTAAGTACAGATCTAACAAAATCAATATTAATACCAATAAAACAATATTCAGTGATGTAACTGCAGTGTTGAATTGGTAACATTTTAATATAAGTTTATCTAAAGGATCGATATGTCTACCAGAATAGTTTCTAAATTTCCGGGCACGGTTAACAACATTTCCGTAAACATGAAGACATGCTATCCCGTTTGAAATAAGATTTTTACAGTTACAACCAAACTTCAAAACCATATCTTTATATTTATGAAAGAATTCAGTAAATGTTTTAAATAATTTGTGGTAACGAAATCCCTGGCTTAATAGTTTACCAGTTATACAAAGATTACGTTCTTAACGTTAAAATAATAATAAAAAAAAAAAAACAGACATGGGCATAGCGAACGATTAGTAAAATATAAACACAGTAAGATTGTACCAAAGGAAGGTAACCATCCAAAAAGGAAAACTAACAATAGGGAACGAGAATCGTTCATTAGAGTTAATATAGTCATTGTAGATGAATCTGAGAGCTTGTTCTTGCAGTTTTTAAATTTTTGTTTTATTTTGTGATCCAATTCTTTTCATAACGTTTAACTGTCTGGCTGGTGTTTTATATACCAGATGTTTGATATGATCATCAGATCACAATTAACACAGGACGTGGAAGGGTATTTATACATCCCTACAACAAAACGGACATTTAATATAGATCTGAAAGTAATCGCAGTTACTGACAATTAGTTTAAAGAACATCTAATCACAAATCATGTACTAGTGTCTGAGATTACAGTTTCATTCAGCACATATCTGACATCCATTGGATTTTGGGTAACTGCGTCATTAACAGTCGGAGTAAACATGACCTTGTATTTTGATTCTCCTTTTTCGTATCTGCCACCCGTTTCTCGCATATCTTATTTTCAACTTTGTTGCACTTTTTTTGGGTAAACAAAATATTCGTGTAGTAATGTTTAAATATTTTAACGAAAATTCACAAATTTAGATTCATATAGTATGAGTATTTTAAAAGTGCGTTTAATATCTATCACATAGAATCGTCACCTTAGTGACAATAAATAATACGTACTCTCCAATGATTATGTCAGTCAAGTGCGTATTGGAACTCCTTCATTCAAGAACGGCGAAACTCAACATTACAACGTCATGGCAAAAAGAGAAAGAAAAAAAAACCGACGAAAACACAAACAACAGTAAAGAAAAGCACATCTCAGGAATCTAAAGACTGAGTAACACGAACCCCATCATTGTCCAGAGTATTTAAAATAATTGATGATCATAAAGATCAGACAGTGCTGGAAGGTTTAAACGACTGCTCTAACCGAAAGTGCCACATTGTGGTAAGGTAATAATTGAGTCGACTTCTACATTTTCTCCACTGCAATAACTAGAGTTTTAAGGTGATGTAAATATAAAGGAGTATACTAAACAACAAAACGGTTGTCTACGCGCCCTTTAATACATTTCTTAGGGCAGGAAACATAAATCAACTTTTTTTGCCATGACTTAGAAGTATTTCTTGATGTTGAGCTTCTCTGCAGGAGATCATAGCAGCATCATGTATTGTCTTGCTGAACTCTTTTTCCTTTTTGCGTAATGTTGTATCACTAATTGGTGGTAAGTTGCATTCTGTTAAGAAGTTGTTTACATGGTATGGTCCCATTCCTGCGTGTGTCATACCTGTGTATACAAAAGTTGCATGATAAATGTGTGTATATAATATGTGGTGTTTTTTTTTTTATCAAATGAGCAATATTTTAGCTGTATGATGATTTGAATAAAGTTTCCTGCATTGAAATAATGTCATCTTTTGGTATACTAGCACACAATGCATTATGCAGGTAGGTATGTCAACAATCAAATATGTTTTGCAGTTTCCATACTTTGTAAATTGAAGACAGTCATTTCAGAATTCTATTCTACAGTTGGTTTTTTTTCATTGTTTTAAAGGCACTTCGTTGGCTAATCAATTAATAGACAAAAGATATAAATAATGTTACATTTAAGCATGGAATTACATTATTTCTGTTGCAAATTGAAGTGAGAATGTTTAAATGTTTATAAATGCATATGCAAAGATTGTCACTGAAAAATAGAGTCTGGGTTCTCTGGGAATGTTTTTTTTATAAATATTGTTTCCTATAGAAATAATGTTTTAGAATGGAGATAATGGTACAAGAAATTCAGTCACATAAAATTGTATTTCACAAAGCTTAATTAAATCAACATTTGAATCATAAACAATTCATTAATTTTTATGGCTAAATTCTGGATCATGTCAATGGCAGTTTATAGAAAAGATGGTGGCAAAATAATAGCTGTATTGCAAGACTTGTGTTGTTAAAATATATCTTCATACCTATTGCAACTTTGGAATTTATGCAATAACTTCCATTTGGGGTTCTCTTGCCTGTATGCACATCAGTTGTTGCAAGACATGCAGAGTTGTCACATTTGATTAGTAATACACTTGCCAAACCATACAACCTACATGTACAGAAGTAAATAAACAAAGTTTAACAACAATTACAAAGTAAGCCTCTATTTCCAAATTTTATTAACAATTCTTTATAATTTTAATTTTGGATGTAACACTTCTTCTGATCGGCTGACGACTTTTTGTTTATTATATCATAGACACAATATTTGTCATGTGACTGACCATGACGTCATCAACGTTTTTTCATGATTTACGCCGGTTTAAAATGGAATAATTTTTAGAATTAAATTATAAGAAATAACTAATATTTTGTCAGTCTATTCGAAATAACATAAAAAATGTGGTGCACACGGTTTAATAACCCGCTACCACTGGGGTTCATAGTCAAGCGAAGTTAATAGTATGTATAAGTTATGTAGAACTCGGTTGGAAATGTATTCAATCATGTTATGAACCAAAGGGTAAAGAGGTCACTGAGGTGACATACAATACATGCATGTAAATTTAACTAATATTTATTAAAAAAAATATATTGCTTATAAAAGTTTATTCTACTTTTTTTATTTGCTGAAACGTGAGATTCTGTAAAATCTAGAATTGAAATTTGCTGAAGTCAGAGTTGACACATATTTTGTGTTTACCTCTCACCAACTGTGTTAGATAAATGTAATGGCAAGTTACACCGGCAACAGTGCATTTCCCTTGCCAAAACATCGAGTTCTACAACTCTTCTGCCCTCTATCCAAGTATTGTTTTATCAGCATCTATAATTAATTCATCTACAACCACTTCACAACCAATGTCAGTAAGATGGTGCGTGTATTGGTTGTGGTCTAGTAAATCTGCGTTTTGATAAGAGGTGTTTTTACGGTCATTATTCAGTTTAAAAAAAAAGAATGCCTTTTCGATTTTTTTTATTTGTTTCTAATAAAAGAGCCAGACTTGTTCCTTTCTCTATCTATTGTGAAAGTGTTTAATATTTCAGAAATTCCTCTTCAATCATTTTGTCAACATTGTATCTGTCTATTAAACGCTTGAAATTGCATCGAATATTTAAAACACTTCACTGACTCAAATTATGTTGTCCGTTAGAAAAGAGTTATCTCCCTGTAGTGTTAGGTACCACCTTAATCACTGTCTGGTCTTTTATTATTACCATGAAAAGGTCAACGAGCCCATTGCTAGCAGTAAACAAGGCATTACATTAAACGTCGCTTTCGATTGATTGGTTTATCAAAGATCTTTAAATCATTTTATATAGATTTCAATTTTATTAAGATAGTTTATTAAAATTTAATGCTTGAAGATGCACATTAACCCAGATGAGCGACACACACTGCTAAAATAAGAACCTCTAGTTTTTTTCATTACTCAGTATTATTCAGAATCGGTTTTTGGGGTTCCTCTAGTTAACTATAGTGTCGATGAAAACCTTGATGCATTTTGCGACCCATTAGTCATTAGCTCACGAAATGATGTGTTCTCTCATTCTTATAACAACTGCATGTACATGTGCCACTCAAAACATTTGATATAACGGCATATAACATATAATACAGATTTATATTTTTAGGTTAAGCCTTCAGTGTTGTAAACCATTAATGTATCTCTATACCACATCTTCTTATATATATTTATAGAAGCAAAAAAATAAAATAAAAGACCCAAAACAGATAATAATTTAGTATTGTTTGTCTTTTAACCACGGCGTTGTCAGTTTATTTTCAATCTATGAGTTTGACTGTCCCCTCGATATCTTTCGACCCACTTTTAGCAAGAGGGTCTACACAACCCTTAAGGTTAAATTAAATAGAAATTACAACAAATGTCATATACTATATATAGAGAGATTGTTTTGCTTTTTTATTTTTTGTTTATATTTCATGGTTTTGTTTAAGAAATGTAATTTGTGTATGTTTATATAATTTGCCACAAACGTATTGTAAGAGTTTACAAATGAATACGACAATACCGTGATATTTGAACTGAATTTAATCGAATTATGTACGCCAATGAGAGAAAACGAGGAAAAACACAAAATTTAGTATAATCATTACTTTAGGTACGGTGTTGAAGATGTAAGATGTTTTTATTGAAATTATTCATTGCATTTTTCGATGTTCTCAATCAATTATAATACATTCTGAAATAGAAAACTCTTTAAATATAGTACTCAGGTTGAAACTATTTTTTATTCTTGTTTAATGTGTAGTAAGGATCGTCTAACCATCCATACTTGATATTGTAAACATGGTTTTTATCATAAATAGATTTTAATTACCCATCAGACTGCTTGTACAGAATGTTTCTATATTGTGTCCCTGTTTTTCTGAGAATTATCTTAACATTCAATGCATATATCATAAATAAGAGGAAATCGATTTCCAATGCACCTAATTACCAAACCAAAGAAATTTACAAAACCATGGCTATGGATGATAATTATATTAACGTTATTGTTTCCTACATGCATGTTAATGAATTACAATTGGCGCCATTTCTCTATGGAAGATAAGCTAATCAGCATCAACACAACACTCGGAATACCTCTGATGTAACCGTTATTATTTGACCTTGCATTTGTAGCGTTTGATGAGCGTGTCAGATGCGGTATTTTTGGTTCATACATGAATGCTTACCACAAATAATAAGAATGGGAGAGTGAATAATGTATTTCTGGGAATTTAGAAATGGGAAAAAAGAATAGTAAATTAAAACCAGAAGAAGTCAGCGATTTAAAAAAGAAAACATATTGTGAGTATATCTGATTATTTAATGATAAGCCAATTCATTAAATTTATTTATAATGTGTGTATATAGCTCTAAAATAATTCAATGATATTGATTCTCACATCAACGGATATTAAAAGCATTTAATACATAACTATAAATATATATTTTGTGTATTCAGTAATATTTTTACACTGCATGTGCATACATCAGTGGTCATTTCAAGTCAACCCTCAAGTGCCTCTCTATAATTCAAGTGATTATATACAAACACAATGATCTTTTTCAAGTTGATATACATAGCTTTTTATCGTTTTAAATTTATTCTAGTAAATTGCATTTGTCTTTACAAGGATGTTATCGATTTATTGAGTGCCTTGATATCACCAAGGGAGCCTTCCACATTAAGTAATCAATAGTATGTTTATGATTACCACAACATAACGTTGCAGTAGCGTGCTCCATTATGATTTATAACATCTTATCCACATATTCTATTATTTAATTATCACATTGTTAGCAAGATAAATATTCCAATGATAAACGGATTCTACCAGAATTTTAAATCCAATTACTTAATTTCAGTAGAAGAGAATCAGATAATTTCAGATTATTATTTTAGTTAATAGCTTATACCTATAGTTTATTTTATGACGGTTTAATAGAGATATATATGCTGTAGTAATTTGAATTTTTCTTTTGAAAATGTCTGTGATTCCAAATGTTTAATCGTATGTGTTAACTTTGAAAGAGTTGTCTCTCTTTGTGGTAGGGATAATGTCTATCATGTATGATGAACGTTTTATCCGCACCATGTTTACATGCTTTGGCAACAAAACATTGAAAGAATGTCAAAATTTATTTTGCAGCACATGTATACGGAAAATTGTAGTTTTTCTTTGCGCATATTTCACATTTCGCAAACACTCCGTAATATTCTCGTATTACGGCTTTGATTTGCGGCTAAACTCATTCAAACATCAAAATAAGAGGGCATAACTTGTCAGGCTAACGTCTAGTGGGACGAACACCATTTTTTTGTGTGTATATATATCGTAAAATGTTAGCCGTTTGATACATTGTGACTTCTTGCTGATAATGCACGATACCAATGTGCAGAGAACTTTGCAGGAACATTAAGTTCTGGCCAAGGACTAATATTTTATCGCTCCATACAGCAATTTTACTGACCCTTTTTATATATCGTATCAAATCATTTGCAACCTAACAAAACATTTTTTCAATGTGTTGTCAGTTAAGACTTTCTGACTTTTTAAAAACTTCAATTATCTTTATTGAATGTTAACTTACGTTTTTAACATACCTACTTGCACATTCCATTCTCTCTCTTCGATTTTCTATGGGAATTGTAAGTGTAATCGTACGTTTAAATCATAACATATATATAGCAATAAATAGTTAAAGATATGTGATATAATTATAATTTCACAATAGGAGCATTGTAAAATATTGGAAACTGTCAAATTTATCTTCCACGCGATCTTTTTATTCGTTATTTTCTAACCGTTCTTTTTATTTGTCGTTGGGTGGCTGTCTCATTGACGCGCATGCCCACATGTTTCATTCATGTAACTTTGTCATATCCTCGACACCCTAAACATCCTGTTTGGCCAATACTGAAAATACATTTTGGTAGCAATTTATTAATGGTGACATGTTTTTACAACTTTCAAATATACACCGTACGTATCATGTTAGTGTTGGTTTTTTTCTTAACATTTCACACTAGTCATTTGAGAGCCTTACCCCTACCTCCCCCCCCCCCCCCCCAAAAAAAAATGTACATCTAATTTTTATAGAGGACTCGATGTTTCACATGTGCAAATATGCAAGTATCTATCCTTATTATTATATCGTGGTCAATAATTAAGGTAAGGAGATACAAACAAAATACAGGTAATAAGCATTCTACAGACACCTGGTAATGATGAGAGTTTGGCATGCATTACACATAATTACTCCCTATACAATGTGGTATACATTATTATACTACAACAAACGCAGTATGTTAAATGTATTTAATTCTAACCTTTATGTACCAGATACAAGCTTCTCGGATGCATTTCATTAATGTGTATGTCTTTATTGTTTTATTGCGTCATTCATTTCGGACGTTTATTTTATGATCGTTCTGGATGACGTCTAACTTTTAGCTCAGTGATGACAAATTTTAATGTTTTACCCGTACTTTTTAGCTCACCTGGCCCGAAGGGCCAAGTGAGCTTATGCCATCACTTGGCGTCCGTCGTCGTCGTAAACTATTTCAAGAATCTTCTCCTCTGAAACTACTGGGCCAAATACTTCCAAACTTTAACTGAATGTTCCTTATGGTATCTAGTTTATAAATTGTATCCGAAGTATTGATCTATCATCAAACATGGTCGCCATTGCTAAAAATAGAACATAGGGGTAAAATGCAGTTTTTGGCTTATAACTCAAAAACCAAAGCATTTAGAGCAAATCTGACATGGGATAATATGTTTATCAGCTCAAGATCTATCTGCCCATAAATTTTCAGATGAATCAGACAACCCGTTGTTGGGTTGCTGCCCCTGAATTGGTAATTTTAAGGAAATTTTGTTGTTTTTGGTTATTATCTTGAATATTATTATAGAAAGAGATAAACTGTAAACAGCAATAATGTTCAGCAAAGTAAGACTTACAAATAAGTCATCATGACCGAAATGGTCAGTTGACCCCTTTAGGAGTTATTGCCCTTTATAGTCAATTTTTAACCATTTTTCGTAAATCTTAGTAATCTTTTACAAAAATCTTCTCCTCTGAAACTACTGGGCCAAATACTTCCAAACTTTGACTGAATGTTCCTTAGGGTATCTAGTTTATAAATTGTATCCGAAGTTTTGATCTAACAACAAACATTGTCGCCATCGCTAAAAATAGAACATAGGGGTCAAATGCAGTTTTTGGCTTATAACTCAAAAACCAAAGCATTTAGAGCAAATCTGACATGGGGTAAGATTGTTTATCAGGTGAAGATCTACCTGCCCTGAAATTTTCAGATGAATCAGACAACCTGTTGTTGGGTTGCTGCCCCTGAATTGGTAATTTTAAGGAAATTTTGCTGTTTTTGGTTATTATCTTGAATATTATTATAGATAGAGATAAACTGTAAACTGCAATAATGTTCAGCAAAGTAAGATCTACAAATAAGTCAATTTGACCAAAATTGTCAATTGTTCCCTTAAGGAGTTATTGCCCTTTAAAGACTTTTTTCACAATTTGTTCATCATGTTGACATCCTTTAAAAAATCTTCCCCTTTGAAACTGCTGTATCAATTTCAGCCAAACTTAGGCTAAATGAGTTTCAGAGTATCTAGTATAAATTTTATATTTTATTTCCTTGTATTTCAAGAAACATAGCTCCTATGGCTAAAATAGAACATAGGAGAAAATGATTATTTTTTTGGCTTTTGAAGAAAATAGGACGATCCAAAGAACATTTAAATAAATTGAAAAGCCAAAATAATCATTGATGAGAGATTTAACCAAAAGAATTAAGGTGAGCGATTCAGGCTCTTGAGAGCCTCTTGTTTTCATTACCGTCTATATTATCAACTCTTGCTTGTCATAAGAAACTGCACGTTTGTCCCATACCCCCCCCCCCTCCCAAATTAAAGGGGACCAGGGATATACTACAGGTCTTTTTCCGATCGGCAGAAATCCCCTTAACAAATAAAGCAGGTCTTCTGTTTTACAGCGAGGGATGTACAAGTACACAGCTACGTTCTTTAAGATTGGGACATCAAATCCGATGCCTCGTGTAGAAAGAGTGCCACGCGCTCACTGATGAGTTTGTTGTAGACGAAACGCGCGCTTGGCGTATATACTAAATTTAGTCCTGGTATCTATAATGAGTTTATCTGCATGTTAAGAACATTTGTAACAATTCTTTTAGGGATCCGTAGATGGCCTGTTTCATGGAAATTCAACATACCCTCATTTCTCAGTGGCTGACTAAATTACCGTGCCTCTATTACTAGACCTACTTGTTGTATGTATCGTTATTTTATTCTCGTCCTGGATGACATCATGTGCATTAAATATTTGCCATTGGACTTTAAGCAACTAGTTACCAATAAATCAATATATTATTTGTTATGTTTTACATCGTGGAAGTTCCTTTCACGGACTTTTACCTTTGCTTTCTTCGTTTGGCAGTATTATAATAACATAGTCAGCACTTTAACTTAAACCATTGCTTAATTGGTTGCAGAGTATTGTCCACTCGAGGACATAAACCTTTGTTCAAACTGAATCGTTTGCGGAGAGAAAGGTTAAGAATTTTGCTTATGTATTGTTTGTTCATTTGTTTATTTGGTCGATGTTTAATTAATTTAATTAGGTCAATAACAAAAAGTTTGATTGGCGCTTTATTTTTATTAAGCAGACGTCCCACTTGAGTCTGCTGTTTCTGAAATTTTTATGTCAGTTTGTGAACGTAGTGTTGAAAGATTTCGTATTGCCTGTTTTCTATTACAAAGATTACGATGAGAAAGGGACATCAATAGTTTTCCTCTTCGTTTGAAACACTTTTTTCTGCGTATATCTATATGTATACGATATAAAAATATCATCGTGAGGTTGCGAAACTTTAGTTGTGTATATGTTACAGAAAAAAAAAACTTAATGTTAACATAGACAACTTACAGTAACATTGAGAATTGAAACGGGGAATATGCCAAAGAGTCAACAATCCGACCAATAAGCAAAACAAAACAAAACAACAACCTCTAGGCATAGTTTTTTACTATCAAAATTTGCAATATTAATAGAGAATTTTCGCATTATAAACAATTAAAAAAAGTCATTTGAAAAAAAGATCATGTGCATACATAGGTTCAAATGGAAATACAAAACTGAAATACTGTTGGACAGATGAGCCTCCCACACCTTAATTACACCAATTAACAATCTGGCTGCAATTATCGGTAAGAGATAGGTTAGACGAATAAAACTATTTCGGTAACATTGTTAATTAACTATACAATTTAGAAAAATTAGTTAAGCTGGCAATAAGCTATAACTTTTTTCAATTTCAACTGATTGGGCGTGTATGCATGGTTTTAAAACATCGGATCACCAGTGATGGTGATATAAAGCTATAATAAATTCGTCTCAATATCAGCTCAACACTGTCAGATCTGTAAATTTACAAAAAGATCATCTTAAATTTGTTTTTCCCTGGCCGGGATTGAAACTCGTGCTACTGATATATCGAGGCACACAATCGCCAGGCACTGCATGTGCCCGACGCGCTAGACCACTCGACCACCTACATGTAGGATAGAGCCATGGCTAGCAATAATTATAGTTACCACAAAAATTCTAAGCTCCTGCTTTACAAAATTCAATCAAACTAGTGCCATTGCAGTTGGTATTTCTGTCTCTCAACATATTGAAGTGTTTAAAATGATGCGAAAGAATAAATAAAAAGTCTTTTTTGGTGTAGTAAATTTGTAATGGAAAGATAAACATTTTTGTAGATACATATAAACCTGTCCTATAAGGCCTGAAATTTATTCTCCCTTCCAAAACGTCTGTTTTGTACCGGCATGATCTTTATATCGGTAGACTATATTCAGAACCGAGCTGTTTAAATGCCATAAAAGTGCAGATAGCCTTTTAGTACTGTAACTGACAGGCTGCACCACCCACGCTTTAGTTGTCTTGAATTTCCAAGATTACGTTCTACGGATTATTTTGTGTGCTTAATTTCTTGTCTTAAATAACTTCATGTAGGACTACTTTGTACATCAAAAGATTTAAAATCAATGTTCGCATCTTTGATTTTACAATTACATGACGTTGCAATATTTGAAACCATGAGTTATAATTTAGCCAAGAAGTTTAGATAGAAATGAAAGACACAATCACGTAGCAGGTAATTGGATCTTGGAAAATTTCCACAATATTATTGGTGAAAGCAACACAAAACGAATTACGTATAGTTAGACACATGAAAAACAATACGCGAAATTAATACAGTTTGTATTTATTTTGCAAAAACAAAGGTATTCAAAAGCAGGTAGTTACAACAAATTAAATGACTGTGAATATCCATGAAAAATTCTCTTAGATTATGTTTAAGGCAACTTCAAAAACAGATCGCTGTATGATTTAAAAAAAACACCGAAATTCTATCAGCAATGAAATTGCTGCATTGCCAAACGAGTTTATTATTATCAGATTTCATTATGAAGATAATAATAAATCTTCCTAGAAAATGAAATTGGGATTTCCCGCCTAATGTTTGATAATCTACAAAGCAAGCCAGCCATTTTGAACGACATCATGAGCATAGAGTATATCATCTATATGCACTAGTTTCACCGTTTACCTTAACTTAACATTTCCTTTTCTTTTTCAGTCTCAGAAGAGGAAATTCAACAATGGTACGTTTATGTATTATATGTCCCCATAGTAGGGATTGAAGTCCAGTCCATCAAGCAAACAATTAATCGAATTATTAATTGTATTATCAATTTTTGATGAGAAATACATCGTACTATAGCATTTATTCATGATAAACAAATCCCAAGTGCTATCATATTTGTTTACCCAAGTCAAACCAACCTAGGTAATGTTAAAGAGATGTGGAGTGATTGCCAAGAGACCATAACTATCCACCAGAGACCAACATGATGTTGAACAAATACACCTTTCACAATAAACTCATAATATGTAATTATAATTTGATTTTATATATGAAATAAAATTTAGATACAAGAATAAAAGTGGTGCTATCTGCACAAACCGTGTACATATAAATAAAATGACAACAAATATAAGGAACGTGAAAGATGTTTCAAAATAAGTAATTATAAATGTTTTAGATGATATGTAAATAATACCATTTGTTTTTTTATCAGGTACAAAGGTTTCATGAAGGATTGTCCTGACGGCAAACTGACATTAGATGTAAGTATATAGTGTACGGTTTAGAACATATGAGTGGTATACCAACTCTATATACCTTGTATCTTTGTTGAGTGTTATATCAATTAATATGACTATCCCTTCATCCTCCTTCTAATCATCGAAGATTTAAGATTGCAACCCCTTAAGGTAAAGTTGACCTAAAAAATTTTGACTATACTGTTTATGCCCTTATCATTTGTGTTCATACACATTACAGCGTAACTTGTCTAATCTGACCCACTATGGGACCAGAAAGAATGTCAAATAGAGCAGGGTGTCGGAATACTCATGTTTTTCTGCAAGGATAGTAGGCATATTTTGGGACAATGCAAATGTGTCGTAATGTTGTAATCTTCAGGTGTCGAATAAGCCAGGTTACCCCTTTATTGTTTAGCTTTGCAAATTTAGATCACAGTTCTGTTAAAGGTTATTCACTAAACACGTGTTGTACGCATGAATATAATATCGTTGTTATTTTTGTGTACATCAAATTGCTAATATATTAACCTCTGATATGATCCTAGTCACGGAGCTTTTTACATAATATGTCAAATACATATAGCCTACTATCAAATACTCTGTGTTATAAACCTTTTGGACCACTACATATACATCATCAGTCAATGGATTTAACATGCTTTATTTTGTTGTTCTTTTGTCGTTTATTCAAATTTTTGTACCACTAATTTCTATGCCATTCCACTAGTCTTTCTTGTTGGTACTAAATAAGTCTTAGAGATGTTAACTATGGAATTACACCTGCTTTTGTGTTGTTTTAAGTTCTTGCAGGTTCGATGTTTTATTCCTATTCTTGACTGTGTCTACCTGGACTCGCTGTCTTCTTTGTTTATTATATACTGTCCTTATGCTATTTTCGCCTTTTTCATACTTTTTTTTTCTTGAAGCATATATTATTTCTCTCTTTTATACCATCTTGATCATAATATACGTGTTTCGCTTCTACGTTGTCATCTATAAGTTTGTATTTGTGGATTCTATACTACGATCTCGAAGTTTGTTCGCTATAAAACACATTGTTATATACATGTTTATATTTTACTTCAATCTATCCAACAGTTTGCAAGCTAATTGGTCTACTATAATCGTTTTTCCATCATTTAATCGTCCTTGCCTCTCTGAATATCAGCTTGGTCGCTTTTGATCTGTTTACCCTTTGATTTCAACATTCCAATTTTCGTTTTTTCTTCTAGTGCAGTTTGTTTTGTAAATTCGAACTAATTATTTACTAATATGAATTTTCACACTCAACACAGATAATAAATCATAAAATTGAGAATGGAAACGGGGAATTTGTCGAAGAGAGAACAACCAAACCAAAGTGCAAAAAACAGCCCAAGGCCATAAAAATATAATCTTATAAATATCACACAACACGTCTTGCATATATTGTTATTGATCTTTTGTTTAACTTAAATTTAACGAAATATATATTCGAATGTATTATCTGTGTTGCAAAGCAACCTAAAATATGTCCAAGACGTTACTTAAGTTTGCATCATTATCAAACACGCCTTGAAACTCATGCATTTCATTTTAAAGTTTTGCAATACAATTAAAAGATATCGGGCTCGTGCAATATATTTGATCGTATGACAACTTGAAGTGCAAATCAACCAAGTTAGTGTACCATATTTTACGGTATAACGCCTGAATATGACGACCTGGACATTTAAAAAGATCTGCAATGCAGTATAACGTTATTTCTCGACTTATAATTAATTTTGATTGCTGAACGCACTTTCAATCGTATAGTATATATAATTTGTCTGGCTATTTGGAACCGTAGGTAAATTGGATAGGACCCATATTATATAGTTCTTGCAATGATTTATTTTTGTGGTACTCCCCATACACGAGTCATATGGTTCGACCGAACGTGTCTGCGTATTTATACATTCCACAAAGCCAAATTGACACTGTATTTAAGCAATTGACGAAACTAGAGTACATGTATGATCATATTTCTATACATCATTCAATTCTTGATGTCGGTAATCTTACAAAGCGTTGGGATCGAATGTTACCACCAATTATATTTTTAGCTCGTAAATTGATAATAAGTCCATTGGACAATATCTATAAATATTCATGTAATAACCCTTCAGGAATATTCGTGCTATCACATTATCATATAACATCATTTTCTGGTCTTAATTATACCGAAGAGATATATATGATTAGAAACACACACATGTGATTTAAATAAATAATAATTCGCAATGCCTAAGACTAAAACTATTATGTCAAATGTACAGAAAAAATAAAAGTCTGAGTAGCGTTAGAAAATTCAGAACAACATTTAAATTATCAAAATTAACTGCAACTTGAAAGTTAATGGAATCTTTTTTTTTACAACAAATGCAAAAAAACTTCACCAGTTACATGTACCACCATGAAAGCTTCTATAGGAGATGAGTGCTTTTGTCGAATTTATCTTTATATTATGATTAAATGTTCTTTATTAAAAACCGACTCTGTGGTCGCCTCGTGTGCGGGGGTTGTGGGTTCGAAACCCGGCCGGGTCAAACCAATGTGATTAGAATAGGTACTTGTAGCTTCTCCGTTTGTCATGCGCCTTTAAGAAGATAGAACAAAGACTGGTCGGCTCGGAGTCGAAATAATTTTTCTGCGATTGAGGTGACATGGCTGCCTGCAGACTGTTACCTTTTCAACTAACGGGTTACAAATCCGGCTCTAGTTCAATGCAGGGTTAATACTCATATTGCATGAACATAGTCTCATCCTGAATATGCATATCAATTTGGCATTAGCCACTCTTCATCATCTTTTTTTAACCGTACCATTTTGTTAATTATGTTTATCTAGACTAGTGGAAGAGGATTGGCGATTTCAAAAACTCAACATATACCCAATTACACTGAAATCATGAATCGACATGGTCAGTGGTTGCCTTGTTTCATTGCTTTATGTTTTTTCATTCGGAGTATTTGGTGCCGATGATCCCCTGCAGTTTCTGTTAAATTCATCACTTTATTGTTAAATCCTTTACCATGTTGTCGACCGTAAAATCCAATGGCTTCCTATACAAATGTTTATATATACATAAATCATTAAACATAGATTTGAATTTATTTAAATCTTGTATTGTTTCAACTGTCAAGTATTCAGAAATTATTAAAAACTATCGGTTTTATTTGATAACACATCATGAATACATCGAAAAGAAATTCAGTTCATTTTCTAGGACTTTATACCAATTCTATTCAATTCAATTTAAATATGTATTGTCGTCATATTAAAACTCTGAACAATAAGTTGGTGTCAAATAATATTTACATACACAAAATACATTTAACAAACAAAACTATAAGAAAATATAAAAAGAAAAAAAGAAAAATAATCTATCTATATGATATATAAATATAATTTTTAAATAAATCAAGAGTCCCCTGTCCTCAGTTATAATGCCTGTTTAAAAAAAAAGACACTTAGCTTTCTTTTTCTTTGGATGTTGATGGGCAAAGAGGATATTTAGTTTTATCATTTCCTTGCCATAAAATCTGGCATAGTTTATGTTTAATTACATTTCCTATAAAGTTACCTCTTAGTTTAGAATTTATTCTACAGTATAAAATAAAATGAGCTTCATCCTACATATACCAGTTTCAATCGTTCAATGATATCGTTCATTATTGAACAGTGTTCACTTATTGTTAATTAACCATTCAATGAGCTCCGTGTTGAAGGTCGAACTTTGACCTATAATGGTTTACGTGTCACACATTGAAATTCAGATGGTGAGTTGTCTCATTGGCACTCATGAGACTTTTTCTTAATTCTATTGCATTACCAATGCATGAAGTCGTAGTAAGAGGTGATTCCTCAATAGATAGCTAACGTTTATACAATATGAACCATGACATTTAGTTTTCAGAGGATAGATTAAATACCGATGATTGAAGTTCTTCCACTTGTTCATAACACTTGGTATTTGCTTTACTGATCGAAGTTAGACTAATCAATGCCTGCATATTTAGATCATCAATTATCTATTTCAATTTCACATACAAAATTATATTATAAAAGTCTGTGAAACTCTTAAATGTTTTTCCATGTACACTAGTATGTAGATTTCCGGCTTATGCAGATTATTGTTGTGATTAGAAATATCTTTCTATGTCTCCATTGTACTGCACCTTATGCACATTTTGAAAAATTAATGTTTTTGAAAATCGAAAAATTGTATAATGAGTTTTTCTTTATATAATAATGGTGTATTCATTATTTTCCTACTTTGTACATTGATTGCAATGATAATTGATACTGCTGTGAAGTAGGGGGCACTTTGCCGTTCACTTTTCTGAAACATTGCAATCAAATTTTGCACAAAACATTAAATTGTGCATTTAAACTAGTTCAGAAGACGTTCAAGGTCATATGAAGCTTGTAGAAATAAAGCACCTATATTTGAAAGTAAGTTAATTATAGGCGTATTCGACTAATTGTAATATAAATTACGCTATGATATCGCTGTATGCCATCACATTCTAAATCCTCGTTTTCTCTTATCTGTCAAGGTAACGAAGGAACAAAGAAACATCTTTTTGAAATGAAAACGTATCTTTTTTCTTGTCTGATTTGAAAGATTATTTTTGACGTGATTTTCAGCATGTTTTCAAATTGGTTTGGATTGTTGTTCTGTGCATATTTTTCACCGTTTCAAAATTTAATACATTCTGGGTAATTTCTTTTCAAAACTTGCAACATGATGTGGAAATTAGTGAAAGTGAAATAACTAAAAGTCTTAGATTTTAAAACGACAATTCACCTAACGATGTTTTGAGCGTCATTGATGAGTCTTTTGAAGGCGAAGCAAGTGTCTTGTCGACCCATTTTTTAATCTGGTATCAATGAGGAGTTTATTTCCTCCTTCTCTTGTTCAATTCGAACAGTTTGCGTTGTAATCAAAATTCACTATATGTTTCATTCTATTTTACTGTATTTTCTGAGATTATTTGGAAGTGATCATTATACAAAAAGAGTACATACGCTTCAATAGCAGTAACTATACCGTGGTGTTATGTAACATAACAAAACAGATAAACTGACAGGAGATTGGCAGGGATCATGTGTGAAATGGTTCGTTACCAATTAACGATACATGTACACATTCATTACAGTAATTAATCAAAAACTACAAGCAGAAACATGTCCCTTTTAGATAAATGTTTTCCTACTATCATTATGTCAATTTCAAAACATGAACAATTGTAGCTGTATCGAATCTATTTTTGATGCTAGAATACATGAGAATATGTAGATATTGTAAACTGAAAACCCCTTTCCACAACCATAACATTTTAAGACTTCTCAGTTGGCCCAATGACTCTCAAAATCGAGTTATAATGAAAAAGACCCATCATGAACGATATACATTTATAATGGTTATGACGTTGATATCCATAATTCGAAATAAAGCAATGACGCAAATCTGATCGTAATATTTATAATGTCAATTATTATGCAATGTCTACGTTGTATAGATTTTGACTTTATAACGTCGAAAGGTTTTTGTTGGCAGAACCTTTAAGCTGAATGTATTATAAGTTTTGTGAGCAACAGATGTTCCAAATGTTTTACATAAAACTGTTGAAATGTTATCCTGGAAAACAGATTTAGAAGAGTTGAATAACATCATCACTGAGTGATTGATTTAAGCAATTCCAAAACCGATACTCTACAAGTTAATAATGCACTTCTCTTATTGTTTAGAGTCTTATTCTGCTTTTTTATATGCCTTTTAAGTTACGAAAGCTCGCGTAGGACCATAAGAATTGCGACTATTGTTAAAGATTATGTATTGGTCATTTAATGAAGGATTGTTGTTATTACACCTCTTGTTATAGACCTTAAAGTATATTATAATGTTGAGCGTCAAATATGTGACTATTTGGAAATACCTGAATGAGTATTAATAGTATTAAAAAAACTCCAAGTAAAATTAAAACTATCGAGATTTTGGTGAATCCAGACAAATACCATCACAAATATAACACCAAAGACGTGCGGACATCTGTCAGGTAAACGTCAGGGAAATCGAAATATTGTGGAATACGAAATCTTGAATGTTTTCCGATGACATAAGTAAAGATCAGATGATTATAAAAACTCATTGGAAAGTTTTGAATGAATTATAAAATGATGTGAATTCAATTCAGTATCAGCGTAACCGAAAGGGTGATAGCAAATTGGTTGACATGACAAATTCCCGTCCGGTATTAAAAAAATAAGCTATAAGGTTTAATTTGATGAAAATGTTCAATACTATTCATTTTAAAGGGTTCCACCGAGGTTAAATAACTTGTTAAATGAAATATTTATCAATGGGAGTAAATAAGTTTTGATAAATTACCTCCCTGTCTAACTTTGAGACAAGCTGGCATTAACAGCCTTCATGCAAGCATGAGACCGTCTTCGATCTTTAATTGCATATACAATGTTATCTCTTTTGTCAAAAACAGAATTTTCTTGTAACATGTACGATTCTGTCTCAAGCATTTAGAAACGCCGAGTCCATTTACCATCAAATGACAGTACTTCTAGTGAATAATACGCCAGTTTACTAATAGTTCTTCAATACGGGATGCATCTGTCGAGACCAAAACGTCACTAGTAGATGTTGTTTCCGATTCTATATGTTGTTACCGGAAGACAGCTACAAAAAGAAAATGCAGGTGAGACATCCATTAACATGATTTATTTATCCTGTGTCTACTAGAAGTAAGACAAATATCATTCACAGAAATATTTGCTTGTAATTACTACGAAATGTTTCCATTACCTGGTCGTTATTCTTGTTTGCACTTTTGACTTGCATAAATAAAGGCAACAGTGGTATACCGATGTTCAAAATTCATAAATCAATAGAGAAAAAAAAAACGGGTAACAAACTTAAACTGAGGGAAACGTATCAAATATAGGAGAATTACGACACAACAGAAACATCCGAAACGTAACACACAGAGAAACGAACTATAATGTAACAATGGCCATTTTCCTGACTTGGTACAGGGCATTTTATGAAAAAAATGGTGGGTTGAACCTGGGTTTTGTGGCATGCCAAACCTCCCGCTTTAATAGCGGTGTTAATCATAATATTAAAATTACAACATTACACGACAGGGTTATAATAAAGAAACAGATAAATGGGAGAAAATATAAGACAGGGAAACAAGGTGCATTGGTGGCATTGGTGGTTCAAAAACATCTGATGGTTCTTTTTAATGCGTAGAAAACAAATTGCCAAATACTAAAGAAGTTTACTCTTAAACAAATGTGACAACAATATGAATTCTATTTTAAAGTTATATCCGAGGTAGTGAACTACATATATTAAAATTATTGCCGATATTCAGAAATTATAATATAATTTTCAGTGATTTTTTACAAAATCGTAAATAGTGTAAAGTTTTAGATAAATCTGCCGATACTATACGTGTTATTTAACCGCATAATACATTGACTTACATTTTCATGTTTTACATCTTGTGAAAAAGAGGCGGAAGATACCAAAATATCAAAACTCAAAAGTCGAAAGAGAAGAATATAAATCAAGCCAAAAAAGCCCAGAAAATGATGAAAAGTCAAACCACAGTCTACAAAACCCTGCACGAATCTTCTTTAGCAAATCGTAAAATAGGCGGACAGTAGTATACCATAATGGATCTCTTCATGTATAGAGAGAGTTACTAAAAAAAAAATACGATGTTTATTACAATTGTGTTTTCCAGTTTTTTTGCTATAAAGTTGTCTGTCCTTAAAATAAAAAGTATACCGGTAATATACTGACGTTCTGCTCATGTAATCTTTGAAAAACTACATGTACAGAGGTAGCACTACACATAGTAATGTTTATCATGCAAGAAGAAAATAGACACTTATGACCTAAAGGGTGCCATACAACCAACATTATGTAGACCTTGGAAATGATCCGATTGCAATTACATAATCAGTTGTGATACCTGAAATACCAAAGTGCTAGAGAGTAAGATATTTATCAAGAAAGATGCAAACAGACATTTATATCCGTAAGGATGACATAAAACGAACGATATGTTAACACTTGATATGATCCGATGGAAATTACACAATCGGCTGTGATACCTCAAATACCACAGTGTTGCAAATAGACATTTATATCCATGAGGATGACATAAAATGAACGATATGTAAACATTGGATATGATCCGATGACGATTACACAATCATCTCTGAATATTAATGTTATGTAACTGTTCGATAAGCTTAATTAAACTAACCCAGGGTAGGAAACATTTTGCTGTGTTTTCCCTGAATCAGTTTGACAGTACTAGAGGTCGGTCATTTAAAAATGCATCAACCATATCGTATACGTTGACGTATCCGCATCTACAGATTTATCAAAAAATATTATGTTATATCGAGCTTAAGAACACTTTACGTTTGAAACAATCAAATAATCACTTTCAAAATTTGCAATAGTTGTGTTTTGTAAAAATAATAATAAGGGGGTGTATCAAATACAGGGATGGGATATTATGGGGATTTAGTTTTTTTAGAGTGTTTTAACCAACTCTATTAGAATCATGGTCATAATTTTAATGAAATGCAATAAATGATTACATGCTTTCAAAAGTTGATGATTGTAATGCTGTATGCAAAGTAAAATTAAAATATTATCACCAAATAAGATATCTAATTGACACCAATATTTTTAATCAATGACTTTCACAAGATACATGATGGAAACTATTATGATGCATAAGCTTTTGATTCTCTTATGAGATTGGAATGTTTCGAAAATATTCGTTTTTTATGATATGCTCGTTATGATTATTTTACCTTGATTCTTTTGTCTATTTTCAGCTTTTCTGTCCTTCGGTTTCTGACAAAATGCACTGTCTTAATCTCTAAAAACGCAGTGCTAGTAACATAACCTGTTTATCACGAATGATGCAAATATACATTTATAACAGTAAGAATGACATAAAACGAACGAAATGTAAACATTGGAAACGATCTGATGACGATTATACAATCGGTTATGATGATGGATATTAATATGTAGTTGTTTGACAAGCTTAATTAAATTTCCTCAATGATAAGGTGTTGTTGCTGTTATTCCCAAGAATACGTTTTATAGTACAAATTGTGTTAATTTAAAGGTGAAAATACTGACTAAATATAAAACCTTTAAAGAGAAAACCGTGCATGCAAATGTCATTTGAGCCGTCTTTGGTTCTATTAAAACGATAAATGACTTCTGTATGATAAACTTTAAGTAATGCTGAACATAACAAAGTGCTGCACTGATGTTTTGACAAGACATTTCCAACATATGTACATGTATCCATGCTATTAAATTTTGAGACCAATTTTTTAGCCGGTTTTTCTAAAAGCCGACGATCGTCTGAAGTATAATATAAAAACAAAATAGTTGATGTATGTTATGTACTTTATAACTTCATACTGTTTTTGCTTTAATAAGCGTGGCTTTATTAATTCAACCCTAAATGAAATGCCGTAGCGGAGTCCTTACCGTCTACGTTTGTAAGCAGGCGGACATGGTTTTGTGTCTTGTATGTATGACAACTCGTCAAACTCAAACACTCTCACTTAGGATTACAACTTGCATCCCATTATCAAACGCACACCATTAAAAAAAGAAATGTATTTAATCATGAGATAATATTCTTCTTCTCCTAATAAATTCCTTCTTTCTCGGAGCACCCGTGTCACAAAGAGGAAAAACTCTCAACACTCGAAAACAAAAATTCTCTTAGTTATTTTTCCGTTCTTGACGCACCTGTATCAATTTAATTTTGTTATATTATGTACCAATTTCAGCCTCGTCTACCCGTGCCTTGGCGCTCGTATTGAATTTGTCCCGAGCTGAGAGTATGCTGACTTTTGAATCTATTGTTGCGTTATCCTCCTTGATTCTGCGGAATGAAGTATTTCTAAAAAAATTTCAATACTATTACATCAAAATATTTGTAAACGTCTCAAAATATTAAATAAGTCAAAATAATACATTTCCTATTTCATATGTTTATTCAATGTGTAAACGTTTCTGGTCTTTGAAACTACTGGTGAAATACTTAACCTTGTTAAACGTATTATAAATATAAACATATAATACACTGTTCAACTTCAATAAATTTGACGACGGATGCCAAGTGATGCGCATATTTGACCTTAGAGTCTATATCGCTCACCTTTTTTAATAAATCTTTGAACTGGCTACATCGCCAGTAACATACATCTATAACACTAAAGAAAGAGACCGATTTCATTTAGCCGCATCCCCTCTAAAAATAAACAAAGTAAGAAATTTTGTTACTGGTCATAGACAATCTATCGAATAAAATCTCTTTGGAATATGAACTTTTACAAATTAAGATGCTGATAGCTGCATAAACGCAGATTTTGTCTTTTAATCATGTAAGCGATAAAACATGCTTATGTGGGAGTTGTTCCGCTCGGTGTTTTCAGTCCTTGATTGTATAAGCAGCTGTCCAGAAATAATATTGTGCAGCAGCTAAAATAATTATCTTCAACATTGTGATGTGCGTATTGAAGTCCATCTCTGGTGATTTTTGCGTTGTAGTGTTTGCACCAATGAAGTAAGGTATTTTGGTGATTTAAATTAAAATTTAGTGAGAATTATGCTGATTTCAATTGTTAAACGTTCACCAACATATGTAAACACGACATTGGCATTCGAGTAATACACTCACTATGAATGAAGACATACGAAAGTACAGGAAATAAAACGAGGAAGTTGATTCCTAAAATTTTGTTAATATTTGATAATTTATGTTTTGTATGATATGAACTATTATACATGTATATGCGTATCAAACTTAAATACTGATATTGAATCAAAGAATGACTTGATTATTTATTGTTCAGACATATTAGATGATGTTAAGATCAAAATGACCATTCCAGAAAAATTTCATTTACTGGTGATTGTTAGTATGATTTATATATAAAGACAACAGTAGTATACCGCTGTTCAAAACTCATAAATTCATGGACAAAAGTAAATCGGGCAAACAAACTAAAACCGAGGGAAACGCATTTAATATAAGAGGAGAACAATGTATAAGGTGAAATGGACAGTAGCAATATTTCTCAAGTGGAACGATTGTGAATCAAAGTCTGGCGTATTACTTATAGTGCTCTATTATATGCTAATAACGACTTAAAGATGTTCTTTTCGTTGTACGTTTGTTACTCTATACTCATTATGTTATAGTGTTACCTGATTGAATATGACACACATATAACACATTCATAAACTTATACTTAATTCATTTTCGTATGTGTAAATAGAAAAGTACAGCTGAATGTGTAACATGGGAGAAAAAGGCCATTACAATATGGAACACAAACAGAATATCATGTAACAACTGTCTCCATGGAGTAATTTTAATTGGTTATTTATAGATATATAATGGAAGCTGTGAAGATGTAGGAATTTGTCATTTGAGAATTGAATGCTTCTTTTTGTAAACTTATTGGGGTGTAAAAGCGTTGACCGATGTACATTTTGTATGAATCATACTAAAATTGTTCGCACGGTCAACGCTTTTACAACCCTATAAAGTTTCAAAAAGAAGCATTCAATACTTATAATTACATATTTTAGCTATGATCATGAAAACACGAATTTTATATTTTTTTTTATTTTATTCACCTGTGAACTTTATTGTGGGACCACGTGTTATCATGAATGAAAAGTTTTATTGAGTGATGCAATTGCTTACGGAACAACACGTGATGTGCAGTTAGCCAATCTCAATAAAGTATTATAATAAATCATACATCTAATGTAATTATTCTTTTATAAAATTGGAATGTTTCGATACTATTTTTTTGTATGCTATGCCCGTAATGATTGTTTGACCTTGGACCTTGTGTCTAGTTTCAGCTTGTCTGTCCTTCAAAATGACGGTTTCTGACTAAATCCACTATCTTAATCTTTAAAAACTCAGTGCTAGAAGCACAGTATGTTTATCATGTAAGACGCAAATAGACAACTACAACCATAAGGATGACTTAAAACGAATGATATGCAAAAATTGGAAATGATTCGGTGACGATTGCACAGTCGGTTATGATGATTAATATTATGTAAATGTTTGATAAGCTTAATTGAACTTCCTTAAGGATGAGGGTTTGTTGATTTTTTCCCCAGAATAAGTTTTATAGTACAAATTGTGTTCAAAGGTGAAAATCCAGGCTATAAATAAAACATTTAAGAAAACCATGCATGGAATTGTCATTTAAACAATCTTTCGTTCTTTTAAAACGACAAATGACTTGTATGAAAAGCTTGAAGTTAAGCTGAACATAATAAAGTGCTGTCCTGATGTTTTTATGATAGAAATTTAAAACATATAAATCTATACTAGAGGCCAGTATTTTTTAGCCGGTTTGTCTACGAGCAGACGATTGTCTGATGTATTATATAATAATAAACACTAAGTGTATATAATTTACTTTATAACTTCATACATAAATTGCTTTAATAAGCGTAGTTTTATTACCCCCCCTCCCAATAAAATTCCGTAGATGATTCCTGACCGTCTCCGTTTTGTAAGCAGGCGGACATGGTTTTGTGTCTTGAATTTATGACAATTCGCCAAACTCAAACACTCTCACTGATTATAACAATTTGCATCACTTTATCAAACTTACATCCCTCCAAAAAAAAGAATTTAATCAACGGATTATTTTCTTATTCTCTTAATAAAGTCTTCCTTTCTCGGAGCACCCGGTGTCACAAAGAGACAGAACTCGCACCACTTGGAAACAAATCTTCTCTTAGGTATTTGTTTGTTCTTGAATCACCTGTATAACTCTTATTTATAATTTAATAATGTATCAATTTCAGCCTCATCTTCCCTTGCTTTGGCGCTTATATTGAATTTATCTCGAGCTGACAATATGCAGACTTTTAAATATATTTTTGCGTTATCGTCCTTGATTCTGCGGAATGTAGTATTTCAATTTTTTTTTCAATACTATTACATTAAAATATTTGTAAACGTCTAAAAATATTTAATAAGTCAAAATAATACATTTCGATTATTACATTTTTATTAAATGTGTAAAATTTTCTAAACTTTGAAATTACTGATGAAATACTTTACCTTGTTAAACGTATTATAAATAAATACAAATATATAATGCACTGTTCAACTTCTATTAATTTGACGACGGATGCCAAGTGATGCGCATATTTGACCTTAGAGTCTGTATCGCTCACCTTATTTAAGAAATCTTTGGACTGGCTACATCGCCAGTAACAAAAATCTTATAAAACTAAAGAGACTGATTTCATTTAGCCGCATCCCCTCTAAAACTATACAAAGTAGGAAATGTATGTAATATGAAGTAAGCATGTAGTGTTTTGTACGTCTCAAATTTGTCTTTGAAACATTTTTCCCGCAGACAACGCCAACTGTTTTAGAAAATAACCATATGCTGAGACCGTTATCGATCCGTTTATGTATGTATGAAATAACCCCATTTTTAATACTGGTTTTAGACAATCTATCGAATAAAATCGCTTTGGAATATGAACTTTTAAAAACTAAGATGCTGATAGCTTCATAAACGCAGATTTTGTCTTTTAATCATGTAAGCGCTAAAACAGGTAAATGTGGGAGTTGTTCCGCTAGGTGTTTCAGTCCTTGATTGTATAAGCAGCTGTCCAGAAATAATATTGTGCAGCAGCTTAAATAATTATCTTCAACATTGTGATGTGTGTATTGAATTCCATGTCTGGTGATTTTTGCGTTGTAGTGTTTGTACCAATGAAGTAAGGTATTTTGGTGATTTAAATTATAATTTAATGAGAATTATGCTGATTTCAGTTGTTAAACGTTCACCAACATATGTAAACACGACATTGGCATTCGAGTAATACACTCACTATGAATGAAGACATACGAGAGTACAGGAAATAAAACGAGGAAGTTGATTCCTAAAATTTTGTTAATATTTGATATGAACTATTATACATGTATATGCGTATCAAACTTAAATACTGATATTGAATTAAACAATTATTTGATTATTGATTATGTATTGTTCAGACATATTAGATGATGTTAAGACCAAAATGACCATTCAAGAATAAATTGATTTTCATATATAAGATGAAATTGACAGTAGCAATATTTCTCTGGTGGAACGATTATGAATATCTGAGTAGCATGGGTTGGAATCCCGGCGAGGGAAGAACAAAACATTTGCGAATTCAAATTTACAGATCTAACAGTGTTGGGTTAATGTTGATGTTAAGGTAGCAATACACAGTTAGAAGTTTAGTTTCGCATTATGGCCCCTGTGAATTTTTTAAATATGAAAGTTTTTGTACAATAAAATTGATTTTTAGATAATTAAAGAATAGTATAGCATTCTTAGTGGGTTTATATGAACATTTTGATTGATTTAAACATGTTTTATATGCCATTTCTATGATTGACAGTCCGTATTTTCCTATCCGTACCGTTCATAGGTCTTTTGTGACATGTTTACCCCCCTTTTTTGCTATATTTTGTATCTAAGAAATGCAGATTGTTGCCATGGTTACACCCAAAAGGGATCATTTTTCACCCTTATGACCATTAGATTGGAAGATTTTCTTTCTACAAGTATATACATGCATAACACACATATAAAGCCTTCTTTGTTAGACAGGAGGGAAAAGAGGGTGTTTTTTCCTAACTGTGTATTGCTACCTAAGGTGTCAATAATTTTTGTACAACAGATCCGGATTTCGACAATAAATGTCTCTTCAGTGATGTTAGGGATCGAAACGGTATTAGGAAGGCCATATTTAATTTACCGTCATTTTTAGATTGACTCTTGAATTTTAAGAGTCTTAGGATGAATGGATCATTTAAACCGGAGGGAAAATATGATACAAGCCCAAACGAAAAAATATAAACAAGTCTAAATTGAAAACTACGTTCAAACCTATGATTGCGTTAAAAAAGAAATCGCAATTTGTATACGTGTGCATGTAAACAAATTTCGTTGTAGAAGGGTCTAAATACAGCACAAACAACATTTTCCAAAATACTAAAAAAGTGAAAAAGTATATTTAAACAAAATGCATTTGACTAACAGGTCGAACAACTGATGTTCTATAACCCTGCTGAATGCCATTAGCGATGGCCAAATAAAATTGATCACAAGATGTAACAAAATGGATCTTAATATATAACCTTTAATACTAAACAGAAATCAATTAACTAGTGGCCAAGATGTTATGCCACAAACATAAGGTGTCAATAATTTTTGAACACCAGATCCTTATTTCGACAAGAAATGTCTCTTCAGTGATGTTAGGGATCGGAACGGTATTTGGAAGGCCATATATAATTTACCCTCATTTTAAGATAGACTCTTGAATTTTAAGAGTCGTAGGATGAACGGATCATATAAACCGGAGGGAAAATATGATACAAGCCCAAACAAAACAAAATCAGTCTAAATTGAAAACTACGTTCAAAACTATGATTGCGTTGGATACAAACTGCAATTTTTATACGTTTGCATATATATTATATATATTTACAACTCCTCTAAACATCAACCCAACAATGTTAAATCTGTAAATTTGCTCTTATATATATATATATATATAACGACTTTAAGATGTTCTTGTTGTAACAATTTTGTTATTCTATGCTCGTTCAGTTCTACTTGATTAAATATGACACACAT
Source organism: Mytilus trossulus (assembly GCF_036588685.1). Classification (NCBI taxonomy): domain Eukaryota; kingdom Metazoa; phylum Mollusca; class Bivalvia; order Mytilida; family Mytilidae; genus Mytilus; species Mytilus trossulus. Next base: position 44,072,076 of record NC_086374.1, on the reverse strand, counting down.
ATAACACATTCATTTACTTATACTTCATTCATTTTCGTATGTGTATATAGCATAGGAAAGCTAAATGTGTATCATGGGAGAAAAAAGCCATTACACTATTGAATACAAACAGAATATTATACAACAGTTGTCTCCATGAAGTGCTTTTAATTGGTCTTTTCTTTGCCTTTAACATTTAAACGACTTTATCAATATACCAATGTAGTAGGTATCATATTTATAAATTTATCAGTGCATTTTGTTGCAGTATTATAACAAAGTGTCACAAAAAGTTTGAAAAAAAGGATTCGTGTCAATGATTTAATTTATTGCCTTTAAAAGAGTAAACCATCACATGATTTTCTTATTTACGAATGTACATGTAAATAATTCGAAGATCGAGAAGAAATCACACATACCGGCGAATATTAAAAAGACACTATCATTTAATACTAAGATTTGTTCATGTCACGAAAGACCATAAATCTTTCCCTTAATTGACATTGTTAGTTCTAAACCATTGCTTTTGTTTTATATTTCAGGGTTTTACAAAGATTTATAAACAGTTCTTTCCGTTTGGTGACCCAAGTAAATTTGCTACCTTCGTTTTTAATGTTTTCGATGAAAATAAGGTAATATTAGTATTTGTATTGTTGTTGAGTATAATAGATTGACAGACACCCATCTAACACCTCCGTTTAAACTTTATAAGACAGTTATTATAATGTTGGACATTGAAATAAAAAAAAATGTACACACATAGCGCAACAAGTGCATACTAAGATCCAGTTCGACAAGCTGTTAATGCACACAAAAAGCAAATAAAAAAAAATTCGAGGAAAATCTTAAATGGAAAGTCAATAAGTGAGTATCAAAATTAAAATTTCAAAGGAATGGATAAAAATGTCGTATTCCTGACTTGGTACATGCATTATCTTTTGCATAAAGTTGTGGATTAAACCTGGTTTCATAGTTAGCTACAATCTCTCACTCGTATGTTACAAAATTAAACGTAAAACAGGATATAACGACGATGATGTAAACTCTGCATTTTTATTTAGTTGATCGATGTAAAAAAAAAAAGGGGGACCCCGATCACACTAGAACTTTTATGTACGAAATTGAGAAGCGCAGATGATGAATAGTAAACTTGACCTATCACAAAGAAAAAGAAAACCCTTTATGCCAGTGTTTGGTCGTATTTACGAACATTTGAATAATATAACTTCAATTTGATGACGATAAATCAAATAATGTGCCTTCTTATTCTTCCTTTTTATTCTTTTGCAACATCCTAAAACGGTTCGGTTTTTTTTTATGCAAATGGGACTTTGTACCAATAAAAAAAATAACCCTTGTGGCTAAATTTTGAGTAATACCAGATTTTATAAAAGAGGCAGCATTACAAATAAATGCAGTAAAGCTAATTAAAACTTTTATCATTTCCTTAAAAATAAACATTACAGAATTATATAAAACAACCTCAAACTCTGATTCATTTATACATTAGAGAAATAAAATCTCGTTACATGAATGAGAAAAAAATACCCTTTAGTTAAGTCATAGTTCTACGCAAATTTAGAAACTTATCATTTCCATAAATCAACCAAAGTAACACGACAAATACTTTCAAAGATTCTAAGCCTAAGATACAAAGCATGAAGACCAATACGTTATACTAGTAGATACATTGTTTGTTATTTGTCTTATTTTGCGAAGTGCACACTTTTTATGTCCTCGAATACCATTAAAAATGTTAAAGATAGTTTTGTAGTAATATAATATTCATTTGTGTGCGATTTAAGAATTATAACCAGTAAATGAAACAACTTGGGCGTTTGTTTTTAGTTTTTAAGAATAAAAATGCTTTTCTTGGCAATCAACCGAATGATAGAAACATCGATGTTTATAATCGGCTTTCGTTTCACAATTATGCAAATAAAAATATTTTGATATATAATAACATGGTATAAGTTAAATATAAGATGTAACTGTTATGAAAATATATATCATCGATATCAGTGATGTATATATATCATCGATATCTGTGATGTATATTGACAACATTATCGTGAATAACTAGTCTTAAAGATTTAATAAATAATAAACTTTACATCAAATACTTTTCTAATTTATAGCCACCTGTGTTTCACAAATCATCTCAAAATCTTTTAATATTTCGAATACGTGGTAAAAATGTGCGATTGATTCAATTCCACAGATTGTTTTTTTCCTCAAAGGTAGTAACGTTAGCGGATGCACATTTTGGACAAATGTCACTCTTGTGATGCTCAATACAAACATATTTTAAAATCCAAAACTCATTAAAAAGAAATGAAAAATTGATAAATTCAATAAAATACAAAAAGTATATAGAATCATATTCAAAACAGTGTGGTCCTGGCCATTGATTGACGACCTAAACTATCCCATTGACTGGGACAGATTAGGTGAACGTTTGTCGGAAAGAATCACTGCTCACTATGTACTTGTTAAGGACACTGAATCTGTGGGGTCACCAAAGGTTCTCAACACCTAAAAAAAAGCAATTCGAAAAACGAATCCGGAATAGTACGATATGTTGATTTATATCAATAATATAAATCAAAACATAAAGGTTATTCCTGAATAATTTTTATACGACCGCAAATTTTGAAAAAATTTTCGTCGTATATTGCTATCACGTTGGCGTCGTCGTCGTCGTCGTCGTCGTCGTTGTCGTCGTCGTTGTCGTCGTCGTCGTCCGAATACTTTTAGTTTTCGCACTCTAACTTTAGTAAAAGGGAATAGAAATCTATGAAATTTTAACACAAGGTTTATGACCACAAAATAAAGGTTGGTATTGATTTTGGGAGTTTTGGTCCCAACATTTTAGGAATTAGGGGCCAAAAAGGGCCCAAATAAGCATTTTCTTGGTTTTCGCACTATAACTTTAGTTTAAGTTAATAGAAATCTATGAAATTTTGACACAAGGTTAATGACGACAAAATAAAGGTTGGGATTGATTTTGGGAGTTTTGGTTTCAACATTTTAGGAATAAGGGGCCAAAAAAGGGCCCAAATAAGCATTATACTTGGTTTTCGCACAATAACTTTAGTTTAAGTGAATAGAAATCAATGAAATTTAAACACAATGTTAATGACCACAAAAGGAAGGTTGGTATTGATTTTGGTAGTTTAGGTCCCAACAGTTTAGGAATAAGGGGCCCAAAGGGTCCAAAATTAAACTTGGTTTGATTTCATCAAAATTGAATAATTGGGGTTCTTTGATATGCCGAATCTAACTGTGGTTGTAGATTCTAAACTTTTGGTGTCGTTTTCAAATTGGTCTACATTAAGGTCCAAAAGGTCCAAAATTAAACTTAGTTTGATTTTGACAAAAAATGAATCGGTTGGGTTCTTTGATATGCTGAATCTAAAAATGTACTTAGATTCTTGATTATTGGCCCAGTTTTCAAGTTGGTCCAAATCATGGTCCAAAATTAAACTTTGTTTGATTTCATCAAAAATTGAATAAATGGGGTTCTTTGATATGCCAAATCTAACTGTATATGTAGATTCTTCATTTTTGGTCTTGTTTTCAAATTGGTCTACATTAAAGTCCAAAGGGTCCAAAATTAAACTTAGTTTGATTTTAACAAAAATTGAAATCTTGGGGTTCTTTGATATTCTGAATCCAAACATGTACTTAGATTTTTGATTATGGGCCCAGTTTTCAAGTTGGTCCAAATCAGGATCTAAAATTATTATATTAAGTATTGTGCAATAGCAAGTCTTTTCAATTGCACAGTATTGCGCAATGGCAAGAAATATCTAATTACACAATATTGTGAAATAGCAATTCTTTTTTTAATTAGAGTTATCTTTCTTTGTCCAGAATAGTAAGCAAGAAATATCTAATTACAATTGTGCAATTGCAAGATTTTTTTTTAATTGGAGTTATCTTTCTTTGTCCAGAATCAACTTAAACCTTTGTTATATACAATATACAATGTTTATTCACTTTTTACTACCAACTGATAAATTAAAATAATCTTTACCATTCAATGATAACAAGCAGTTTTTTTACATCTTAATATTTTATGATGTATTTAAATGAGTAGTTATTGTTGCAAACTCCATTAGAAATTTTAATTGATATTAGTTTTGAAATAAGGGAAAGGGGGATGTGATTAAAAAAATTGGGTTCAATTTTCTCATTTGAAATTTCATAAATAAAAAGAAAATTTCTTCAAACCTTTTTTTTGAGAGGATTAATATTCAACAGCATAGTGAATAGCTGTAAGAGAAAACAAAAATTTTAAGTTCATGAGAACACATTCATTCTTTGTCAGAAACCTATGCTGTGTCAACTATTTAATCACAATCCAAATTTAGAGCTGAATCCAGCTTGAATGTTGTGTCCATACTTGCCCCAACCGTTCAGGGTTCAACCTCTGCGGTCGTATAAAGCTACGCCCTGCGGAGCATCTGGTTCGAATTATTTTATTATTAAAGGCGTTAAGAACCTTAAATTTTGGTGACCCCACAGTTTAAATTCTATAATAAGTAAGAAGTGAGCAATGGTCGTTACAGACAAACGTTCACCTAATCTGTCCCAGTCAATGGGATAATTTAGGTCGTCAATCAATGGCCAGGACCACACTGTTTTGAATATGATTCTATAGTCAAAGCCGGTAAGGAATCAGAGATTTGCTAAAAAAAATAAAAAAATATCAGTAAATTTCAATAATGTGATATCTTCATGTTGATACCGGTTTTAAAACACTGGCCAATTGGTTGATGTCACCCTTGTGGTCAAATAGTCCACCATGTCCCTCATTATACCGTAAAATGATGCTTATACACAAAAATGTTAAGATCTGCTCAAATAGCTCGATGTGTTTTAACTCATTTTAGACAGGCAAAAGAGATTTTGTTTTACATTACATATAATTAAACATTTTGATTGCATTTATTTTAGGACGGTTTTATAGAATTTGGAGAATTTTTACAAGCTTTATCCGTGACCTCTAGAGGAAGCGTACAAGAAAAGTTACAATGTAAGTGAGCACACATTTTCCCGAATTTATTTATTATCATTGGTCACAATTAACCGTTGCAGAATCTAAATGCATTGTTTGTATAAATATTAAAAACTAGTTCGATACAGATCATTAACAATGGAAATTAAACTAATGTTGTGACGTTATTTTACAAAACAGTTAAAACTACCTTTGGATCCTTTAGATCCTGAAAGGACGAATTGATGAAAGCAAACCAGAAAGTGTTACATCCTTGTAAGATTATCTTGTCTTACATGCATGAATATGACAGTTGTTATCCATCCATCCATTTGATGTGTTTCAGATTTTGATTTTGACATTTGATTAATGACTTTCCGTTTTGAACTTTCCGTGAAATTCGGTGTTTTTGTTGGTTTACTTTTAACGTCATCATTGTTGATAGTAATCAAATATTATATTTCGGTTTTACTGTCCTGTTGTGTTATGTTTATCTTTTGAAACAATTAAAGCAGCAAATAATCTTTCATCATTCAACACACTTGGAATATAGTCAATATATATCTTCTTCATGTGAATGCATTAACACCTTAAAACATAGAAATTAGATTTCAACAATATACACATTCTTCAACTAATAAGTTAACATTTATATTTCGTTAACAATAATGGTGCAATGGTTAACCAGTCGTAGTTATGCACATTAAAAAGATACATCCAACTTATAAATACCAGTCCTTCATTTAAGATGATTTTCATGTAAACTTTGTTTCATTTTACTCTCTTTATCTTTCAATTAATCCTAGCACAGTTATACAATGTTTGTTGTATAACGTCAGCATTATTTAATTTGACATATTTTATAGTTCTGTAATGGTGGTCTGAAATAGCTCTTCAACACTTTTCTTGAAATAGGAAAAACTTGATTAACAAAAAGTAGTGCTGAAATAGAAGAACTTTAATTACATTAAAAAGGCTAACTCAAATATTAGTTAGTTAACAATGTAAATTTAATACTGCAATGATACATAAATATGCGCACTTTCTGTTGGATTTAAACCAGAGTGAAACAAGTTTGAAACTATACGATAACTCGTAAACAATTCGCCGTCTCAGCATCTAAACCGAACGTGACCTTGATTGGTCGTACTCTGAAAGGAAAATGAAGTCACGTCGTTGATTTTATTTTAATGCTTTGTGACTTTTTCAACAAACAATAATAATTTGGTATACGCAGAATACATCAGATTCTAAAATTGAATATTATATTATATCAGAATCTGATTTTTCAACTTACCTTTTCACCTTATTCTAGTGGTTTATATGACATAAGTATAATGATTTGTCTTTTATTATTAGGTCAAAGTAATTGGAAGTTCAAAAGTTTTCTAAAAAGAATAAGGAACACGGACAAAGCCATATTTACAAATGGTTTGGCATGCCATATAAAAATATCTTTATTGCTCAGAATATCAGTTAAATTAAAACCTTGAAAGATACTGATCAATGTTAAGCAATTGCTGGTCTTCTATCTTTTGACGTTGAAGGTTTTGAATTGTGTCCCACCAAAAGGGGAATGTAAAACCAAACACCGAAAATTTATTATAAACTAGTTCAGAGTCAAAGGAAGCTGCTCGTAACTAAATATTTCAATTTACATAGTATTGAGAGTGGAAATGGGGAATATGTCAAAGATACAACCCGACCAAAAAGCAAATAACAACCGATGGCCAACAATGGGTCTTCAATGCAGCGAGAAATTTCAGCAACCAGAAGCGTGCTTCAGCTAGCCACACATAAAAAATTTATACTAGTTCAGTGAAAATGGACGTCATACTAAACTCCGAAAACATTGTTCTGAATTTTTATTTCAGGGGCTTTCAAATTATATGACCTTGATAGTGATGGTTATATAACACGAGTAGAACTGTTAGATATAGTAGATGCCATATATAAAATGGTGGTATGTATTTTACGCAAATAATGTAATTGAACTTTGTATAGATACTTCATTTATTCAAGAGTAGTTTCCCCTTTTTTTCCGTTCTCATACTTCCTATCTACCATCTCCTTGTCTTCTAGGCTTGTAACGTGTATTTTTTTTTACCTCTTTTATATATGTGTTTTCCCTCTTTCATCATTTCCCCTGACAATCTCTTTTGTTGTTATAAGTTTTAAGATAGTTTGACATTTTGACTGGGATTGTAAAATTTTAATTTTTTACCGCGACAGCGATTTCCATATCCTCTGGACAGTTTGGCAATATTCTAAACCTTTATCCTGATCATTTAGTGTATATCTGTAAGTATATATAACGCCGATCCAATACATAACGCTCTAGTTTCTGAAATAAATTGAGAGACTGTTAGATACGCAAAACATACATTCGTATCCATGTAGTGTCACCATAAACATTACATTAAACGAGGGTCAGGAAAAAAATATGAGTTCATAAATAATTTTGATACATCTATGACTATTAAGTCGTTCCTACTCTTTTATCATGTGCTTGACCACAATCGAATGTATGGTTGATTGTGTTTAATGCCACTGTCAGCACTCTGCATCGGATGGCGATCTGTTCTTATTATTGAAGGAAGCCGCTGAGAACCACAGGCTTTCCGCATGAAAACTAACTATCCTAGTAAATTGAAATTGCCACCAGCTGGGTTAGCACTCACTTTAGAGTTGACAGTCTAATGATCACTGAAGATAAACTACTTTGTCGACTCGGCAACCGTGGCCCCTCTTGAAGAGATTTATCAATTTATTTGCACTTTACAGGCAAATGATAAACGACACGTTAACATACAAATTTTTCCTTTGGCAATACAAGCTATAGATATTATAGATATAATTGATGCTACCTGTATTACTTAAGTTAATAATGAAAGATGCCATCAATTGTCTTTAGAACTGGCTTCATATGATATGACAAAACTCGTCATATGATAAATAAGATGAAATGATATTAAGAACATAATCATACTAGCCAACTAAAGAAACGAAACACACTACTGGTTTTGACATATTTTCTTGAAACTATATATTCAAGTATCTTAGGTTATTATTTCCTTTCCTTGGCAAACCCTTTGAATCATCTACGAAATTCGAATTATTTTTCTCAAAAGTTTAAGATATCACAAACTAAACTTTTCAATTTTAGCTTTGATCAGACTTATTCTTTTTTTTTTATATAATATTTAAGATGAATTAATAGACATGTTTGTTTTGAGTTTTTCGAAAATAGGATTGAAAGATAGGAATAGGGTTGAATGTATTAATAAGTTTGGTGCCAATCGTTGTTGGTTGATTGATAAAAGGAGCTGCAGATTGTTTTTACCTCAAATACGGCAAAATATTGCTAAAAATTGAAAAAGACAAACTGACAAACCATAGTACACATTACACAACATAGAAAACTTAAAAAATAATCAACACGAAACCCACCAAAAACTAGGGATAATTCCATGTGCTCCGGAAGGGTAAGCAGATCTTCCTCAACAGGTGGCACTCGTCGTGTTGCTTTATTATACAAATCCGGTAAATAGTATAATTCGATAGATCACATTCAGGAAAAGGAATGGGATTGTAGTTACGTCAATGATATTGATGCATAAACAAAGAAGAAATTGATTACTAAATTGGTACTATGATTCGTTTTTTCCTGAAAAATCACATATTCGGTACAATTAGTAAAAAGTAATAATCGATCAATGAAAGCAGGTTCAAAACGGTTTCTAATCTTTCTTTGAAGTAAAGGGTCGCTGTTGAAATCTTTAGTAGAGGTCGATTATACAAATTACGTACCAACTTTCCAGAATTCCACCCGACCACTTAGTAAGCCCGGCATCACAATGCTTTATGCTATTATTCCGATAAATGTATATGAATAAAAGTCGAAAATCAATAACACCAGATTTTATCCCAAATCGCATATATTGTGATGAGTCTAGATCTTTGGAACTGAGACTTCAAATTTTTTTTTGGGAATGTTGTGTTGAATGATGCGGATCGTATCCGTAGCTAATCCAGCATCAAATCCGTGAATGTGTGACAGAGGCATATCATAATAGGTTCAGGGTATGATTTAGTCAGTTTTTTTGGACTTCCCCTTTTAACTTTTAAGTTTACATTGAAGTTCAATACATATGTTAATGACACCTACTGGTACTTTGGTATATTTTTGCTGGACAGCTGCTAAACTTTGAAGGCTGGGCAGTAATTAGTGAATTGTCAGCCAGCTTTTTGCATTTATTCATATAATGATTGATGTATTGCTGAAACAATTATTAATTGGCAATTATACAACATGAGTTGTTTATTCAAGTTCGATATATAGCAGACAAATTACAATTTTGCATCGTCTTCATATACAAAAAGTTGAAATTAATTTAAAAGAGAAAAATGCATATATCTTACTAATATTTGTCTGAATTTTGTTTATCAACAGGGTAACATGGTTAAGTTACCAGAGGAAGAAAACACTCCTGAGAAAAGAGTGAATAAAATATTTGACATCATGGATAAGGTAAGATTATCATCATTACTTGAGATAAGAACAAAATTGCATTTTGCTTTATTTACTGTAGTAAAAACAGAAACAAAATATAAAATGCGAACATTATGAGTGTGAAAAAGAGCTATCTCATTATTACTTTATATTCCGCATGTATTTTTCTCATTTGCTAGACAGGGTAAAGGTACACGCAACGAAAATGTATAAAAATAACTTGAATAAAATATTGAAACACTTTTTGTAATGTTAAATTAAGAGAATTCAAATTATACACACATTCACCTTGAAACAAACAATACTGCAACTAAAGGCGCGGCTGATACAAAATACAATATGAACTTAAAAGAAGCCGAAATTAAAAAAAGAGTAATCATCATTGTAGAGCATATCCATATGTAAACTCCCTCCTAATCCACATGTCGAATCCGTCTGATTGCCTGTTTATCATAGCAAATGAACCCATCATAAATACCAGGATTAAATTTAATATTTACGCCAGACTGGCTTTTCGTCTACAAAACACTCATTAGTGACGCTCGAATCAAAAAAATGGCTAAAAGGCCAAAGAGTTAGAAGTTGAAAAGCATTGAGGAACAAAAAGCAAGTGGTTGATAAACTCATCAAATTGATAGCTACTAATTAACCAAGTTTAGTAACGACTAAACTAATCATAAATACCAGGTTTTCAAAGCGTGTTCATAAAAGGACATTAGTGATGCTTGAATAAAATAAATAATAAGACCTAATAAAGTTTGAAATTGAAGAGCATTGAGGGTCCAAAATAGGGAAAGGTTTTGCCAAATACAGCTTTGTTTAACTATTCCTGCTGTAGCGATACTAAGTATGTCGAAAAAATCAAAGAACTGGTATAATTTAGAAACCATGGTGGTTACATTCACCTCATTCTGATCGAAATAGTCTAAATTTTGATACTTAAATCTGCCATTATGAGATCAATTTCAAACTTGAATGGAATTGTTCCAGTGATACCATTTGAATTCATTTATAAAGGTACACTTCTCGATGGATTGATTGTGTGTTATAGTTTAAGTTGAAAATATGCATGTATATAACACCTAGGGGTATGATGTTTTTCGGTCAGTGTGTCCGTTCGTTTGATTGTCCCTCCGTTTGTACATATATCCCGCTCTTAGTAAGGTAGTTTTTTTTATAAAGTTGAAGTACAATTAACTTCAAACTTAGTTTCCTATTATATGATCTTTCTAATTTAATGACAAACTAGATTTTTTTACACCCAATTTCATTGTCCACTGACCAAGAAAATGATAGTGCGAGTGGGGCATCCATGAATGTTAAACCCTTTTTTTGTTACAAAACACATTTTTATTTAATTTACATTTTCTTTACTTTTCAGAATAAAGACGATAAACTATCATTTGAGGAATTCATAGAAGGATCTAAAAAAGACCCAACAATAATTCAAGCACTGACTCTTTACGACACACAAAATAACTCAAGCTAGGGGTAAACAAAACCCTTAATATCACAATCTCTCAATGAGAACCATATGTATGTCTTCCAAAACCATGATGATAGATTCATTGTAACACACTTGGGATAATGTGACTAATGTCAAACCCGATATCTGAGTTACCATGGAAACAGAACCCCTTTTAAAGAGGAAGACCAAAGAAACGCTTTCTGTACACAGACAGCGTTACTTAACTCGACTGTTTTCCGAAAAAAAATTTTAACTACGGTTTTTTAATTTTTATATTTTGTCGATATTTGTCAGTATCACGAATTACCTGTATATCATATACCATGTACCATGACAGATTATTCGGCAGAAGTAGAAAAAAATACTAAATATATACGATTTAACAAACTGATACTAGTTTACAAATATACCTGCTAAACTAATGTGTAGTAGTGTAGTAGTATAGTCATCAAGGCCAATCATCTAGATACAAATAGTAGGATGTTCTAGCTTTGTACAAAAAATAAGGATAACATTTTTCCGATTTATAAATATCTTTGTTATTGAATATAATTCTGCATAAATTCTAAAATACAATATATTCGAAAGAACATGCATACAATTCGAAAGGTGAAGGTCAATTAAAAATAATAACAGAATGTTTACGAAAAGGCTTAGTACGTAGTTATACATTTGTAAGTGTTAATTCAATAGAATGACTTCAACATAAACTATACTGCTGTGATATAGCTCAAATGTAAATCTAACATTATATATGCTTGAATGTATTTAAAGTTTATTTATTGTTTAAAAAACAAATGTGACTGAACTGTAACAATTTGTTTTCAACTTGTTTGTATACTGTAACAGATAATGTTGATCAACCTTTAGGTTGGTGGCTTTTCTTCATTTTGAAAATAAAATGTTTATGAGATGGATCGCATCTTTACTTGGAGGTTTTCAGTTGCCAACCTGGATATGATTAATACATAATAATTTTCCTGCTAGATATTTCAAAAATTCAAACATAAAAACTAAAGTATCATTTTTAAATCTTATAAACAGAAATTACTCCATAACTTTAATCAAGTAATAGCTTAAGTGATAAGGGGAATAAATAACAAATGTTTTTAATATTATACTCCGCTTTGTAGTTGTCATTGTTCCCCTCATTTGTTCGATTGTTCGTCAGTTCATTCACTGTATCCGCATTGCCACCAAAGAAAAAAAATGATCAATGGAATTATTGAAGAATCATTAGTATTTTTTATCCTAGGTGCATCTCCTGTTTATTTTTTCTTCATTTGAGATTTTGATCTTTAACAGCAAAATATGAACTCTGTCAATATATCAGAAGGGGAAAACATTGTGTTCGGGACCTCGTATAACAATGAACTTATCTGAGGAAAACTTTTTTAATCTTATTGTCCATTTCTTTTTTCTATCTGACTAAATTGTGATTTTACACAGCAAAACAGAACAGAACAAATTAGAATGTGCTATGAATTTTGAGCGCTGGTGCTAGTTTTGTCTAGTGCTTTTCATTGTAATGTAAATGAATATATATCAAAGAAAATAATAAGATAAAACTTATCATCTAAATGATTTGTTTTGGATGTAACTAAACAAGAATTTTCATTCAATGAAATAAAACAAGAAATCCTGGATTGTATTTCAAACATTTATTACACTAAAGGATACTTATTGCAACATATTCGATTTTATGTTGATATTCTTCTGGTGAAAGGGAGATAACCGGAATTCAACGCATGGTTAAATCTTACAACTTTGATACATATGTGAAGTTTAGCCAAACACCTACAAGAAACATAGAACTTGCTAAAAAGAATAAAGCTGACTTCAGTATCTGACTTATAAATTACATAGAATTTTATATAGTGCATTTGTTAAAATTTGTTATTTATTAATGGGTTTTCTTTCTGGTACATGTAAACGGAAAATAATCTTATCTGAACTATGCTACTACGCCTGTTAGAATGTATTTTATATATTATCCTTACATTGTAGGCTAACATAATACTTAGGTATTCATTATGTATAAGTAATGTTGGACGTACAATGTGTAGTAACAGTATAAATATATACCATAGATGACGTAATTGAACATTTGTCAATCATTTTATTACAATGCTCATTTTCTCGATGTTATGTATGTGTTTATTTATCTTACACCTGTTTGTTTCCCAGTATATAGAACATAATTATGCAAGATGTATTTTATTTTATAAAATTGTTGACATTTTTCACATGTTTTTAATATATTACTTTTGTTGTTCATGGCGTGTTTCCTCACTCAAATACAATTTTTGAAATCCGTCTTTTTATTGTTATTTTTGTTTAATATATAGCAAAATTCAATTAGCTACTTAGTGTATATCTTTAATTTTGAGATAGATAAAGCTGTCAACTCAAGACATGTACAAAAATGTATACATACAGCTATTCACAAATTTACATTACTATTTTACCAGAAAAAAAAGAAATCGTCTTTTGCTTCCAGTCTCCAAGTACAGTCAGTTTTACCAGCTTCTACGACAAAAAGTACCAAGTCAGGAATATGAATTGTTATCCATTTGGACTTTCCGTTTTGAATTTTCCTTGGAGCTCGATATTTTTGTTATTTTTCCTTTTCGTATAAAACTAAAATGATACATTTTTCAGAGAGTGCATACACCACATTGATTATTGTTAACCTAAAAAATATTAAACGATGAGACAACGAAGTTTCTTGTCTAGATATTTCTTGAAAATATTAATGATGGAAATTTGAAAACAAAATTTCGTGAAAATACCAAGTTTTTATTTTTTATTTGTCAGTGTTCTATCCTTGAGTAAGTTTATATAAACCATATGGGATTTTTAAAAAATAACAAAAATATAAACGTTGCTTTAACGTTTCACTTGTGGTCGAATTTCCATAAAAATCGCCAAATTTGGATTAAGACCTGGGATAAATTCGTTATCTACGTTCACTACCCTTCGTCTAAGGGTGTACTATGATACTTCAGGGTGTAAAAATATCCAGATCTACGGATATGAACATTGACAAAATGTTCCCATAAAAAAAATGTATCAGAGATATTTCAAACATAATGTTATGTTTATTAACATTTGATTTCTAACTAGCGTATATGCAAGTTAATTTTTTGAGAACACAACAAATCGATTGAATACTGTTTCTATAGCCATTCTTTTAACTGCTACTATAAGAGGTAAAAATAGATTAAATTGAAAGAGGAAGTAAAAATTATTGGAAATTTACAAGGCAGAGCCAAAACGAAAGTCAACATAGATATTGATTTGGTAAGTTTGTGAAGGTTCAAGACATATATATATGAAAAAATCTCCGATATACCAAACTCATAAGATTAAAATTAAAGACAAACATACAACACCATGTCAAACGACGAAATAGAAGAAAAAAAGACAAACAAGATTAATATTATACTATAAGCATACATACAAAAGTCAAGACCGAGCAATATGAACCCCACAAAAAAAACGAGCTGATATCAGGTTCTCTGAAAGGGTTACCAGATTCTGCTCCAAATGTGACGTGTATTGACTGTCCCTCTGGTATCTGTCGCCAATCTTTTATAAAAAAAAAATATACATTGATACGTTAAATCATAATAAACTCAACAAAGATACCAGGATTAAATTTGATTTAAAAAAAGTTTTAAGTTTATTGAATAATGAATATTTATACTTTAATGGGGTTGAAGGCATACATACATCAACAAAATAAGAAAACAATAAAAGAAAAAAACATTATATACACCAAGCGACCATGAATGAAATGATGGCAGATTGGTTATTAACTCATATATGACCCTAAATTCAACATGTTCAATTTGCAAAAAATATTCAATTATGCAAGTTATTGTTCCATTTGTTTACTTATTCAAGAAAATAATAGTATACAGCTCTGTTAAAATGGAACAACTTCAAATGTTCTTTAATTGTATGTTCGTTGAGAATCACGAATTTTATGCACAGTATTTGTTGTGTTTTTCGAGATTTTCACACACATACAAACGTGTGGAATAAATCGCACAACTTGACATAACCTGGAATGAATTGAAACGTTAGACGAATCTTTACCTCACTTCATACAAAATCGCGCCAAAAGGACACTATATAATGTGTTAAAATATAAATGCTAAGTATATATATTTTTTTCGAAATACTAAGGATTTTCTTATCCCAGGCATAGATTACCATAGCTGTATCTGGCACAACTTTTTTGGAATTTTGGGTCCTCAATGCCCTTTAATTTTGTACTTGTTTGGCTTTATAACTATTTTGATCGAGCGCCTCTGGTGAGTGTTATGTAGACAAAAAAGCGCCGAGAAATATGGTTATATGCCGTTTGGCTTTTCTCCATTCTCTGATGAATTTTGAAATATATATATGTTGTGTACAAGTTGTAATTGTTTACACATTATAATTTCTATAGATTTTTTGTACAAGTTATCAGTGTCTTATTAACTGCTTGACACAAATGTATGACGCAAGCACATAGTCTTTTTATTTGCATATTTCTTTCATGTGTATACAGCTACACGATACAGTATCATACTAAGCATTGCTACTAAAAATATTATTAGATTACAAAAAGGCTTTTTATGGAAATGAATATAGTATAAGTAGAAGAATGGAATAAGAATGTAAACGATTTAGGTATCCTCATTTCAGTTTGGAGACAAGGGAAACAGCAATAAATTAAAGGTGGAAGTATATAAAATTGAATTTAAAACATTAAACTGTTACATTTTAGAAGATAAACCTGTATCACCTGGTGCGAGAAGGTATGTGCTAAAACAACTTATAGCTTATCTTGTACACAAACCCTGTACAAATTAATATGTTCAAACTTACATCTTGTACACAACATATATAAGTATAAAGCTGACAATTATTGCTTCAAAACATTATTTAATTTAAGTAATATCTAATATATTTCTTTTTAAAGTGTTTGGATTATTCATATTCAGAACTAACATGAGAATATGATGGGAAACAGTAAATCAACAAATAACACAGAAAACAGCACTGCCTCTGACCATGACAAGGAATCTACGGAGGGAATCGAACAGACTCAGTGCATTAACAATGATGTCATAATTTGTCATTCTATCATCGAAAATGAAGCACAAACAATGGCTGATGCTGCAAAATTATCGGTCGTGTATAATGACAATTTGAATAAATTAAATGATGATTTAGAATCAGCAGGTCAGTGTGAAAAACGAGCATCACATGGAAAAGAAGGCGAGATTTTTAAAACTTGCAGTTTACAAGAGGAACAACAACAAAAATATGATCAAACACAAGTATTGAAAGAAAAACATGAAACATCAGTTGCAGAAGTACATATTAAAGACCAACCAACTGACCAGAGAACTATTTCAAACATTGTCTTGCAAGAAAAGACAAAAACAAATAATTCTGGAGAACAAAAACATGAACAAGAGTTAGAACAGATAAAACAAACGACCCACCATGAAAACCTGCAAGTAACTGATAACGAACACCCAATAAGTTACATAAATAAACAATTGTCCATGGACGTTTATCGACAATGCCCGATATGCTTTGAGAGCGCGTACAAATGTCCAAAGCTACTCCCTTGTGGTCATACATTTTGTCTTCCGTGTTTGAAGGATCACGTCAGAAACAGAATTTCAGATGAGTCTGTCATTTGTCCAATGTGTCGCTCGAATATACACATTCCTGGCGAGGGAGTAAAAGGGTTTCAGGATAATTATTTCGTTAGTGCAAAGAATGTTTTAACTTGTGATGTGTGTCGTGAAAACATGAGTGAATGGCTCTGTAGTGAGTGTGATAAACGTATGTGTTTAATTTGTCGATGGGGTCACATGTGCAAAAAGTCTGCTTCAAAAGGGCCAAGAGATTTGTTTTCGTTGAGCATCGTCAGTGATAGTAGTGATACAGATTCTGATTCGTCTTCGCATTCTGTAAGGTCAAATGCGTCTTTACCTTATGCATTCACACAACCAATTGCACCATGGACAAAAATATTGGTTTCTGAACAAGCCAGTTTTAAATTAGAGGAAGGCACATGTTGCAATGGTGTTATACCCGTTTCACCAACCGAAGCTTGGCTATTTATAACAAATGAAGAATTGGAAACCTGTTCTTTTGGGTTGTATAATATCAACGGAAACGTGTTAAGAAATGTTGACATACAACCATCAGCGTATGGATTTGCTGTTGAGCAAACAAACACAATCCTGGTTTCATTTGCTCATGAAACTGTAGTTCGTCGTTTCGCAGGAAGTGAACCAAATATCATAATTTCCCCAAGCATATTTCACCCTGTAGGTATCGCAATTTTCCCAGATGATTCAGTTGTTATAACAGGTTTTGAAAAGGATAACGTCGCCGATGTTCTACTTGGTTGTGTTAAATGTTTTTTGCCAGCTGGGGAGGAAATGTGGAACTTTGATACGGGATATGATATCGTACCGATGCGAGTTTGCGTACTGGGGAACGATCTTATCTGCCTGTCATATTCTAACAATCATTTTGTTGATGTTCGCTTGAAAGATGGTAACGTAGTTGGCAAATATAATGGCAAAGATTCTGATGACGACGAATCGTTCACACCTGTTGATTTGTGTATTGGATCTTACGGTAATAGACCAGTTGTCTTGGTAACCGATAGTTACTCAGAAATTATACACATGATTTCATACGCAGCAGAGTTCGTTGGAGTTGTTCTTATATCCCCAGTTTCAGGATCGTCAGGTTTAGGAGAACCAGGGGCTATAGGTTGTGATTCAGATGGGAAACTTTGGGTTTGTCAAAGAGATAGTAATGTAATTTCTATATTTAATATTTGTAAATATTCAAATGTAATGCAGTAATAAAAATAATGGAGGTTAAACATTATCGTTACCTTCATTATGCTCAGTTTCACAAAATTAAAAAAAATATATATTAAAATATGTCTTGTTTTTTCCCGTTAAAAGAGGGACGAAATATACAAGAGGGTCAGTCAAACTTAAAAAAAATAGAAAATAAAACGTACTGACAATGCCATGGCTAAAAATGTAAAAGACATACAGACAAACAATAGTACACATGACACAACATATAAAACTAAAGAATAAACAACACGAACCCCACCAAAACCTAATGGTGATCAAAAGTGCTCCGGAAGGATAAGCAGATCCTGTTCCACATGTGGCACCCGTCGTGTTCTTATGTGATAACAAAAGCGGTAAATGGTCTAATTCGGTAGGTCACATTCATGAAAGGGAAGGAGATTGTAGTTGACGTGAGGAACATATCCGATATCATCTGTAAAACGGATATTCCAATTCGTGATATTGTACATGAATACAAATGTGACAAACTATTGAAAAATAATGTGACCATGCAAAAGATTTTAAAAGTAAGGACAAATAGCCGTATAAAAGTAATTTAATTAGTATTTTGGAAAAATTAAACATAAGTTAACAATTTTGTAACTTTTTTTTCGAATTATGTATATTATTGCATGTTAATAAATTTAAAAAAAAAAATACTGTTCATATTGATCTTGAAAATGCAAAATGTATATTTATATTACCATATCTTTAGAATAACAAAGTGTTTAATTGAGCAAAAAAAAAACCGCATTGTACCATGTTTTCAAGTCACACATGTGACCTTCTGTGCATATTGGAATATTATAGATTAGAAAATAACCGAAACAAGGCAGCGTATTTTAAGCGAATATAACTCAGTTCACTTCAACACCACCCCTTCCCCAATCCCAATTTAAAATAATCTGATACAAAGACCTTGTAGTCCACTTAAAAATACATCGGGGAAGCATACGGCTATGTGGATGCCTTTGTATGTTAAAACATTGAGACAAAATTCATATTCATACATGTTTAAAGTGAAAATGTTACAAACTATTTACATATTTGTCTATACAATATAACTATTCCTGCTGGTCCGGGACCACAAATATAGTCCCTAGTGTTGACAGTGGGTTACTTGCCATTCATTTTTATACACCTTCCAAATTTATTTCTCCATGTTTTTGATATTTGATTTTGCCATGTGAGTATGGACTTTCCGAATTGATTTTCCTCTAAGTTCAGTATTTTTGTGATTTTACTTTTTAATGCCTCAAATTACAAGTGTGGGGGGGGGGGGGGGGGAGTTGAAATTACACTGTAAAAAAATTTGGGTCCAGAACTTTAAAGGAAAGTAGTGATTTGGTCCAGCTCAAAAAGGTTTAAAATTAGCAGGTGGGCTTTTTTTTTTCATTTATGTTCTAAAAGAAATGCACTACGAAATAATTGTGGTCTCGGACCTACAACACATAATAAAATCATACCATAATGGTATGTCACATTTCTTATACTTCTAAAGCACACACCCTTTCCTGTGTATTCCCCCTTAAAAAAAACTTATAATAAATTGTTCAAATAAGGCCTTCGAAAATAGTGGAATAAATTACTTTTGGAGTGTCAAGAACTCGTTGGAAGTACTTGATAAATTGCATGCTTATATTGGTGATTTTGAATCTGTTCAAAGTTTTGATTGTTCTACCCTGTATACCACATTGCCTCACATTCTCATTAAGAAAAAATTCACACACCTAATTAAATGGGCATTCAAAAAATCAGAATGTGAATATATATGTTCAAACTCTTTTAGGTCATTTTTTAGTAGCAATAAACAAAAAAACTATGTTAATTGGACTTGCTTTGATACTATATATGCCCTTGAATTTTTACTAGATAACATTTTTGTTCGCTTTGGGGATTCCGTATATCGTCAGATTATCGGAATTCCAATGGGGACTAACTGTGCACCACTTATTGCGGACCTCTTTTTGTATTGTTACGAGTTACAATTTATGACAAAAATAAGCAAAGACCCATCAAAACAACATCTGATAAACAAATTTAATAATACTTTTAGATATTTGGATGATATTTTGGCTCTCAATAATGACGACTTCAGTATGTATATTAATGAAATTTATCCTGGTGAACTCACTTTAAATAAAGCTAATACTAACAATGACCACTGCCCTTTCCTCGATCTTGATATCTATATCACTAACGGAAAGCTGAATACTAAAATTTATGATAAAAGGGATGATTTTTCATTTCCTATCGTTAATTATCCGTTTTTAGATGGTGACGTTCCCTTGTCACCATCTTACGGTGTTTATATATCTCAACTTGTACGATTCGCTCGTGTATGTAACAATGTTTTAGATTTTAACGAGAGAAATTTATGTATTACTGAAAAATTATTACACCAGGGTTTTCGATATCACAAACTAGTCAAAACATTTACTAAATTTTATCATCGGTATAAAGACATCATTCGTAAATATAGCTCAACATGCAGACTTTTTATACGTTCAGGTATTTCACATCCAATTTTTTATGGAAATATTCTTTATAAAGCACAAAGGTGTCAGTATTCACCTCATAAACTTACAAAACCTTTGAATAGACTTATTAAGAAGGGATATAATTACGATACTGTTGTCAAGTCATTAAAGATTGCATATTTTGGCGTTAATATTGAGTCACTGATAAGGTCTTTGCGTCGGAACTAAACACATTTATTCTAAAAACAGTTGTTGGCATGACACGGGTTATGTTCTTCTCATATATGTTATGATGGTATGATACTAAACCCCTTACGGGAAGGATTGTGCCTGATGTTCATATGATGAAATCATAATCTTTCAGTCAGTTTAATTGAAGTCTGGAGCTGGCATGTCAGTTAACTGCTAGTAGTCTGTTGTTATTTATGTATTATTGTCATTTTGTTTATTTTCTTTGGTTACATCTTCTGACATCAGACTCGGACTTCTCTTGAACTGAATTTTAATGTGCGTATTGTTATGCTTTTACTTTTCTACACTGGTTAGAGGTATAGGGGGAGGGTTGAGATCTCACAAACATGTTTAACCCCGCCGCATTTTTGCGCCTGTCCCAAGTCAGGAGCCTCTGGCCTTTGTTAGTCTTGTATTATTTAAATTTTAGTTTCTTGTGTACAATTTGGAAATTAGTATGGCGTTCATTATCACTGAACTAGTATATATTTGTTTAGGGGCCAACTGAAGGACGCCTCCGGGTGCGGGAATTTCTCGCTACATTGAAGACCTGTTGGTGACCTTCTGCTGTTGTGTTTTGTTTTTTTTTTATTTTGGTCGGGTTGTTGTCTCTTTGACACATTCCCCATTTCCATTCTCAATTTTATACTATATTTTGTTGGGAAATAAACATATAATTAGTATTGAAGGTAAAGCCCATCACCTCGATCCCCACAGGAAAAAGGTACACTACAGAAACCTGCATAAATAAGTAAACTTTAATAGTACTGTAAATAATTTAAATAGCGAATACTTTAATACACACATGCACTATGTGTGACCCAGTTAGTCAACCATTCTGTTATCATAAATAGATAGCTAAAAACATTGAACGGTATGGTTCAATGACCCACAATTTAATAATAAATATAAAGTGCAGATAAAACCCCATGTACATTAATATAATATACGACAAAAGGACAAATACATTTATTTCACCTGTTAAAACGCACTTTGATCAATATTTTACTTTGATTATAATATCGTTCATTTGAGAGGGAAAAAATGATTTTGTGCTTTCAAAACAGGAAGTTCAATGCATGAGTGAGGTCATATTATGGAATTTGAAATTAAAAGTAAACAATGCCGGTCCCAAAAGAGGCTTTAGACAAGCACGCTTATCTCACCACTCAATTAAGCAACTATATCGACGGTTCGATTGACAAGGACCAGTATGAACAACTGTTAAATAGGCTCAAGTCTGTACTAACGCCAAAAGACAGAAACAATGCTAAAACAATCATGCATATTCTGGAGTCCATGGAGAAGAAAAGCTTTATTGCGCCTGGCAAATATGAGGATTTAAAAAAGATTTTAAACGAATTCGACGAACGAATAGCTCGAGATGTAATCGAACCAGTAGAAGAGGAAATTAACCAGATATTGGCAAGGAATTCGAAGAGTACCAATATACAACCTGAACTGCGCGGAGATCGTGACATAGGTCAGTATACTTTTCTCAGTTCTAACTTTTAAACGGGTTTAGATTTTGGTGAGGGGATACTATAATTGTGTGCTCCTTTCGTCGTATCATGTACTCATTTCAATTTCCGTTCTCCATTTTACTAAGTGGTGATTCAATTGATAACTTTGGAGTCATCGGTCTTGACTACACATATGTATTAATTAGTTTATCTACTTTGTTTCTAACATTATAACAACTTTCTTATATTTGTGTCTTTTAATTATTTATGTTTACATTTTAAATATAAGAACAGTCTATAACAATGAAAGACATGCTGAATTACAGAATTATTCAAAGAAAGAATTACTAATTACCAATTTCTATGATGATCTTTAGTGCTAGAATATAAAAATAAGAGGTGGTGGTATGATAGTCAAGGGGAAAATCACCAAAAAGTGACCCAGTCACGTACATATTGATGTCAACAATATACAAATAAGAGATTGCGGTATGATTGTCAATGAGAAAATCACCAAAAAGTGACCCAGTCACGTACATATTGATGTCAACAATATAGATCACCGTACGACAATGTGTGTTTCAAATACAACTAAACAACAATTATGTAGCTTATGTTTTCATGTTTTCCTTACATAATTTGATTTACTTGAAAATACCCTTGATTTTGATGTGCAAATACGTGTTTTGTTTTCAAGCTATAGCATCTAGATCTACTGATGAACAGCCACCTAACAAGAAAAGGAAAACATCACAGATTGGTAAGTAGTACAATCTGACTATGAAAATTGAAATATTTGATGTTAAACAAAAAAGATACAACACAATAAATTATCGTTTTTCATGATCAATTGCACTATATACTTTTTGCAATGGGGATTACTATAGTAAATTGTTCTACACCAGTCCCTAAAGAATGATATATACTAATAACGTATAACAGGGTATCCCTATCATTTTTTTTTAAAAAGGGTACAAAAGGGGTTACCATTTTGTGTTGAAGAGAAGAAAAGTGTCTTTTTTTTATAATTTATTGACCAACAGACGACATAATCTGCAATTTGCTTTTGATTAGTGTGCAAAAGACAACACATGTTACCCTCTTTCTCTAAGTGTTAATCCAAATCACCCCATCTATTCCAAACGAAATTGCACTCCCTTGTGCACAACGTTAATTTGTTTTAAAGACTTTATTGTTAAGCAGACTATAACCATATTGTGTCATACATATAAGAAGTGTTATATTCTTTATTTTTTTCCAGCAATACCGGATTCAGCCAAGTATGTGTATGCGAATTCCGGTCAGAAAGGTCTTATGTTGATACTGAACTTCTCGCGGGACCGAGAAGGTACGATATATATTTTTTTTATTTGGCAATCGCCAGTGGCAGTCAGCAGGGTTACATAACATCAGTTGTTCGACCTGTTAGTCCAATGCGTTTTTTTTAATATACTTTTTCACTTTTTCGTCTTTTGGAAAATGTTGTTTGTACTGTATTTAGACCCTTCTACAACGAAATTTGTTTTACATGCACACGTATAAAAATTGCGGTTTTTATCCAAAGGTTTGAGCGTAGTTTTCAATTTAAACTTGTATATATATGTTGTGTACTTCTTTTTAGGTTGTTGTATAAACATTTTTATTTTCAAATGCATTGAAAATCTAATTAGCTTAAGAATGACCAATTCCACTTTCGCTAACCAAGGGTTACGATTCAGTCTCTTTGGATCTTAATCGTCAGCAAGTGAAGATGTACATAAGAGACTAACATTACATTAGTTTATTATCAAACTTATACAGCGAGCCTGTTTATATACCTTATACAGAGTAAAATAAATATAGGATAGTACATATCTAACGTAAAATAACAGTATGTTTGACAGTACGAATCACCCATGATACAAATAACTATAAATTATCGAAACAAAATAATCTATTTATCATGAACATGTTTGTACTGAAACCTCAAGTATTATTGATATATAGCTTTAACCAACCGTTTTTGATTCTGTTTTAAAAGTTTTATAGCTACATTTGTAACTGATGACCTGACATATATCCTATACAATGTATTTAGCGACATTTTTCAATACACATTTCTGACCATTATTATTGTGTAAAACTTCTTAAATCTGTTGTCTTGTATACGTTACCAGCAATCAGTGAAATTAGGCATTAAGCTTAAATTCAAGGCAATAAGCTAACGCATAAGCAGTAAGTCTATTGCCCCAAAAAGGTTAAGCATTAATCTTAAATCGTAGGATTTAGTAAACTTAAATCCTGAAAATCATGCCCAGTGCATCAGTTTTTTTTCATTTGAAAAGTTTTCCATTTTGACATGTATTTTATTTTTATACTTGCTATGCAGTATGCGTTTTGCGCATGGCCGAACAATAATCTATTGTTGCTTTTGTCTATGATGGATTGCGGTCGTACGGCAGATTTGAAAACCATTTAACACTGTTTTATTTGTATAATTGCAGGTAGTACAGATGACGTGGAAAAACTTAAATCTTTTTTTGAAGACAAGTTTAAGTTTGAAATTGAAACCTTATCCGATTTGAAAAAAGAAGTTTTACTGAAGGAGTTAACTGAATTTAGAGATGAGTACCTAAACAGCGCAAGGCATGCAAAGAAATACTATTGTTTTGTATGTGTAATAATGAGTCACGGGAATGAGGTAAGGTTGATAAGTTAAGATAATTTATTTTTGTGAGTAATTTTGCTAAGACTTTCAAAAGATTTCTATGTTGTGTTTTGTGTTTTTTTGTTTGTCAAGGCGTTGTCGGTTTTGTTTGGATTTGTGAGTTAAAGTTTCCTTTTGGTATCTTTCGCATCTTTTTTGTAAATAATGGAAAGGTGGAAACGATCTGTTGTTCCACCATTTTCAGTATTTACCGTATACATTAAAATCGCAGATACAATTGTATAAATAAGAAGATGTGGTATGAGTGCCAACGAGTTACACTTAACTCTCCATCTAAGTCACAATGTGTAAAAAGAAAACAGGTCAAGTTACGGCCTTCAACACGCTGTCTTAGCTCTCACAGAACAGCAATCTATAAAGGGCCCCAAAATGACACGTGTCAAACAATTCAAACAAGAAAACTAACGACCTAATCTATATAAAACAAGAAACACTTATGAACCTCACCAACAAATGCCAAACACTGATCAACAGGCTTCTGACTCAATGCTTTTCAACTTTATACTTGTTTGGCTTTATGACTATTTTGATCTGAGCGTCACTGATGAGTCTTGTGTAGACGAAACGCGCGTATGGAGTATTAAATTATAATCCTGGTACCTTTGATAACTATTAACATGTATACAAAAGTCCTTCACCAGAAATGGATTTGAATACTATATGTCGTGCTATATATAAAATGTTGAAGTTTGTTTGATACCTATACAAAACAAAATGCATATTGTGCAAAAGATATTATTTTGTGCGTCCAATTTATTATTTATATGGGCACAATATACATATTTTATCTGTATATTGTCCAGAAAAGTGATCCACAAAACATTTTAATGCACGAGCTAGTGAAATAAATAATATGACACAAGGAGAACTATTCACAAATGTAACCATGCTATATATCTTTTTCTATTGATCTGTGAAACGAGATTTCAACAATCCGTGCGACAATACTCTACACTTAATCGACTAATAGAGAATTGTGCATGCTAATGTCTTGTTAGGAATATATACAAAATCTTTTATGTTTTTATTATTGCAGAAGGGGATCATGACAGATGACAGACAGCCAATCACAATGGATGAAATAACCTCCTATTTCAAAAACAAGGAAACACCTCACTTTATTGGTATGCCTGTATTGACATATATATACGAACATATATTTATTAACGTGTTCGGGTATACTCTAATATATATAGAAAGAACATATAGATATATGTTAACATTTTACAATGATCGCAGTGACGGATCAGAAATGATGACAAAAGGGAGAACTATTTGATTGAACTTTGAATAGTGTTTTCCAAAATAGATCTTTTCGATTCAAATTAACATGGATTCCAAATTAGATTTGAATGAACTTTTCCAAAAAAGACACACAAGGATGTACATGTATCTAACAAACCAATGGTATGTTGCAGTGGAAACAACTTTGATGTTGTATTCGATTATAACTATTGTATGATGTTCTAAATTGTCTCTAGTACTTGTCGAATTGTCAAAGATTCAGTCTTCTTTTTCTACCATTTAGTGTTATAACGAATTCAATAATGTTGAGAATATGATTGAATGTTTAATTTTCATTTTTTAAATATGAACTGTTATGTCCTTTTAAATTTTGTTTTAAAGAAATAAGAAGATATGGTTTGAGTGCCAATGACACAACTCTCCATTCGAGTCACAATTTGTACAAACTAAACCATTATACAATGTAGGTCAAAGTACATTTACGGCCTTCAACACGGAGCATTGACATTGGCCCGAAATGACAAGTGTAAAAAAAAACGAGAAACACTTATGGACCACATCAACAAGCTAAAACCACTGAACAACAGGTTCAGATACCCATGAAGACGTTATGTTCTATCTTCGTTTATTTGTTTAAGGAAAACCAAAGATATTTCTAGTCCAGGCGTGTAGAGGTTCATCTATTCAACCAGTAGTAACACCAGACGACTGGCCAGAGGATACAATGTCGGTACCTCACGATGCTGATATTCTTATAGCATACGCAACTACTCCAGGTACGTTAATTGATAGCAATATTTTCATATCATATTGTTATGCCACCCCTCTCCTCCAACTGTAGCACAGAGAGACTTAAATGTAAGTTTTACCCGTGTTTTTCTTCTGCGTATACATGTATTACAAAACAAACTGAAATGCAAAAAAAATATATTCATATAGTTTCACACGGCAGTACTTATGGAAACATTAGGAGATAGTTGAAGTTATACTCTCCAACTCCCAGTGGCACGTATTTCATGTATACTGAGGATGACAAACAAGAAAGAATTAACCAAAGGAGTAGGGGCATTAAGGCCTAGTTTTGGCCCAAGAAAATAAAATGTTTGATAACCATTTCAAATTGGCACATAATGTTTAGAAATGCATAGGGTCAAGAAATATAAATTAAAAACAGAAATTGTTTTATCTGATGACGTCACAATTACGTCATAATATGTACTGTAATCACAAAAACGATGAAAAATACAGAATTTATGCAGTTTTCTATCATTATTTCCGTTGAGGAAACATCCTGCGCAGCCGAGAAACAACAAAATAATTCAACAGAAGCTTTATTGAAACTATTGGCATAATCTCACCAAATATAAAGTTGTTTCTTGGGTGCGCACACACTTTTTCAATCTAAAATATACTTAAATTTGATGGAAAAAAACAAGGAAAATCACGAAATCTAACAAAATATGCAAATTAGGTCATGATTTGTTGCCATGGTAACTTGTTCGATGTCAAATTTGTTTTGTTTTTCTTAGTACCTTATACCTTAGTCAAGTTTTCAGTAATTTAAAAATATGTATGATAACTTTTAAATTTTCAGTAATTTTTGGGCCAAAAATTAAAAAAAAAAAAAAGATAGTTTCTGCAAAAGTGGGTCAGTCGGGTCACAGGAGGGGAAATTAGATTTTCACAGTTAGGTTAAACATATTTTATTTTCAAGAGTAGCAAAAGGGATTAGACACAAGTTATAACAACATTAGAGACGTCCTCTCCTAATTGTCACAGGAAAAGAGGGAGCATTAAAAGGAAGAAGAAATTGTTAATGTAGTATTGCAACTACATTGTACAGATGTGTAGTATTCTGTAACATGTACGGGCATGCAGCTTCATGCACTCCCGATACATACCGCCAGATAAAACGAACCTAAACAAAAACGACCATAGAGAAACTGCCTACAATACACACAGAATATAAACGCACCAATCCACAATTGAATCTGGATATATTGTTAATTTATTTAATCTTACCGAAATAATTCTTTTAAAGGGTATAAATGCTTTAGAACGAAGTATTCTGATATAGGGGCATGGTTCATACACGTATTACTTGAGGAGATTGAAGAATCATATGAAAGTGACCACCTTGAAGACATGCTGATCTCAGTAAGGCATAAACTTGCCATTGACGATGAATGGAGACGTAACGACTTGTGTCAAATGCCATGTACATGGACAACCTTGACAAAAAGACTTTTCTTCAGATAAAGCACGTGTAATGGGTGTCTAAATATCGACAAGGCAGCTTTGAACAAAAGAAATTATTTGAAATCTGTCCATTTTATTGGAAACATTCATCGTGCAACATGAAAAAAAAATGTAAAAGTCATCATAACTAATGTTAATTTCACAATAAAATAAAGTGATGATCTCTAACATAAGTAATTGTTTGTTTCATCTCTCCTCGACGTTGGCCCGTCGAATATTCAATATAAGTTAGAGCTTCTTTTAATATTATTGATTCCAAAAATTATTTTTCCCCTAAGCATTACAATTTTATATTGTAACTTAAAACTTATTCTATACATTATAATAAGACCATTTTTTGTTAATTCTGATTTACAAAGCCGTCAATCGCATTTTCCCTGATAAAAAAATAAAATGAGATAAGGGTATTAAATTTATTTGTCTTATTATTGATCATGACGATCACCGGAATTATACGGTGGCGAAAATAAAATATCCACTCTTCACCGCATTTTCTTTATTTGGAACCGTTTTTTTTTCTCCCCGGTATGTTTGTTCGAGTAAAAATGCCCCGTATATCAATCAAATAAATGTAAGCATTCAATTGATACACATCACAGGCTAATGTAAAATCACCTGCCTTTAAGGGGACCTTTACCATCGCACAAAACAAGTGTCGGTGATTCGTACGTTTCAATTATCCAAATTTAAATGTTAGATAGTTGCCAAGGAACCTACGAAGACTATAGAAACTGCGATTTAGTTCGTACTGTTAGGAATATATGCACTAAGTTGGTGCATGAATCAGAAACAACCTCTTTCATTAGCAAAGACGTATGCCAATGAGACTGAAAGGACAACGAATACCCTTCTGTGTGTGCTTAAGAGATCGGGTAAGACACATTTGTTTGTAAGATATCTATTGATTGATTGATATGACCTGCATGACCTGCTGATAACTGCATATGTCCGATGAGGAAACAGATCATTGGTTGTGGTTAAAAACTACTGATATTCAACTATCTAGAGTGCAGCCTTCGATTTATATGCAGATAAAGGTCAACTGGATACAATTCAAATAAGTATATGTGGTATGAGTGTCAATGCGACAAATCTCCATCCATGTCACAATGTGGAAGAACTAAACATTCATAGGTCAAAGTACGGCCTTCAATACGGAATATAAGCTATAAGGACACCAAAATGACTAGTGTTAAACAATTTAAATCGGAAAACCAACGGTCGAATATCATTAGTTACATAGTGTGCTAGTAACCTATCATAGTGAGCAAGTCTGCAATATCGTAAGCATTAAGAAACTATACTTTCATTTATCATTCAAAAGCGAATGCCAACAGAAACCACTTGTTAGCTTTAAATGTTATTTCAATCATTCTTGAAACCTTTAAGATTTTTCTCATTACCGTTTTGCTTTTATAAAGGGACGCAACGCCTCTACTAGCCGTGTATTAAAAAGCCCCGCCTACCTACTAACCTAATATATATGGAATATACACGGTCTCCACGAGGTTGCTTTTAACCAATCATATTCCTAGAAATTTATAGGAGGTAGGATAAATATAAATCACGAGGCACATTTATGAACCACATCATCAAGCGACCAGTTTATATCGCCTACATGTACAAAGATAGACGTGAACAATTATATACCCATTTTAACCCATTTTTATATAAATTAAGTGGTGCTTCCGTGTTTCCTATATAAGCAAACAATATTTTTTCTCAAAAGGAGGGGGCTGCCCCCCCCCCTAAATCTGTCCCTGAAATTCAGACTATCTAGGGTATATAACCCAAGCGATTTTAAATTCGATTTGATTTTTGTATGAGATTTTGGTGTAATGGCTAGAAGAATATATTAAAATATGTGTATATAATTGCAAAGGAGTATGGGGAAGATCCCTATGAGACCATGCAGAGCCCTAACCATCTGAAGACTTACAAGAGTGCACTGTCTAATCATAAAATGTGGAGCGACACTTGAAGGCAATCTTTTATTGACACATATTAAAAATATAAAATATGCAATTCTGTACAAAACCACCATGAAGTTATCAAACATACATACCAAACGTATACAATATGCCCAAAAATGAAGTTGATTATACAATGGCTAAATGATCATGTACTGTGTGAAGTCGAAAAAGAGCCGTATTTATGTAATTACAGTAGTAGATGATGTCATGATAAGGGAAAATAATAATATGAAAAGAAGTTTCTATAAATGGTAAATGTTGAACTCATCCATATTTCATGCACTCGTATGAAATTTTACGAGCAAGCGTGTTGAAACAAGTTCAGGTCGATAGATTATAAAAATATCAAAGGGCGATAACTGTGTCATGTGTTAGTTGTTTTATATTTGCACTGTGTCGATCTGATGAGTTCAGTCCTTTTTCAACTGATTTTTTTATCGTTTGTTCTTACAAAATGTTTGGTCTTAGATTGAGTGTTGCCTTTTAAGTAGTCATGTCACATCTTTGTATTTTTATAATGAAAGCTTTGTTTATAAAGTGCCTTAGAAAAGAATAAATGTCAAACGAAGCTGTTATTTTGACATGGTTTAATAAGGCAAGATACTTAACACGGTTATACACAAAATCATTTATGTTTTATACTTTTCTAATATACAAAGAAAAATATACTTTCCCCCGCAGACACTGCAATGTTTAAACAAATTTGTTTAGATATAGAAATATGGTCACACTGAGTTTTCAATCCGACTGTTGGGATGTATAAATACACATCCACGTGGATCTGGTAGGAACGGGATCTCTTGTAGAGAGATTCCCTCATTCATTCCACGTTAGTAAACACCATACAACAACTCTTGGAGGGAGTAATGAGTTGTCATTTTAAGAATATTGAGATTTACCTGATGTTCGTTACACCAAAACTGTCGGACGACACTTTACAGAATTTAATGGCATTAAATGACGAATTTCACTAATGTATTCATGAAAACTATTATACTTAGTCAGAAACTATCAATTTCAAAATTAGCATCAAGTCTGTAACTTCAGTCATTTTCAATGCCTGAAATCGTGGGTTGACTCTATTTAAGAGTTTTCTCCTAAATGAAGATTTAAAATTTACTCAATGTTTGTTGTTTTGCTTATTATCTAAAAATAACATTATAATGGATACATAGAAACAGGTAAAGTCAAGTTATCAATGATGACTTTTACACAAATGTTGAAATAAATTACTGATGACCTCGAACTAAATGTTAGTCATTATTCATAATCATAATAAATCTATGTTATTGATTATATTTATATAAAACCTATAAAATACAACAACAAGAACGATTATCATTATTTTTAGAATAATTAGTCATGCGTACAGTCTTACAAGGAGATTGTGGTTTTTGAATATTGTCTGTTTGGTGAATTGTCTGTTGAGGCTGCTGTCGTCTGCTGCTGGGTGTATCATACAATGCAATGAAATAAGCCAAAGGTTCAACATAGTATGTTTCTATAAATGCCATTTTATAAAACATTATTTTCAATACTTTTACTTTAACATTCCCAACCGTTACAGATTTAGCTGCAGCCATAGTCTTTGGAAGAGTATTTACATCGCAAAATGTATTCACTTTATTCCCACAAGCCACCTCGTCCTGGAATATACACACATCCGTTAATGTACCGGGGTCTAAATATGAGCAAAGAATTATCATGGAGGCAAGGTCTTCGTCAGAAATGCACATATATCTCCTGAAATCTGTAAGTCGGGTTATATCATACTCTGTCTGATAAAGATTCAATACCTTACACATACAATTCAAATAGTACATTAGTTTTGCTGTTGGATTATTTGGAACTATAACATTCGAGCCGGAATCTTTGTCGTTTAACACATGTGCCATCTGCTAATCCGTTGCAATGTTAGTGACTAAATAATAATCAATCCTTTATTGTCTTATGTTACGGTTTTAGTTAAATCCATATATCTAAATGGTATGCCAACAAGCAAGTATGCCTTGTATGTACCCATTACATGTTTCCGTTTGATATTCTTTCAAATGTAAACGTGTGTTTCCTTTGTGCACTGTTAAAACGAACTTGTAAATGTTTTAATTTATTTGACACTTACAAGCTTCCATGTAATTTCCGCAATAAGTAAGACCACACAAATCTTTTTTTTAGTTCTTTTGATTTTTGGAGTAAAAATATTGTAGCTCTATTTGTTTATAAGTAATTTATTTTTATTATCATTGTTGGTGTTAATTTTTCATTTCAAAATAATTGATTGATTGTCATTTGTTTACTTAATATCATGAGGCAAATGGTTTATCCATATTCAGGACTAATTCGTAATATCCAGTGGCAAATATTTCATGCATGTTCAGGACCATTTACATATACAAAATATCTTTACAAATCAAATGGACAATAAGTATGTGTTGACTTAATCTAATCTTGCTGTCTAAATATTTATAAATATGTAATATCAAAAATTAAGATGAAAAGACAACCAAGCCAAGTTTGTACGCACACAACCAGAAAAGGGTAAAGGCCCTTTTAAGCGAACGTGTCGACTAATGTTTGTATAAAGTATATACATTAATAATATATACAGCTCCTTATGGAAGGGTTAGGGCCCTGCCCTCCCCCTAAATCCGCCTCTGCAGGGTTGGCATACAGAAATAGCTAGGCACCTCGAATCTGTACTTGCACAAAGATATCAGTTGTAAATATTTACATTTTGATGTGAGGAATAAAATTATCTTCTTAAATCAGTAAGAACGAACAATTAACTTAGCATAGCCTTGTTAAGACAAAATGAGCGTTTTCCGGACACACTCTCACACGTATTGTTTAGTACACTATTTAAAGATATAGACAAGGTCAGTTTTTGTAGATAACATTTGAAAAGGAAGCGATGATGTGTTTTTCTTATAATCAATCAAAAAATGAAAATAGTTTAAATCATACTCATCATATTAAAGGTTGAAAAGAGAATAAAAAAAAGACAAAT
The DNA here is from genome assembly GCF_036588685.1 of Mytilus trossulus. Lineage (NCBI taxonomy): Eukaryota > Metazoa > Mollusca > Bivalvia > Mytilida > Mytilidae > Mytilus > Mytilus trossulus. The sequence continues at coordinate 44,038,853 of NC_086374.1, read as the reverse complement.
TCCAAATATAAATACATGTTATCTGTTCTTTTTACAATAGATTGATGGGAATGTGGATGGGGGTGTTTCATTTTTGAATATTTTTTTCGTTCATTTTTTTTTATCCTTACAAAATAATGGGTATTCTGTAATTACTTGATAACTGATTTCTGGACAGTTCTTTTCTGTAAACAATTATATATTTTTTCCCAATTTTTTCATTTTTGCATTTATTCTTTTTATATACGCACCCTTTCATTTTCTGTATTCTTTATAGTATTTGCCATTTTTCATTATTCTTTATTTTTAACCCATTTCTCTATTTTTTACTTTTTTGCCTATTATATTTCTATATCCTTTATTTTTTTGCCCATTTTTCTCTTTTCTTTATCCCCCCCCCCCTCCATTTTTCTAAAAAAAAAAACTTTTGCCCATTTTTCTCTATTCTATAAACTCACTCAACACCCTCATATATATGACCATGTCGTGTCTATGGAAGACATATTTAATATTTAAGGAAAATTCTGGCTCAATTATACCGAGAATGAAAATATATAACAATCATAGACGATTAACTAGAATTTATTAAAATATAAATTAAACTTCCTGGCCCTCTCAAATATGCAGTTCAGCCGTCTACGTAAGACGGCATGTTTGAGAGGGCCGGGACAATTGATTTATATTAAACCGTTAAAGAACCATTGTTGTAGTCATTTAGATAAAAGGAAGAAGATTTTAAAGCCAATTGTTTTATTTGTGGGTTTGCTGAATCTCCAGTTGCGAATATTTAAGGATAACAAAGAAGCCATAATTATTACATAAATACAATAATCGAGTTACATGCACAATTGATAAATATATAGTAAATTTGTAAGTTTGTTTTTTTGAATAATTATCTTATGTTTTTCAATTTCAGCTAAATTATAAACGGATATGAAAATATGTCGGAAGGTTAAAACTGTTTTATCACCCGACAACGTAAAGAAAGTAAGGTCTACCAAATCCTGCAGAATTTGAACTGTCGCCCGCGAACAATTGTAGTAAAATTGAGAATGAAAATGGGGAATATGTCAAAGAGAAAAAAATTAGACCAAAGAGCTGATAACAGACGGAGGCCACCAATGGGTCTTTAGCTCATAGAATACAGGTTTAACAGTTTTGCATATATTAAAGTTTGTAGGGAATTTACACACGAATAGACATAGCAGCAGTGTAAAAAAAGACAAACCGTCACGTACTCGCAATGAAATCGAGTAAATTCATCACTTTAACATTATATTCGTTCAGTTTTTTACCAGTTTTGTCATTTTGTTCTGTTATAGATTTGGTCTTCGTACCAACATGACCGGTACATGAAAACATAGTGTTAAGAGTTTAACTGAGTGAGGAATGGTAATTTAAAAATAATTTTTAATCAGAAAGCCTCACGGGAAAACGACTATGTAATATTATGTTTAAATCAGACTGAAAAAGAACTGTGTTACAGTAATAAAAACTTGAAAAGATGAAATAACTAGCCGGCTAAATATCATGCCTGTGTATATGAAGTGTCGTTCCTTTTTTGTCAAGTAGATGTTGTCTAGAACCTACTTTATCTTAAACTGTAACTGTTCCATCACGCAGATAAAAATTCTGCACCCATAAAATCACGTTTTATTCGATCACTCTGCAGCATTGAATTGATCTCCGGATATCTTAATTTCATTTCCCCATTAAAATTCACAATGGTTATAAGTAAACCTTTTCCTTCCGGACAACTTCAGTGACATTCAATACAATCTCCGTTCGTGTTTTCGGATATATAATCTGGTGCTCCAATATCAATTTTATTTTTAGACAAAACAAGACCACTCCAAAGTTGTCATTTGCATATAGTCGAATAATCGGTTTCTTAACTAGATGTTGGGCAGATGATGTTTATTTCTACAAGACATACTGTTGTTTCGCCATGAACGGATGGTGATACACAGGTTCATTGTACTATAAACACACAGCTTGAAGAGGGGCGGTGTTTATATAGTTTCCAAGAGTATACTATCATGAATGTGACCTACCGAAGTAGTCATCCCTGTGAGACTAGATCACTTTTCCCCCATAGGCCTAACGTTAAAGTCGCCATCTTTGAGGGCGGAGGGAATTTTCGACATGGGTCAAGTGGTCATTTTTTTTTAATCAGTAACATAATGAAGTAAATGTTGTGTTCTTAATTAATAATTAATTGTGATAATTAATAATATAACTAAGTATATTGATTAAATTCCTAAGTCTCCGATTCTAATATATTATTGATTTATTTTTTACAATAAATATGTGTATGGTCGTTTCAACTGCATTGGTTTAAAGGTGTAGTGTTAGGTTTGAAGTGTAAATACCTCCAAATATATGTGGGCTTACAAAATAACAAATATATAAAATATATTATATAGGGTTATTGCATGAATATTGGGGAATATTGTCCCGAGTAATATAGGGTTATTGCATGAATATTGGGGAATATTGTCCCGAGTAGAATTTATATTGCACGAGCTTGCGAGTGCAATATATGTTTTACGAGGGACAATATTCCCCAATATTCATGCAATAACCCTTTTATTGTATAGCAATATAATATTTGAAAGTAAAAAATGGTTTTAGATAAGATTTTGTCGTTGATGACGTCATGAATATTGAAGACTTATTGCACTAGTGCAATATTAGAATTTATTGCACGCTAACTTTTGGTTACGTTCTGTGGGAAATATTATATTGCTATACAATAAAATTTTATATTGCACGAGCTTGCGAGTGCAAAATATGTTCTACGAGTGCAATATATGTTCGACGAGTGCAATATATGTTCTATGGCGTACATGACTCGGGGTCCTAGTTTTCTAAATAGCTGTACAATTCTAATCCAGCTTGAGCTGTTTTATGTGCATCTATTACTACATTGAATCTTCCAGAAGTTTCCAGGAATTCTTCCTTGTTTTTCCATCTCAACAGAAGTATGTTATGCCGCCGCCGCACTTCTGCATCTAACATCCTTAGTTTGCGGCGGCGGCGGTATAACATCCTTCTGTTGCGGCGGCGGCGGCATAAAATAAGTTATATGGTTTGCTACTGACCCCCTACGGATCTATATAGGGTTAGTAAAATCCATAGGCATTGTGTCAAAGATCAAATTTATACGTTTAGTGTATGTTCATGTGTTTGTGTAAATATGTTTTTTGATTGAACTGAGCCGTTTCAATTGATATTTGGTTCTGTGTCTTTCTATGTATATTTGATGTTACGCGTTTGCTTCAGGTAATGGTGAAATTTGGTACAGATAGACGTTTAACGTAAGTCAAATAATAAAGTGATCCATTTAAAAACCTGGCCAATCAGAAAATAAATAAGTCAAATAATTGGTATATTTATTTTATGTTATGAATCAATTCATTATGTAATTATAGTTTTATAAATAAAAAGAATGGAATTCTATAAGTTATTAAAGTCATTAGAACAATATTTGCATATGTAAGTATTATCATTTCAGTTCATCGGCATTATCCTTGAGATATTGGTATAGCTTATGACTTTTGCTTTACAGACCTATATACTGGCTACTAGAATGTTTTTGATTTTTAACGTCGACAAAAAAAAATTATTCCTTTAAAACTTTGTCTAAACCTTTCACTGAGAAAACACAAAATTGCTAAATTTATAGGACTCACAGTCATATAAACTACGTATATAATTCCAGAGAGTAAAGCATTTTGCGTGGTTATTCTGTATTGTGAACTGAGGTGTTCGTTAAGCAGCAAACTGGCAGTTACTAGTTCTGTCACACAAGCAATGGATGCAATCAAAGACACAGCATAATCCATTCGCTCTAAAGAAGCAGTTGCAATGGCGGTAGAGGTTGAGCGTTTCCGCCACTTTTGGATGTCAGACGATTTTCGAAGTAACAGAATAGTGAAAATAATAAGAAGAATACATGGAATGAATCGTAGAATAACTATCCTGGCAATAAACTCTTCGTCAGATATCGTCTTTATTAATCGTCTACATCCTGTTAATGTAAATTTTCTATCTCGAGATATGATTTCGACTGGTTCATATGATACGTCAAGAAATGTATCAATCTGTGCACACACACTGATGACAATTACAGCAATACTGAACAGAATTCCATTTCTCATGGTGCAAAATTGTTTTACTTTTAACGGAAACGATACTACGAAAAATCTCTCTATCGAAAGAGCAACTGTTAGATTCAATGATATAAGATGAAATACGCCGGGGAGAATAATTTGACATATTTCAAATATATAGCACTCGTATATTTTCAAGAAGTTTTCAACATGGTCGACACCAAAAGATTTAACGTTGAAAGGAACTGGAATAATACCAGTAAGAATATCAGTGATTGCTATGGCAACCATTACGGCATGCGTAGACGTACGGAACTTTCCTTTTATAATTGTTGCAATAAGCAAAACATTCATAATTATTACAAAGCCGGTAATGATTGGTCCGACATATCCGTAATAAATGTACGCATCATTTTCGAAATAATTTTTAAAATTAAATGGTACGGTTCCATTTGGCTTAGGTGCTCCCCTTGATTTGTTAGGATGATGTCTGTGTGGAGGTCCCATTGTCATGGAAACGTCTTTGGAATTGCCAGAAGATTCTTTTGCTAATTGAGAACTTTCAGTTGTTTTTGGAATCTAGCAATATATCCAAATGTGAGCTGCAAAATAGAATACAGGAATTTTAAATAAATCTGTAGAAGACATTTATTACTTGGCTATGGTCACCAAATAATTCATGTCCATAACTTTATTTAACTGGAGATTTACTACGTTATATGTGTTACGTTACATAAAAACTAAGAATTATTAAATAAATCAGCCCAACTATGAATGGACCATGCAAATGCAAACAGTATGTTTCAGGATGGGACAAAGGATGCATTTAAATAAAATTCCCTGTGATTGAAACAAAATAAAATCACGGAAACTACCATCCTTATACTTCAGAATTGTTTTTATTTAAAACATTTTTGTTAAGTTTCTAGCATGTGTTTTCATCTTTTATCGGTATTCAGTTAAAGAAAGGAAGGTCGTACGGTTGTCAATGATTTCTTAAATCCGCTTTATTTGAACGTAGGTTAGAAAGCTGTCTCATTAGCAATCAAACCACACTTAAAAAAAATAAAACTATGCTGTCGCTTATCATCGAATGATTTAGAGAGAAATCATAACATAATACTGACCATAGAATTGTACAAATTCCAAAATTCAGGTACAGCGATCGACTGAAATTTATATCAGTTACCATCTTCTCTGTTTATTTTTTTTTCTTTCTGTTCGGTATTAGATTAATAATTAGAATCCATGTTACATCTCGTGAGCAATTTATTTTGTAATTGTTAGTGGCAGTCAGCAGGGTTCAAGAACATCAGTTTTTCGACCTGCTTGTTTTCATCTAGTTCCAAACTGGAGGAGGAAATCCAGTGTGTTGGGTAACTCGAATAATTCAAGCCCTTTCCGTGTCCGATTTTCTCCCACACGAGGTTAATGTAGCCTTCGTAGATCAGCGGAATATAACGACTGAATTATTTGGGTTATGTGTTGGGTTGAACACAGAGTATAATATAGCATGTGTACAACTGGCTACCGGAAGTTGTCTATGGTGATAATTTAAATGAAAAATAACATTCACTTGTAGATTGCCTGTAAAAAAAATCGGTGCAAATGAAAAAAAATATGGCGCACATGAAATGCAGATCGGCTCAAATGTAAAACACTGCACCATGGTAACATATTCAGATACATTATCTTTCATTGCTTGCTCTTTTTATGAATTTACCATAACCATTATTTAATTTGTGTGAACACAGTCTATATAATATAAACAAAATATATTCTACCATATAAAGACTATTAGTTAAGTTCAGTTTTGGGTTATATTACAAAAATATTAACTGACAGTTAGAATCATAAAGCTTTTAAAAAAATGTAATTCTCTCCCATCAATTTTTTTGTATAATTTCTTCTTTAGAATGTGTTTCTTTAAAATGGTTAATTTTTCTTTAAAGGGATAAAATGCCATCATTCAATTTTGATGTATAGAATTATAGATTTGATAAATTTGTATAACACCTGATTACTAAAGCAATGATAAATATTAATGACGTAAAACACCACAACTTACGATCTGTCTCTAATACAAGGGGTACAATCAAAATCACGTGATGGATATACACACACCGGAAGTTACAGTCGAGCAGACCGCTTGAAAGGTAAGTAGTCGTTTTTACTTTTTTATATCATTAAATTTAATAAATAAGGTAGTTCACCGAATGTCGGATACTATCTAGTTTTGAAATACACAATTATCCTTGCTGGAAAGCGTGCAGTTAATGCTAACTCTTCGACACAGTTCCAAAATTTCACCAGATAACTGAATCGAAGTGTTTGCAATAACTGCACGCTTTCTAGCAAAACGATTGTGTATTTTAAAACTACATACTATCCTACATTCGGTGTGCCAACTTATTAATCAAATTTTAATTGATATAAACAGAGACATATAATACAATATTATATGTCTCTGATATAAACAAGAAAATGCAACTACTAAACTTTCAAGCGTCGAATTCGACTGTAACTTCCGGTGTGTGTATATCCATCACGTGATCTTGATTGTACCCCTTGTAATAATGATAGTTTTGTCCAGAGACCAAAAACATTTTTTTTATACTTTTCATTATTCTGCAACCAAGGACTTAGGTATGGAAAAAATTACCACTCACAATGAAATAAAATTTTATATTATTCAAGAAACATTGTTATAATCACTTTCAACTCTATGCATATCGAATAATTTGTTTGCTTTCTTTTATAACTAGAGAATGAAAACTTATTTAAAACTTAAACAATAATTATTATTGCCATTTGCGAGATTGAAGTGTATGGAAGTGTGTATCGCCAAACAACTTTTTTCAAATTTCTTCCTATGTTTGCGTTATAAAGCAAACCTTTGCGATATTACGCAAACCTTTTGTGTTAAAACACAAACATTTGCGAAATAACGCAAACCTTTGTTTTATTTTATTTCTTATTTAACTTCAAGATTCAAAGAAACAGCCGTTATTAATGGAGGAGGATACATATATTAAAATGTATACCCATTTGTATTCATTGCAAAAGTATATTATAGTTCGTTTCTGTGTGTGTTGAGTTTCTGTTGTGTCGTTGTTCTCCTCTTATATTTGATGTGTTTCCCTCAGTTTTAGTTTGTAACCCGGATTTGTTTTCTCAATCGATTTATGAATTTCGAACGGCGGTATACTACTGTTGTCTTAATTTATGGTCAAATTACGGTCTTCAACACGGAAACTTGGCTTGAGCCGATAATACAAATATGAAGGGCCACAAAATTGATATACATGATTATAATCCCAGAGAGACACATTCAAACTCATACTCATAATTAAAAGAAATTACAACGCCATGGTTAAAAAAAAACCCAAAAAACAGACAAACAACAGTACACAAAACACAAAATTGACAACTTAATCCTAAACAACACGAACCGCACCAAAAACTAAGAGTGATCTCGGGTGCTCCGGAATTTTTTTTTTTTTTTTTTAAACCCGTAAAAAAATCCTTTAGTACATTTCTAACTTATAAAACATGTTCAATTACTCATTCGATTGAAAAATTGCAGTAATAAATTTATTATTTGTACTTTAAATAAGTTACTTTAGAAATATATTGCCGTACCATACGTTTTAATTAAAATCCAGATTGGCAGAATGCTCTCTTATAATGAAGCACCCGAAAACATTGAAATTTTGTAGTCCAATGCACACAAAAAAACAACTATTGCATATAAAGTGTAAGTACATAAATAACGTACCAATGTAATTTAATACATTTGTGTTTAAAAATCTTTTTTGGAGCCTTAGTCCGAATTTCATTTTAAAATATCTTACAGTTTTTATAAATAAATGTAATACAATATTAGTTCAATGTCAGAAAAATATAAACTTCTTTGTACTCGGCACAAAACTTTGAAAAGGCTCGGTACAACCTCTCCCTACCACAGTTTTTACATGTAAGTCTCATTAGAAATGTATAAATGATCCCATCGACCTAACATTGTATATTCAAACGACATTATAACTTACATGTAACGTTTTAAAACTGTATCCAATCGAAATGTGGAAAGTAATAAAGTAATTCTCAGTTTAAGTAAAACAGAATAAATCAGATCTTCATCTTTCTAGTCAACACGAAGTGACGCGCTGCATATTGATATATTGTTTATATATTCTCATCGACTATTATCGAAATATGATTGGACTGTAATAAATCTTTTGATGATTTGAAAGATTATCGAAATATTAAATAATAAAAATCAATATTTTCTTTTGATCAAAAAGCAGTATAAATTGACTAACACAAAGACTAACGTTACATCAATTCTTACCGACTAGTTTAATTCCTGTCTATTTCCTGCAAGAATTTCCGTCAATTGTGTCTTCCATCAAAGTAAATTAAGAATTTATAAAATTTAGTACTTCTTTTCCATTAATGAGAATTTGTTATGAAATGGAACGAACGTTTATTGTGCAATAAACGAACAGAAGCTTACTTTGTAAATTGTTTGTTTCCATGAGATTTATTTGGTCATACTATTATCAACTGTAAACCAACTAATTTTTGCAAGTATTATTTTTTCGCGACCTTCGGGAGAAGATCATAACGCCAATATAAATCGCCGTTAATACGTAAAACGTAGATTATTTTTACAATTAATTTATTTAAAAATCGGGCAATTGAATTGCCGTGAAGTTCGAAAGGGCTAATCGCGAAACAAAGTTTCCGAGAAGACAAGTTGATTTACACTATTCGACGTTAGATTTTAAGTTTTGTTTACAATATTATTCAATTTACATGTACAAATCCTAAAAATAGCGAGTCTTTTAATGAAAATCAAAGCAAACATATTTTGATCTCAAAACCTAAATTAATAGTGGCCTAAAATAAAGTGGAGCTTACAAAATCTGACTGCTTGTATAACAAACTCGGACTACTTAAGAATATAAGTATGATGATGGATGTTATTTTCTTAATTTGAAATTGATTATCAGTATTATATTATGAAATAAATTTCCAAGCAAGAATTGTAAATTGCGTTTAGATATAAAAAGAAAGTTAATGGAGCTACCATTTAATTTTAGGGGGAGGGCTAGGATGAAAATGATGTCCTGCAATTTTATTGGTTGTATTCTCTGTTATGCCATTTTATTTTTCACTCTATACGGGCCTACCTTTTTTTTTACTAGTCTGTCCTGACTTTTTTTTTCATAACTTGTCAACCTGCCTTTTTTATAAAGTGTCTATCTAGCTAATTTTTTTACTCAAAACTCCTGTCCATCAATTTATTGTCCTCTCGGGTACAACTATTGCCTATTGGCTACGCCTTAGGGCAATAGTTGCACATCTGGGGCAATAAACTTACTATTCCGCTGATACCCAGTCAATAAGTATAACTATATATATTACAATATGAATTTATAAAAAAATGATAATACTTACCTTGATATAACGACGTGCAGTATATATTATTTCGAGCCAAAAATCTCAGCAAGAAGTGAATTTATGAAGAGTGTATTTTTTTATTCTGTATATATGCTATCATACTCGACTGTATTTATTATATTAATGCTTTATTAGATTACGTAATACTTAATGATAACATTGACAGTTTCTGATGCCAAATTTACACTATCGCTATTTTTTAATCACATGATAACCAAATATTGAACAAACTTTAATTATTATATTGATAGCTAGACACATTGCGCAAATAATATTTCATAACATTAACAGTTTTTTTGACAGATGAGCTGTATAAATTGATTCAATTCCCAAAATAACTTGTGTAACACATTTAATCAATAAACTTAGGAAACAAACAAGTAAGGTAATGAAACAATATCGAAGACTTGCAAAGTATGTTTATTCAATCACAGAAAGGGTCATTCAGCATGCTCTTATATAAGTTTTATATTTGTTATGTTGTGTCATATACAATAAATATGTAGTGTTATGGCAATAAAGAGTTGAATTATTGAATTATTGAATTAATATATTAAGATTACTATAATATTTTGATACATTCAGTATGCTGTTATATAAGTGGTTCTATATATATTAGATAATTATATTGATAATTTGTTGATACATTGAGTATGCTGTTATATAAGTGGTTCTACATTAGATAATTATATTGATAATTTGAAAGATAATATAACCACTCAATAATATAGGGTTATTGCATGAATATTGGGGAATATTGTCCCGAGTAGAAATTTATATTGCACGAGTATGCGAGTGCAATATATGTTCTACGAGGGATAATATTCACCAATATTCATGCAATAACCCTTTTATTGTATAGCAATATAATATTTGAAAGTAAAAATTGGTTTTAACTATGATTTGACGTTGATGACGTCATGAATTTTGAAGATTTATTGCACTAGTGCAATGTTGGAATTTATTGCACGCTAACTTTTGGTTACTTTTAGTGGGAAATATTATATTGCTATACAATAACATAGGGTTATTGCATGAATATTGGGGAATATTGTCCCGAGTAGAATTTTATTTTGCACGAGCTTGCGAGTGCAATATATGTTCTACGAGGGACAATATTCCCCAATATTCATGCAATAACCCTTTTATTGTATAGCAATATAATATTTAAAGTAAAAATTGGTTTAAACTAATATTTTGTCGTTGATGACGTCATGAATTTTGAAGATTTATTGCACTAGTGCAATATTGGAATTTATCATATACTTAGACTTTTAACATATGATTTTTACTGTATGATAATACCATTAAATTAACGTAAATTCCATATTTATTTTAATTGGTCCTTAGCGGGCTGATATAAAAAGTTTATCACATGCTTCGATTGTTATCACATGCCTTTCCGTAACGTTATCACATGGCATTCCGGTGATACTCGGCAAATTCCGGAAAATACACCTCAATGCTACGTTTTCAGTGAAAATCATTACAAAGTAGTGTACAAAACAATCATTTGGATACTGGAAAGTATATTTTGTGAAATAATAAAATAGAAATACAAAAAAAAAACAAAAAAAAAATTATTAAATAAATGCATTGTTTAAAAGTTTCAAACATAATTTAGAAAGTTACTTTAAAAAAAGTGGCCAAACAGTCTTCATTATGTGTATTGTTAATGTTTGTTTGTTTTTGTCGATTCGTCCATATTAAAATGTGTTTCTTTTCTGTTGAGGCAAATGATTGAAAAATGTCATATCGAAGGTACTAGATTTGGAGTCCGACGTCCGTGAACTTTTCAATCTTTGAACTTCTTTAACAGAACCACGTAAAAAATTAATATACGAATCAGTTATTTTTGTCCATTGTTGAAGCATATGATAAAAAGATCATAACATGCCATTTTTCATATCGCATGTATTATCAGCCCTCGGTCAATATCAGCCCTCGAGCCATGCGGCTCTTGGGCTGATATTGAACCTAGGGCTGATAATATATGCGATATGAAAAATGCCATGTAATAATCTGATATAATTGCACGCTAACTTTTGGTTACTTTCTGTGGGAAATATTATATTTGCTATACAATAATACAATTTACATAAAGTCTTGCGCTTGAATCATTATTTTAATGTTCAAATACATTTTGGTTAAATAGCCTTATAATTGAGATATAATGTCATAGTTTAACGTTGGTTAAGGTTCATGTGGACCCTTTGGCTAAAATGGCTGCATTTTCATGCTATGTATTAAAACTTTTCCAGATGCACAGGTTTGTCTGTACTCGGAGAAATTTTGAGGTGAAAAAACGGCCATTTTATCCAGAGTCCACATGAACCTTAAGTCATTTAGCCGTATACTAGTATAACAAATTAACTATGTCGCAAGAGAAACAAAGTTAGACGCAAAATGCTGTAAATAACTAAGTTAAGATGTTACTTTTAAGGAAATATGAATTTAAAATGTAAATTAAATATGAATTCGTTTTGTATTCTGAAAGGAAACTCGACATGCTCATAGTTATAAATACACTCATATATAGATACTTTGTTTAAAATGTTGTACGCCAGACGCGCGTTTCGTCTACAAATGACTAATAGTTTGATTAGTGACGCTTAAATAACATAAGAAGTAAGAAGTTTGAAGGAAGTCTGGTGCTTCTTTATAGTAGACGAAGAGTCCTGTTGCCGGCAATATTTGAGAAAATAACCTTTAATAGTTATTCTTATTAGGGTGATCTGGCAAAATTCTAGACAGCAGGTTTGTTATCACAAAAGATTAAGAAGATAGTTGTGGGGTTCAGGTAAATCTGACGTTTGGTTTTAGCAGTATTCAATAGGGCAGAGAATATTGCAAATATGTCCTCTGATTTCCCTAATAAAATTGCAAAGAAAAATCTCTCCATCAACCAGTTCGTGTAGAGTGTAGAATGCAAATGAATTTATTATTTTTAAATTGCATGCATTATTTCTATATCTATTTTAAAACTTTACAAAAAAAGTAATTCAAATTTCGGTATTATGTGATAGTTTCGTTTGTTTATAAGTAACGTTATAGATATATTTCATAAATCAGAAATATTATACTCTTTTTAATCAAATACTAATGATTTAAAAAAAACACATTTTACGCTGGTTCGATGGTTAAATTAGAGGTACTTAGTTTCGTTTTTACATCCATGTAAATATCTGTACCATCAATAAATATTGCAAATATATCATTTCAAAGACAATCAAGTTTGAGGTGTGTTGAAAAAATAAGTATACCTTTCTCGCGATCATTTGCGCTGACCTACTGAAGTAGTACTACACCAGGGTTTTCGATATCACAAACTAGTCAAAATATTTACTAAATTTTATAATCGGTTCAAGGACATCATTCGTATGATTTTTAAATTTAGTTTCTTGTGTATAATTCGGAGTTTAGTATGACGTCCATTATCACTGTACTAGTATACATATTTTTTAAGGGGTCATCTGAAGGACACCTACGGATGCGGGAGTTTCTCGCTACAATGAAGACCCATTGGTGGACTTCGGCTGTTGTCTGCTCTATGATCGGGTTGTTGTCGCTTTGACACATTCCCTATTTCCTTTCTCAATTTAATTTTATAATATTGATATTTAATGTGCCATAACCAATTAGGTGTCTTCTGGCTATTCCTACATTTTGTATTTGACTATTCTGGCTATTCCTACATAGGGGATTAGAGGAAGAACAATACATGTTTTTATTGCAAAATATGTTGTTTTAGTTATAAGTGTCTAATTTGGTCAAAGGTACATTTACCTGTGGAAATTAGATAAAAATCATTATTTATATGTAAAAAATTAGACTTTTTTGTTTGAAAACATGCATAAAGTAATAATTTTAAGTATTTTAATAACATGGAATTTCTAAAAAATGAATTTAATTGAAAGAAAAGGGAGTAAAAGCATTGGATAAATAAATAGAAAATGAAGGAAAAGTAGGTAAAGCATTTTAAAAGTCTGGAAAGTCTGGAAAAAAAACGTATTTAAAAAGAAAATTAATAGCTACCCACACTTTCAACTTCAGCCTCAAAAATAAAAAAAAAGGAGATGTGGTATGATTGCCAATGAGACAACTGTCCACAAGTGACCAAAATGACACAGACATTAACAACTATAGGTCACCGTATGGCGTTCAACAATGAGCAAAGCCCATACCGCTTAGTTAGCTATAAAAGGCCCCATTATGACAATGTAAAACAATTCAAACAAGAAAACTAACGGCCTTATTTATATAAAAAAAATTGAATGAAAAACAAATATGTAACACATAAACAAACGACAACCACTGAATTTTCGGCTCTTGACTTGGGACAGACACAAAGAATTTATAAATTTCTTTACTTTAACAAATAATGATTTTTAAAAAATGAATATAATATCAAAAGTACTTAATTATCATAGATAATCATAGAAAATATGGTTACAGAATGATGAACTTACTCCAGTCGAGTATGGAGATGCTTCTACTCATCTCATGCACATTAAGACTTTGTATTCTCTTACATGTTCAATCTTGTACAATGTATTACTATAAATAATGTCAATTTAGTATACTTTTGGTGCTTTGTTTAGTATAACTCAAAATTTAGTGTTTTGATTAAAAGAATGATTTAGCATTGATTATTTACTTGTATATATTATTGTAAATAATTAGAATTACTTGTGCATACCACAATAAAATCATATTGTGCATTTGAATATTATTTACATAAACTTTGCTATGAAATTATTAAATGAAGTAAAATATTGTGATATAAATTATTCTTTTTCTTTATTTTCTACAAGAATTACCTGCATTTACCTTGATTCATTAGAACTCATTAGTTTAATCTTGTTACAAGATAATCCTACATAATCCCATTGTTTACACAAAAATTCTGGGAACTCCTACATAAAATTTTACTATTTTACCTATAAAATTCAAAATGTAGGAATAGCCAGAATGAACCACTAATTATTGTTTATTTAGCAAAACAAACAACAGTTACCTTGTTTATCTAAGAACATTTTACCTCATGAAATCATGTGGGACAATCAGAACTCCAAAATTTTAAAAAGTGGGAAAATCCGGCGTTTTACGTTTCCGCAAATTGGCATTACTTTTCCGCGAAAAAAAGATGACGTTTCCGGAAAAATAAGTTTACGTTTCCGCCAATAAATATCTTACTTTTCCGGAAAAAAAGTAACTATTCCGGAAAAAATAAATTATTACTTTTCCGCAAATAATTAAGGAATACCTCTAGATCGAAAGCAAAGCTATAATGAAAAATAAATATGTATAAAGTTAAAGCCCAAATGGTTGGTGGAAACCTCAATTGCCATTTATATAAAATTCCGATAAATAATCGACAGACCTCATGCATTTATCGTCAGATGGAGCATCGGCGATTAATTCAACAAAGCATTCTTTAATCATGTCAGTTGGCAAGTAAGCCAGACCAAAGATTTCTCAATGAAGTTTTACTCATCCTTACCCGAGTGAACTAGTTATATCTAATAAATTGTAGCTATACTGAGATCAGAACATTTTCTTTATTAAAAATAAAAAAATAAATAATTTATCATATATGTACATTCAAATCTTTATAATTTACCAGGTAAATTTGCGGAAAAGAAATAAATACAAATTGCGGAAACGTTTACTTTAAATTTGCGGAAACGTAGTATTGGGACTTGGAATAATTAGCGGAAATGCAATACGCCCGGAAAATTTGGATCCGCGGCGCCTCTGAAAATTGATAACATGTAGCATATTTCTATTTCATATCAAGAGAAGAGATTTTTTTTTTAATTTAAACTGTCATGACTATTGCGTAAAAGTTCTATTTGTCATTATATCTAAAGGGACTAGTACTTATTCACTTTCATTATATTTGGTGCTCAACCCAACCGACTAGATTGACACTCAATTTGTCTTTATACTCTGTGCTCTGCCCAACCAAATAGATTGACACTTAATTTTGCTTTATACTCTGTGCTCAGCCCAACCCACTAGATTGACACTTAATTTGGCTATATACTCTGTGCTCAGCCCAACCCACTAGATTGACACTTAATTTGGCTTTATACTCTGTGCTCAGCCCAACCCACTAGATTGACACTTAATTTGGCTTTATACTCTGTGCTCAGCCCAACCGACTAGATTGACACTTAATTTGGCTTTATACTCTGTGCTCTGCCCAACCGACTAGATTGACACTTAATTTGTCTTTATCCTATGTGCTCAGTCCAACCGACTAGATTGACACTCAATTTGTCTTTATTCTCTGTGCTCAGCCCAACCGACTAGATTGACACTCAATTTGTCTTTATACTCTGTGCTCAGCCCAACCGACTAGATTGACACTTAATTTGTCTTTATACTCTGTGCTCTGCCCAACCGACAAGATTGACACTTAATTTGTCTTTATACTCTGTGCACTGCCCAACCGACTAGATTGACACTCAATTTGTCTTTATACTCTGTGATCAGCCCAACCGACTAGATTGACACTTAATTTATCTTTACACTTTGTGCTCAGTCCAACCGACTAGATTGACACTTAATTTGTCTTTATACTCTGCATGTGCTCTGTCCAACCGACTAGATTGCCACTCAATTTGTCTTTATATTCTGTGCTCTGTCCAAACGACTAGATTGGTACTTTATTTGTTTTTATACTATGTGCTCAGCCCAACCGACTAGATTGACCCACAATTTGTCTTTATACTCTGTGCTCTGTCATACCGACTAGATTGACACTCAATTTGTCTTTATATTCTGTGCTCTGTACAACCGACTAGATTGGCACTTTATTTGTTTTTATACTCTGTGCTCAGCCCAACCGACTAGATCGACACTTAATTTGTCTTTATACTCTGTGCTCTGTCCAACCGACTTGATTGACACTCAATTTGTCTTTATATTCTGTGCTCTGTACAACCGACTAGATTGGCACTTTATTTGTTTTTATACTCTGTGCTCAGCCCAACCGACTAGATCGACACTTAATTTGTCTTTATACTCTGTGCTCAGCCCAACCGACTAGATTGACACTTAATTTGCTTTTTCATGCTTATTTATCATTGGACAATAATGACGTCATTAACAACTCTGCTTGGATGTGTGTACTTGGCAACTTCAAACTCCAATGTCGTAAACGGTATCGATCGTAAATTTTCTTACAAGAAGCAATCATAAAGGAAAAAATCCTCTCTTCGCATTTGGTGTACTTTAGCTAGAATTTATTACATGCATGGAAAGTTTAACACAAATACTCCTACTAGTAGTCTTGATTGCAATTTATGAAATATTTACAAATACAACACGAACTACCAAAAAATCGTACAGTGCATCTAGTGACTGTGTTGTTCAGTATAATGAAACACCTAATGGCTGATTGTGCGGGTAATAGCAATTTGTTTCCCCTTCTCATACAAACTATTGCCCCCGGCTTCGCCTCGAGCAATAGTTGATATATCAGGGACAACTAACTTTCTATTCCCCTCACACCTAGTCAATAGGTGTATACTATTATATGATTGACATGTTATTCACGTGCTCAATATCCATTCTTCTTTGTTAATTGTTTACCCATTGTGACAATCGGAAACCTAACCTTCAAATCACGGCAATTAATTAGCTGCAATATTTTCACTTCATAACAGACAGAGAGAAAAAAAAAATGACGATTATACGATATTTTTGCGTATAACCTTATTTTAGCCATATCTTGATTGGTTGATAGCCAGTGTACTTTTTGTATATTTTAATATTTGTTTCCCATTTCAAACAAATTTGCCTGTTGCTCACCACTGCCGGTGAATTTGCCATTTTGAATATTGCTTTTTTACCCTCTTAGGCATCTTCACGCCAATTTTTTTCGAATACGACGTTACATAAAAAGCGAGCTAAAGCGTATTAGTATGATTCACGCGGTTCTAAGATAATATCCTCTTACCCTCAAAATTGTGCATGACATGTTAATGAATTACAGCTTTCAAGTTAAAAAAAAACCTTTGCCTATACATGTATACAGAGAGTTTAAATCCAAATCTATTCGATGTAATTAAATAGATATATCATGTAATGAAAAATAATTTTCGAAAAAAACATAATCTTTCAATCAGTTTAATTGATGTAATGAGCTGGCATGTCAGTAACTGCTAGTAGTCCTTTGTTCCATGGTGTATCATTGTCATTTTGCTAAGTTTCTTTTGTGATCTATTCTGGCATCGGATTCGGACATCTTTTAAACTGAGTTTTACTGTGCGTTTTGTTATATGTGTTTCTTTATTCTACATTGGCTAGAAAAACAGGTGGAGAGTTAATTCCTCACAAAACATGTTTAATTCCACAGCATGTGTACGCCTATCCCAAGTCAGGAGACTCTGGCCTTTGTTAGTCTTGTAAATAAACTCATCATAGATACCAAGAATACGATTTAATATTTACGCAAGACGCGCGTTTCGTCTACAAATGACTCATCAGTGACGCTCGAATCAAAAATGTTATAAAAAGCCAAATAAAGTACGAAGTTGAAGGGCATTGAGGATCGAAAATTCCTAAAAGTTTTGCCAAATACAGCTACGGTAATCTATTCCTGAGGTAAAAAGCCTAAGTTTCTTTTCAATTTTTGTTCATTTGTATGTTTTGGAGTTTAGCATGACGTTCATTTTCACTGAACTAGCAATCAGTCTTATTTAGGAGCCAGCTTAGGACCAACTCCGGTTGAGGAATTTTCTCGCTGCGCTGAAGACCCATTATTGGCCTTCGGCTGTTTTCTGCTCTCTGGTCGGGTTGTTGTCTCTTTGACATAATCCCCGTTTCTATTCTCAATTTGTGTGTACGATTTATCTATATATGCACAACAGACTAGGCATTTTATTCTGGGATGTTTGGCGAAACGTTCTTACTAATACTGCATGCCGTTTCCCGAAGAAATTTTGAAAATAGAAATCTAAATTATAGACACGCATGATAATGTGAAAAATACGATGAATTGTGCGACAATTAATGCCATCCAGCTGAAAAACCCATTTGTGTTTTAAATGGTCACCGAAAGACGTCGCTTGTATGTGTAACAGAAAGCCGAGCGCATCAGGCTTTATTGCCAGTACAAATCCTTTACCAGTCTAAGACCTCTACAGTGCCTCCCAGCAATAGCACACGGTAACTAGGATCTTGTATCCTAGGTTACACTGTAGAGGATCTTGGAGTAGCAAGGACCCCAGAGATGCAATGTGTAGGCCCACCGTTGTGTGGATATGCCCTCGCACTCATCAACCTTGCCCAAGCTATAGGAAAATAGTCCGCCAGATAGGGGTTGAAAGCCAGGTAAGGCAACCTGTCTAGTAGATAGAACTCTAAACAACCTGGGTAAACCACCACTCATCGGCCCAGCAAGGCAACTGACTTAGAGGATGAGAACCTCAACGACAAAACCCTGGTCCTCCAAGTTGGGGGTTTAGCATGAGGTTAATAACCTCTTCTTGTAATACACCAACGTATTACAAAAATCAACAAACAGAAGGTACCCATGGGATGACGGACGGCACAGGCAGCAATTTGATTGTATATGGAGAAAGCCTAACTTGGGAGGCCTTGAACAGGAACCGGAATCTCATGGATCCAAAAAAGACCACTAAGACCGGCGCATGGAATGTAAGAACTAGGTTCCAGGTCACAAAAACTGCGCAAGTCATAAGAGAGATGGAAAGGTACCAACTAGGAATGTTAGGCATCAGTGAATGCAGGTGGATAGAGTCAGGAAAAAATACTACACCGGGTCATACCATCATCTACACTGGCAGAAATGACAACCAACATACAGAAGGAGTGGCATTCATTATGGATAAGGAATGTATAAGGAGCATAATCGAATGGGAACCTATAAACAAGCGATTGATCAGAGCTCGCTTTAATTCCAGCTATGACAAGACAACAATTATACAGTGCTACTCGCAAACAAATGATGCAGGAGAAGAAATTAAATACACTTATTATGAAGCCCTTCAGGCTCAGATTAGTGAAACACCACAATATGATGTCTTTCTTATTATAGGAGACAAAAATGGTAAGGTTGAGAAATTAAATACAGAACACGAAAGAGCTATGGGAAAAGAAGGTCATGGTGTAATGAATGAGAACGGAGAGAGACTGGCAAATATGTGTTCAACTAATGGACTAGTTATTAGGGGAACCCTATTTACACATCAAGACATACACACAATTACGTGGAATTCCCCAAACAATAGGGACAAAAATCAGATTGACCACATCATCATAAATGGCAAATGGAGACGATCATTACTTGATACACGAGCATTTAGAGGAGCAGATGTGAACAGCGACCATCATTTAGTTATAGCTAAACTCCAACTAAAGCTGAAAAAGGTACTAGACAATAAAAAACCTGGGAGAGAGATCCTCAATGTCAACCGTCTGAAAGAACCTTGAATCAAACACAAGTTCGTCATTGAACTCAGAAACAGATTTCGAGTACTAGAGGAAATTGATCCAACTGAAGAAAATTCCATAGAAAAGAAATTAGAAATTATCAAAGAGGTGTATCAAAACACAAGTGAAAAGATCATTGGTTTCCGTAAGAGCAGTAATACACAATGGTTACCATCAAACACATGGAAAGCAATCGGTATAAATAGAAAAACTCAAAGCGTAGGTCCTCAGCCCTAGGTCATCAAGGTTGAAAGAACAAACACAGAAAGAATATGCAGAGAAAGATAAGGAGGTAAAGAGAAGAGCTAGAAAAGATAAAAGGTACCATCTGACAGAACGCGCTGTAGAAGCAGAAAAATCATTACAACTGAGATGGAACAGTCTGCACGTTGGGTAGAACACTTCAAGGCTGTTTTGAATAGACCAGAGCCAATAAATGAATTTCAGGGAGCACCACAATTTGAAGATCTAGATATAAGCACTAAACCACCATCTAAAGAAGAACTAACAAAAACAATTAAATCCATGAAATCAAGAAAGGCAGCAAGCATAGATGGGATTCAAGCTGAACTACTGAAAGACATATGGGAAGAAAATAAAAATACCTGACGACTGGGCAAAATGTCTAATATGAGATCAATCTCGCGTTTCCACCACAATTGTCTGAGGTGAATCTGCAAAATCTTCTGGCCAAACCGGATTTCAAATGAACATCTCCTAGAAATTACCAAATCCATGTGTATCCTGAAAGAAATTCGACAGAGGCGCTTCAGATGGCTGGAGCATGTTCTTAGGATGCCTGTATCCAATATCACCAAGACATCTCTTTGATGAACACCCCAGGGGATGAGACCAAGAGGAAGACATAAAACCACCTGGTGTCGAACGGTTGAAGCCGAACTAAAGAAGCTTAACATGACCTGGGGAGAAACAAAAACAAAGCCTAGAGATATAACTGGATGGACAAATATTGTGGCGACCTTATGCTCCGCTAGGAGCGAAGAGGAAAGGTAGGTAGGTATGTTTCAAGTGTAAAAAAGTGACGAAAGATACCAAAGGGACAGTCAAACTCATAAATCTAAAACAAACTGACAATGCCATGGCTAAAAATCATAGAGACAAACAAACAAACAATAGTACACATGACACAACATAGAAAACTAAAAAATAAACAACACGAACCCCACCAAAAACTGGGGTGATCTCAGGTGCTCCGGAAGGGTAAGCAGATCCTGCTCAACATGTGGCACCTGTCGTGTTGCTTATTTGATAACAAATCCGGTAAATAGTCTAATTCGGTAGGTCACGTTCATGAAAGGGAAGGGAATTGTAGTTACGACGTAAGGAACATACCGGTATCCGATATCATTTGTGAAACGGTTATTCCATAACGGTCAACCAGCTCGTGATAGCGTCCGTAAAATTTACGAAGGGATGATTTCAACATCACCATTTGGAACTCTTGGTTTAATAGCTTCATTGTGAGCAGAAACTCTCTATCAAGAAAATCATGATAGGAAATGCAAGCACGGGAATATCGTATCTATTGGGAGATATCAGTCTTCGAAATTTATTGCACAGTACTTAAGAAATCCTACAGTGTTTCAGAATCTTTTTGAAATAAACTAGCACAGTCTAAATATGACAGCTATATCTGAAAAATTAAGGAGAAAGTAAGGCTTGTAATTATATTGGACGTCGGCACTAAATGTGAACTCGTTAAGGACACAGTAAAATTGAAAAATTCAGATCACGTTACATTTTTTTAAATTCCATTCTTAAATAAATTATTTACTCGAAATCTGCAATCAAAAGATCCATTAAAAATATGTTGCCAAACACTACACGAATAGTCGTTGCATCGACGAATTAAACTCAGAATAGCGCTTCATACAAAAAAACAAGTCATAAAAAGTTATTTCCATACAGTTTAACATATCGTATATCAAACGACAAAGAAAATCTGATTAAAAGA
The DNA here is from genome assembly GCF_036588685.1 of Mytilus trossulus. NCBI lineage: Eukaryota > Metazoa > Mollusca > Bivalvia > Mytilida > Mytilidae > Mytilus > Mytilus trossulus. The sequence continues at coordinate 44,016,851 of NC_086374.1, read as the reverse complement.
TCATAGTTCCAATACTCCCCTATTAAAACCGTCAAACAAACATTGACTTACATCCCGCAATATATTAATAATACTATTTCTAATGACTGCCCCATGGGTGAAGGGTCAGGAGTATTGGATTCATAAACGATTTTCAACTTGCGATTTGATTATCGTTTTCAAATAAACTACTTCTTATCAATTCTCTAGACGAACCCTTTTTTTTTTTTTTTTTAGGAAAACGACTTTGTTTACGTTTTGACAGTAAATCAAATGAACATCATAAAGATAATTTTGTAATTTGTCTTTTTATTCCATAATCGCTGGTATTGACTATATTATATATCCCAACGGTTTACATCTCAGTTTATTTCCACATTTTGAAATTAGTTAAATTTATATTCAATTTGATGTCAATTAAACAAAACTTGCAGGAGTAAACCCAAACCCTAAACTATTTGAATTATTATTTTTTTTGAATTTTTCACTGATTTTTTTATGTCGTCCCTTAATGTTTTAGTGGCTGAATGCGGCCATTTCGCCTTTTCGCGTTTTCTCCTTTCACTTTGCAAACGCGAAATCGGAAAATCCAGAAATCCAGAAATTGGGAAATCGAGAAATTGAGAAATCAAGAAAGCAAAAACGCGAAAACACAAAAGCGAAAACGTGAAATGAATTTCTCGATTTCGCTTTCTCGATTTCTCTATTTCCCGATTTCTCAATTTCTAGAATTTCGCTTTCTCCCTCTCTCGATATCGCGTTGGAAAAGTGAGAGGAGGAAACACAAAACGCGAAAAGGGGAAATGGCCGCATCGGGCCACCATCAAATGTTTAAACTTTACATATTATTCAAATTGAATAGATTTTGGTATTTATGATATACTAGTATATAAACAGTCTAAAATTTTTTTTATAATATTGACATACAGAATTTATTCATCTTGTTTTGAAAAATGAAATATTTTAATTACCGAAATTTAGAACCTTTGAAATTTATTTACTATACTAAATAACATTTTAGAAACTTTTATCTTTTATAGACGAAACGCGCGTCTGGCGTATATACTAAATTAAGTCCTGGTATCTATGATGAGTTTATTTACAACCACTGGGTCGATGCCACTGCTGGTGGAGATTTATTTTCCCGATGGTATCACAAGCTCAGTAGTCAGCACTCTTTGTGCTGACATAAATTGTCATTGATAAGGTTATGTTTACAAATTTGTGATTTTTTTGAAATACTAAGGCTTTTCTACCTCAGGCATAGATTACCTAAGCCTGTATTTGGCAAACGTTAAGGAATTTTGGTCGTCAATGCTCTTCAATTTCGTATTTTATTTGGATTTTTTTTTACTTTTTGGGATTCGAGCGTCACTGGTGAGTCTTTTGGGGGGTAGAAAGCAGGGAGGGTTTTACTATAGAACCCTATGGGTTTTATTTTCAAAATTGTTTAAATGAATATAACTTGAAAACTATAAGTGATAGATACATACAGTCTTCAGAAATGATTATAGGACAATAAAATAAATCACATGAAATATAGGGGGGTGCCCTGGGGGGTCATCCCCACCCCCTTCAATTTGAGAATGTGCTATTATCTTGTAAACGGTCCAGATCCCCACCCGTAAACAATATATATTCTTGTAGGGGACAATAAAACAAATCAAATGAAATAAAAGGGAAGTCCCTAGGGGGTCACCCCACCCCCTCTTGTTGGAAAACTTGTAAACGGTCCAGATCCCCACCCCTAAACCATATATATTCTTGTAGGGGACAATAAAACAAATCAAATGAAATAAAAGGGAAGTCCCTAGGGGGTTACCCCACCCCCTCTTGTTTAAAAACTTGTAAACGGTCCAGATCCCCACCCCTAAACCATATATATTCTTGTAGGGGACAATAAAACAAATCAAATGAAATAAAAGGGAAGTCCCTAGGGGGTCACCCCAACCCCTCTTGTTTGAAAACTTGAAAACGGTCCAGATCCCCACCCCTAAACCATATATGTTCTTGTATGGGTCAATAAAACAAATCACATGAAATTAGATGGAAGTCCCTGGGGGTCACCCCACCCCGTTCAATTTGAGAATGTACTAATCTCTTGTAAACAGTCCAGATCCCCACCCCTAAACCATATATATTCTTGTAGGGGACAATAAAACAAATCACATGAAATTAGATGGAAGTTCCTGGGAGTCACCCCACCCCGTTCAATTTGAGAATGTACTATTAACTTGTAAACAGTCCAGATCCCCACCCCTAAACCATATATATTATTGTAGGGGACAATACAACAAATCAAATGAAATAAAAGGGAAGTCCCTAGGGGGTCACCCCACTCCCTCTTGGTTGAAAACTTGTAAACGGTCCAGATCCCCACCCCTAAACCATATATATTCTTGTAGGGACAATAAAACAAATCAAATGAAATAAAAGGGAAGTCCCTAGGGGGTCACCCCAACCCCTCTTGTTTGAAAACTTGTAAACGGTCCAGATCCGCACCCCTAAACCATATATTTTCTTGTAGGGGACAATAAAACAAATCAAATGAAATGTAGGTAAAGTCCCTGGGGGTCACCACCACCCCCTCCTGTTTGAAAACTTGTAAATGGTGGAGATCGCTACTCGTAAGCCATATATATTCTTGTATGGGACAAAAAATCAAATCAAATAAACATGGGACCATATGAATGGGGAGTTATCGGAGCTTTGTTTGGGAGACTTCGTAACAGCATCCTGTTACAATTACTTCTTGTTATTATTGTCACTGTAAATAAACTAGTATCAACTATGGTAACTTTGTGTACTATGTATCGACAATAAATAAAACTTTGATTTAATTTGATTTGATTTGATTTGATTTGGTACGAATTTCAAAATCCGAAGCAGAATTGCTCTTGCTCGAACTTTCATTATTGAAAAACATATTTCATGTGATGTTTGAACCTTACAAATTATTCAAATTGATTAGTTTTGGTATTTATGACTTATACAAAAAGAGATATTGATATAAATAATTTTTTCATCTTGTTTTAGAAAATTTTAAATATTTTAATTAACGGAATGTATAACCTTTGAAATTTATATACTATACTATATAACATTTAAGAAAACCTTTTATCACGGCTGGCTTCCATCTAGACGTACTATTCCAAATCTATCAGATTAACATTATTCCAAAAACCTACCGTATCATGCTGCTCTATTCCATGTTGCTTTCATTTAATAAAATTATGTCCGTAATGTTTTATCTCTAACAATTACACATTTTGCTGTTTCCATTTCATAACGTCAGAGACATACAATACAATGATACCTATCTGTCTAATATGTCTCCGAATAAGTTTTTTTATTTTTTTTTTATTTTAGCGGTAATACATTTGGTATCCAGTCAACCAGGGGCCGTGTCAACGAAGCTGTCCTAGGACTAAGACATGTCTTAGGATGGTCTTAGGACACGTCTTAGTCCTAAGTCGGGTCAACGAAAGTCTCCTAAAATAAGATACGTCCTAAATTTGTTCCTAAAGTTAGGATATACAATTAGGTGTCTTAGGATAGTCCTAAAGGTTACATCGTCCTAAAACGTAATAAAAACAACAAATATGGCATAAACTCAATACTAAAAATATTAATACAATATTAAACTATCATTAGATAAAATTAATAAAAAAAAAATATTGTTTAATGTTTGTTAAAGATTTAATTGTATTATAATAAATTATTTCGTGCTGCCTTTTTTGAAGCATAAACAATACTATCAGCATAAGCAACACTCATATTTTAAATAATTCAAATATGGGGAAAAGTTTACTTCTTTTTTTACCTAATTCTGATTCGATACATGTAATGAAATCGAGTGGACCTAAGGACATGACTAGTTTATGTACTTAATATAAATTGCAGCACGAATATCACGAAGTTTTGTGACCATTTACTTTTGTTTTCGTATTAAATTCATTTATATCTTTTATCATATTTAATAACTTATTGATTAGTATTCCGTAAAAACTTTAACTTTTATTTTGCGTTAATTGTTTTCTATATAAGAGTCATCCTCTTTCTCTTTACATATAGGTTCTAAAATACATTTTAACCTTTGTCATACAAATCTCTAAATATATTTATAATTAAATAAATGTGTTAGGATGGTCCTAGGACCATCGTAGTTAGGACTGTCCTAAGACAGCTTTGTTTTACATCCTAAGACATGTCTCAGACACGTCCTAAGACCATCCTAAATAATGTCATAAGACCTATCTTAGGACATATCCTAGGATACTTTCATTGACAAGGCCCCTGTAAATGAGCTAGTATCAACTCAGGTTACTTTGTTTACAATGTATCGACAATAAATAAAACTTTTATTTGGTATGAATTTCCAAATCCCAAGCAGAATTGCTCTTGCTACAAGTTTCATAATTGTAAATACATATTTCATATAATGGTTGAACCTACAAATTATTGAAATTGAATATATTTTGGTATTTATAATAAATCCAAAAAGACATTTTTAACATTAGTTGATACACAGAATTTATTCATCTTGTTATGAAAAGTTTAAATAGTTTCCTTACCGAAAGTAAGAACCTTTGAAATTTATATACTTTACTATTTTTTAACATTTAACAGCCTTTTATCACAGCTGGGTACTATCTAGCCGTACTATTCCAAATCTATCAAATTAACATGATTCCAAAAGCCTATCGTATAAAGGCTACAGTAGTATACCGCTGTTCAAAACTCATAAATCGATGGAGAAAAAACAAATCCGGGTTACAAACTAAAACTGAGGGAAACGTATCAAATATAAGAGAACTACGTCAAAACAGAGACACAACACCAAAATGTAACACACAGAGAAACGACCTATAATGTAACAATGGCAATTTTCCTGACTTGGTACAGGGCATTTTATGAAAAAATGGTGGGTTGGACCTGGTTTTGTGGCATGCCAAACCTCCCGCTTTAATGGCAGTGTCAATTATAACATTAAAATGACAACATCACACGACAGGGTTACAATAAATAAACAGATAAATGGGAGAAAATATAGAACAGAGAAACAAACGAAATTCAATAATAGCCATCAAATTTTAAAGGTAACAGATTAAAACATATTTTTATACGCCAGACGCGCGCCAGGTCTTCACAAAACTATGTTCAGATGTAAAAAGTTTGAAAGCCATAACAAGTACAAAGTTGAAAATAGTCGAGGACCAAAAGTTCAAAAAAGTTGTGAGACCAGGGTTATCCGCCTGGGACAAAAACATCATTATTATTAAGAATAGTACATAGTATCAGTCATGATGCTTCATTTCATGTTGCTTTCCAATTACATGAAATTATTTGCTTTAATAAAGTTTTATTAAAAACAATTATTTATTTTGCTAATATTGAGTCAGAGACATATACTGTGTGACTTTAAAAAGGCAACACTCATTTTGTTTATTTTTTTTACCAAACCAAAACTACTGTTCATGTTTACTTTACTTCTTTTTCTTTAAAAAAAAACTCATCTGACTAACATTTGTGTACCTGTATTTATTGAACTTATCGAGTTATTAAAGTCGAACGAATTTCTTAAAGCGAATTTTGGAACCCATAAAAGATTTTTTCATGTTTTCTTCCTTGGCCACACTAAAACATGTTGTATCTCCATAATACCAAGACAGAAGAATAATAAACTAAAGCACATAAGAAAACTGCAAAAAGGAAAACGTGAACGTGTTGCAACCAGACAATTTGACGTCAGAAACTGGTCAGTAGTCAAACCTTCGACGTTGACATGAATATCAATTATATGGTCATTTTTATAAATTTCCTGTTACAAAACAATGATTTTTTTTTCGAAAAACTAAGGATTTTCTTATTCCAGGAATAGATTACCTTAGCCGTATTTGGCACAACCTTTTTTGAATTTTGACTTCTCAATGCTCTGTAACTTTGTACTAAGTCTTGTTTGGTTTTAAAACTATTTAGATCTGAGCGTCACTGATGAGTCTGTTGTAGACGAAACGCGCGTCTGGCGTATTTGATAACTTTTGATAACTATTTACCGTCCTTCCGACAACGATGCAGGTAGACGGGCATTGTTGATGTTCATTGATAAACAGATCAACATGTAGTGACAATACAACGAAAGTAGAATTCAATATTGCAACATCATTTGCGAGACATGTTTACGGCCGCAACGTCAACTGCTTATAGAATTGCCGAATGCCATTGCGTACAGATTCATGCCATAAATATTTCCAATAAACCGAACTGCCAAAGAATCGGCTGCAGACAAAAAAACATTTAAAGCACAAAAGTTTCAACCGCATAATTGCCATGGCCGAAAAACAATTGAGATATGGATGGATCAAAGGCAAAACCAGAAGGTGCAAAACAGAACCAAAAACATGCCAAACAAAATTGGTTGACCGTTTCGACAATCAGTCGGCGTTTGTTAAAGGCAGTTATTGTTTTTGGGGTTGAATCATTCATTGGTAAGGGGTTTCAGTGTATACCAAATTATTTGAACATTAAAAATGACGTAATCAATTCAACTTTCGAACTCATTTTTTTAAACAATAGAGTAATGATAAAAAGTGTAACAAAAAATGCATGTTTGTAAATGGGAATTAAAAAAATTCGTGTGTTGCGTTTCTAAAGTCGGTCAGTATACAATAAATTAAAGGGGTAAATGATTAATATTAGTTGCAATAACTTGTTTCCCAATCCACTATGAATAAATATATAAACTAAAGTATATAATACCATACCTATTAGTATTATATATATATAAGTAAACGTTTTATTTCAGACTTATTTTAGCGTTAAAATTTAGAAATGCTATAAACAACTGCCCTGGAGCAGATTTTCACATGAATTTGGATTAAAATCAATTAAATGTTAAACTTTTATTTAAAACAAACGATGAAAATAAAAAAGGTTTCTTTACAAATAAATGTTTCAAATGTTTAGATATAAAAAGAGCTTTTGTAAAATTGAGATATGTAATAGTTTACCACTCGGTGTGTTAGTGTATAAGATCGCTTACCCAACATGCCCAAAATGGTATTGATTGATTTGTGGTTGCAACGAGTTTAAGCAGAAAGAACATCAAATTAAATTTGAAATTTATGAATGACATTTTTTAATATAATTTGAATAAGTTTTTTGTATCTATCAACTTCACATAAAGGAACAGTATTTGAAATAACAAGCATGGGATAATGCAGGGGCAGATAAAGGGAACCCCTTTTTTGTGGAAAAAAATAGGGAATCACTAAAACATGACTGGAGCGGGTTCCCTCTTTGGCAGTCAGTGGGCCTCCACTTATGAATATTTCTGGATCCACCAATGAGATGAGCATTAAAAGATTTTTGTAATTCAATTTTTGATTGATTATTTTAACACCACTTTCAGAACCTTTAGCTATTAAGTGGCAGTCTGTGTTTTTCTTTTAGGAAGTCGGAATGTCCGGATAGAACCACAAGTCTTCTGGAGGAAAACTGCCACATCCCAACCCATACATTGTCTCTGATAAACATATCATATATTACTTAAAAAAATTATTAAAAAAATTCATAAGTTTTTCAACGTCGAGTCGGATTAGACGAAGCAAGGCCTTAGGTTTGACTTCATTATATGATCAAACAATCCAGCACACATAAGCAAATAGATAGACCGGCAAAATAGTTGTATGCGGCAAGATAAGATAACAGTATCTGCAGAACTAACCTCGGAACCAATATTAGAGCCAATACCGTTAGTTTCGAGAGTTGTAAGAGGGAAATTAATAATAATAAAAAAACTGGTTTTGTTTGCATTAAAGATTTGTAGATCAAGCATCGCCTGTTATGGGTATATAGATATAGAAAGATGTGGTGTGAGTGCCTATGAGACAACTCTCCATCCAAATAACAATTTAAAAAGTAAACAATTATAGGTTCAAGTACGGCCTTCAACACGGAGCCTTGGCTAACACCGAACAACAAGCTATAAAGGGCCCAAAATTACTAGTGTAAAACCATTCAAACGGGAAAACCAACGGTCTTATCTATATAAACAAAACGACAAACACGTATATATTACATAAACAAACGATAGGCTGTTTCAAAATAAGACCACATCATCTGCAGCACTAACCTCCAAACCAATATTAGAGCCAAAACGGTAAGTTTCGAGAGTTGTAAGAGGGAAATAAATAATAATAATAATAAAAATGTAAGCTGCGGAGTACCAGACACCGACTTGTTTGACGCACTGAGTTTCCATGAACCTTCCAGATACATGTAGTTGTCCATTTCATTTGATGTATATAGATTCAAATCTTTGTACCAGTCTTTTCTCGCATTATCCGTTGATTGAGATTTGATGGTTTACCAGGCATTTTATAGGAACCTTTAAAAGTTTCCCTTTAAAATCAGAAAATTGGTTTTCCCTTCTGATTTTTTTTCTCACATTTTATCATAGTATTAAATTAACCTTTTTGAGGCTTTTCTGGAACAAAATATAAAAAAAGTAGATACTTGTAGGTCAAACACTCAAAGTTGACCAGTCGGGGAAGTTAACAGGCTGATTTACATACATACTAGACGTCAATCGATGGCAGTTATAAGAATTAATATTAATTCACTCATTAGGTCTTTGCATCTGGAAAAACACATTTATTCTACACTCTTGAAAGGAGGAATTGTGCTTGATTTTCACATAATAAAACATAATCTTTCGATTTAAGTCTGGAGCCGAGGAACGAATTAGAGTCCTTTGTTAATCTGTTGATTTTTTTTTTATTATTGTTTGTTTCTTCGTGTATATATTCACTGGGGTAAAGCTGATGACCGTAACTGCATTCACGGTCATCCCAAGATGTCGGATGAAAAATTAGGTCAGTATTTTTATTGTCTGTTAAGGTGTTTCTACATCATTTTCTTTACAAAGCATACTTTGATACGATGTAAATTTATAAAAGATTCACACGGAAGTCACAAATCTCTACCGAGGAACGTGTATAAAACGGGAATTTGGATTTGAAAAATTCGCTAGGATGACCGTAAATCGTAATCGAGATGACCGTAACAGGATTAGCGATTCATAACAAGGCTGACCGTAATTGGTTAAAAGATGACCGTAAATTGTTAAGGATGACCGTAATTTATAAAGAATTACTAAATTTAAAAGGATTACCGTCAATTGAAAGAAATATCCATATTTGTATGCAATGTTTTTTGTTGAGTTTGGCGTAATAGGGGCTCGGTTAGTTCTTTTTAACTATTTGGCGTATTTTGAGTTTATATGAAAATGATAGTTAACACGACGGGTGCCGCATGTGGAGCAGGATCTGCTTACCCTTCCGGAGCACCTGAGATCAGCCCTGGTTTTTGGTGGGGTTCGTGTTGTTTATTCTTTAGTTTTTTATGTTGTGTCATGTGTACTATTGTTTTTCTGTTTGTCTTTTTCATTTTTAGCCATGGCGTTGTCAGTTTGTTTTAGATTTACTAGTTTGACTGTCCCTTTGGTATCTTTCGTCCCTCTTTTAATTGTACTAGAACACACCCGTGATATCGCAGGTCCGTTACTGATCGAATTAAAGTATATACATGTAACTATGCGCAAGCCTTATTTTAGTATTAGTTTTGTCATCTGATAAAGTCATGCCGATTATAAGATACACAGTTTTCTCTGCTTTCAAATCGTTCTGTTTGAACCCGTCGAACTGGAACTTATCAATTATTGGTAATATTAATCATTTGGAAAACAAAAGGTCCTGGAATGGAGTATTTTTTAATCAACAGCATTGTCCTATATAAGTTATAAATAAAGTTGAATTCTTTGATTTGCTGTTTTACGTCATGCCCGCTAACAAATTGAAAACTGTACCTATGCGCCTTATTTTCAGTACAGATTTTTAGTATTCGTATTGTTATCTTATATAATTAGAAAGTCTTACTGATTAAAATAGGTAACAATTTGACAATTTAGTAGTGTCAACGTTACCCTGTGATTATGACCCATGTATATAGCATCAGAGACATATAATACAATTATTATATGTCTCTGATAGCATATTAATCCTGAATACACCGTTTGGTGGTGCGCCTGTCAGATGCGGAACGTACAGATAAGGTAATAGGTAACAGGTAAATATACTATTGGTATCGGTATCGGACTCGACCCGGAACTTCTTAATTATTGGCAATATTAATTACGTGGAAAACAAAAGGGCCTGGAGTGGTGTAATTTTTAATCTATACCTTTGTACTATATTAGTTATATATAAAGTTGAATTCTTTGATTCGTCGTTTTTACGTGATGACGGCTGACAAATTAGACCTCGTAATTTTAGTATTATAGATAATCGATGTTGTGAGTAGTTTTGATTTAAATGGACACTATAGACAATAGTCACCTGCAAACAATAGGTGATTTTAACTGTGTAACTGAGTGGACCTTATCAAATGAAACTCGTATGTCTGTTTATTTTGCTATCTTCTGCATATTTAAAAACAAATGCAACTCAAAAACCACGTAAGTTAGTTTTTTTCTCTCAAATATAGACTTTATATAACTTTTACATATCTAAAGGTCCTGCCATGCTTTAAGCTTTATGTACCCTTCTGTTGCCGAATTTTTTAAACAGCAATTGTATCAAAACTACAGATTTAATGAATAATAGATACAGTCCATTATAAACATATACTAGGGGAAAACTTGATGCAAAGCATTATTATTTACTGTTGCCTAGCATTTAATAGAAAAAGAGTACCTTGTGGCAAATAAACCAAGATTTTTTATAGAAAATCCACAGCCTTTAATAAAGAGATTTTTGTTATAAAATTTGAAACATAGATTACTCACTTGCTTTTATATGATGTGCTAGTGTTTATTTTTTACAAAAAGTTCCAACCAACCTGTAAATTTCAAAATACTTCGTGCAGAGTAACTAAAGTCGAGCGCACCCTAAAAGGTGTACTTGATTTGGTCCATATTTTTATTTTTTCTAACCAATAACTACATTAATAAACTTGTTTTAAGGAAATCAATGCTAGCACTGCATGCAATAATCCTATATATATCGGTCATCAAATTGCCAAAGATAGAACAAGGATTAAGGCTGTGGATTTTCTATAAAATTCCCATATGTTTAGCATTGAAGTAACACAAGGCCCTTGAAACGATATAATATAAATGGCTGTACATCCATTGCCTTTTTGGCAGTTTTAAAAAGCTGTATTTATTATATGAAATTAATAGGAATCTCAGAAATAAAAAAATCTTTTGGCCTGTAGTTGGATGCTACATATAAAGAACCATGTATTTGAAGCACGTCTTATTTTTGTCTACCTTTATGATAATGTTGTCTTATAAATACGTCTTACACCAACACGATTAATTATTTGATACAAAACAGGTAATACAAATACGGATATTTCTTAGAAATGACGGTTATACTATAAAAGTTACAGTCATCCATTATAAATTACGGTCATCCTTTCGAAATTACGGTCATCATTTTACCAATCACGGTCATCCTTATTATATGTAACGGTCATCTTGAAAATATTTTAAACCAACCCAATTTTCCGTTCTATACACGTTCCTCGGTAGAGATTTGTGACTTCCGTGTGAATCTTTTATAAATTTACATCGTACCAATGTATGCTTTGTAAAGAAAATGATGTCGAAACACCTTAACAGACAATACAAGTACTGACCTAATTTTTCGTCTGACATCTTGGGATGACCGTGAATGCAGTTACGGTCATCAGCTTTACCCCAGTGTATATTTAAACGTGGGACTATGACTTCTTTTTGACTGGGTGTATTGTTGTAGGTTTGTTTATTCCATGTTTGCTAAAAGTAAATGGATGGGGCTGATATCTCAAAAACATGTCAAGTTATTGGCGCCTATACAAGTCAGAACTTGATATTCTTTTTTATAATTTTCGATTCATTTATATGTTTCAGAGTTTAGTTTGGCTTGTTAATTTGCTCTATGATCGGTTCTTCGTCTCTGACAAGTTTGCCGTTTTTAGTTCTCGATTCTTTTGTAAATCACATTTTGAATGTATTTATTGATGTTTTATGCCTCTTTATGCATTTGAGCTTTTTGGTCATTTTATGGCGGTCGGTAAGGGGGGTTGGGTCGGCATGGGAGACGAATTAATACAAGTTCTTCTTGTTTCTGAATCCCAGTACAAATGTATTTCTATTGTATAATTGTATTTTGTGCACTTTTGAAAATAAAAAATTTTGTTTAAAGTAAACCTTAGGCAGCAGGAAATGCATCTGAATAGCGTCTTAAAGAACATAAGTAAAAACTTGAAAGCCAATGATTTATCAGTTTGAGAGCACGTGAGGATCTATTTGACCAAAAATTGACCTTGAAAAACAAAATCTATCTGCGGCCAACTGACTATACCTAATGGAGCTGTAGCCTTAGGTTTTTAAATCAATTTCCTAATTTATCAATAAAAAATTCATGAAACGCATAAAATATTATTTCAATAACAGAAATAGAAATAAAGAAGAATTGTATTCGAGGTTCGTTAATACCAATTATTGTAAATGAGTTGTATTGCAGTGCCATCTTTTTTTTTAACTGTCAAATGAAGTGGTTTTTATGGGCCGTGGTATATATAGCTCTTCAACTGTTTCGTTTCTTATCAATCTAAGGCTTTCAAATATTCGATTATGAGCATAATAATTTGATAAAGGTAAATCTAGAAAAGCGTTTCGAACGCATGCACTTTTTTTACGTGTTGTTTTATTTTTTGGATCTCCTTTTACTTCTCCGTCAATTCGTAACAAAGTTTCTAAACTGATTTATCAGTCCAGATGCTAAAACGTTCATCGGAAAATATTTGATGCAAGCGTAGTCAGAACAATGTCACATTACGGTTCTGTATGGGATTTACAGAATATAGAATAATAAGACAATAAAACACAAATAGGTAAAATTAAAAATAATGAATAATGGTGTGGTAAAATATAAAGAATGAAGAACAATGGTAAAAATTGGGATTAAAATGAAAGACTTATTCATAAATTTAAGAAATCAGAATTTAAGGACCCACAATTCAGTAGTCACACATAGGCACTTTAAATACATGCAATAACCCCCGTATCCTTATTTCATAGAAGCACACATACTGAACACTTGAGTTATCAATTTAAATAATACCTGAATCAGATATAATTATTATAGATTAATTGATCAACGTAATTTTTTATAATTATGAAGGATCCTAAGACTGTTTCATGTTGTTGTATTATTTATTTTGTTATAATTAGTCATGCTAAAACCAAACACTCTGTAATCTTCCGGAAATAAATCAAAAATTAAGTCCCCCGTCTTAGTTCCATTGTAATATTGTAATAGTTTACTTTTTGCGTCACTTCTGTGATCTCGTGTAAGCTTTTCGCTTGATTGAAGCCAAGCTACAACTTTCTCGTTCCATGCTCCTATCTTTTTGAAAAGTCGTTCTGTGAATGAGGAAATCTCTGAAAGTTTTCCTACCATCATCTGTTCGTATAGGTATTCCGGAATTCGAACTTGCTTATCCCAATGTCCATTTTTACAGTGTTTTATAATTTCTAGGAACTCGTAAAATGTCACTGTGCGATTAACTCTACACAATTGATACATTACATGTTGATGACGGCCCTTTTCTAAATTTGAAGATAATAACCGTTCTCTAGGTTCTCTTACAAATACAGCTTTCACCCATGATTCATTGTACATCATTTTTATAATTTCACAAATATCAAAGCTATTTAAAGTTGCCAATCCGTTTCTATGGTTATGTACTTCCGTATTTTTTATACCTTGAATGAATTGAAATAACTTTTTCCAATAAGTACATGCGGACTTTTCGTTCCAAAAGAAGATTAATTTGTATTTTGGAACCACAATTGGAGAGCTCCAATACTCTTTCAATCGATATATCGCTTGTTTGCTAATTCTATAATCACGACAGTTGTCTTCTCTTTGTTTGAGCAGCCTTTCTTGTTTTTGTTGTTTTGATCGAATTTCTGTGTCTGGTTGTGTTGATGAAAGCTGTGACCTTGTGTCTGGTTGTGTTGATGAAAGCTGTGACCTTGTGTCTGGTTGTGTTGATGAAAGCTGTGACCTTGTGTCTGGTTGTGTTGATGAAAGCTGTGACCTTGTGTCTGGTTGTGTTGATGAAAGCTGTGAACATGCTAATAATTTCACGTTGTTTTGTTTCTGTAGAACTTCTTTTGTTGGTAGAAAGTAAAAACACATCGCTATAGTCATCAACACCAACTTTGCAAACCTATTTGAATTAGCCATGAGATCACAGTTAACTATCTTCTAACTCTTTTCCGAAAACTGATTCTTTATTAACTCTCCCTTATCTAATATCGTTCAAAGCAGTCGTTGGCGTCTTCAAATTATGTGTTAGAAAGGTATTGATAAATACCAGCTTTAAGACAATTCTGTTGATTTGCTGTAAATATAAATATAAATGGAAATAATCAGATACTTATAACAAACATTTTTTTTACAGCGGATGACCGTGGGGGCACTCCCATGTTTTTGCTATCGCATAGATTTCCATTACGTGATATTCGTTTTGGGTTTTTAACCGATCTATAAACATGATGAATACGTAGACATCATCCAGTGCAAACTTACATTCCTTGAAGCTTGTTATAAATTCATTTATTCAATGAATACTCATCAAATCCTTTTTAAAGAAGATAAATTAATAATATTAAAATGTTTTGGTATATGTATATACAAATAAGTGCAAAATCATTAACATGCATTCATATGCACACTCATGCGGAAGAATATCTTAAAAACGTTTTGCAATCTTAAGGAACGATAACTCTGCATGGATGATTAAACACTTTTTGCTGGAAAATACGAATGTCTACTCTAATCCATTCTATTAAAAAAATCGAATTATTACAGATGAGTGACGTGTCCACCATATACAGGGTCCCAAAATTACTAATGTAAAACCATTTAAAAGGGAAAACCAACGATCTAATATAATCTATATAAAACACGAGAAACAAGAAACATGTATTAATTTCATAAACAAACAAAAACTACTGTACTTCAGATTCCTGACTTAGGACAGTGCAAACATTTGCAGCGGGATTAAACGTTATATTGGTATCAAACCTTCTCCCTTTTTCTGAAACATTTAAAATTACATCACAACATAGAAAAACACACGATAAAGTATCAATTGGAAGACTTATCTCAATGAAAATATCCTTCCCGCCCTTTGTTTCTTTTGGTTGTTGAACTGTCAGACTGTTTGCTGTAAATTTCTTGCATCTCAAGTTCATCCTTAAATACTATTTACTATTTAAGGACAAGAAAACCTCGTTCACCAAACGTGAAATAACGTGATCAAGAGTATATAGATATAAGAAGATGTAGTTTGAGTTCCAATGCGACAACTGTCCATCCAAGTCACAAGTTGTCAACAGTACAACCATTATAGGTCAAAGAACGGCCTTGTACACGAAACCTTGGCTTACATTGAACAGCAAGCTATTAAAAGCCCCAAAAATGTTAAGTGTATTCCACTCATAAAGGAAAACCAACGATATAAATCTACATTAAAAACGAAAACCGAGCAACACATATGAACAACATCAACAATTATTAAACGACAACCACTGAACAACAGGTTCCCGACTTTGCACATGTTTTAGAGCCATAGACAGTCAGAAAGGTAGGACATATGCAAGGCCAAAATACGTAAGGATTGTTAGAATTCAACCTTATAATAAATATCATTATAGTCCTTGTATATGTCTAAAATGAAGGTTTATGTTAAACTTAATTCCATAACATTCAACTTAAAGGCTTTAGTCTTAGATGAATGATTTGTATGCATCACCTACGATAGTATTATGTTTTCTGGTATGTGGGTCCGTTTGTCCGTTTTTGTCATCCATCTAATGAGTTAAGTCTTTTTCAACTGATTTTAATAGTTTGTTTTTATGTTGTACTGTTACACCGCTGTCCCAGGTTAAGGGATGATTGGGATGCCACTGCCATGTTAAACCCCGCCACATTATGTGCTTATGTGCCTGTCCCTAGTCAGGTACATATAATTCAGTGGTCATCGTATGTTTATGTGTTACATATTTGTTTTTCGTTCATTTTTTGTACTTTAACAAGGCCTTTATTTTTCTCGTTTAAATTGTTTTACATTGACATTTCGTAGCCGTTAATAGCTGACTTTGCGGTTTCGATTTTACTCATTTTTGAAGGCCGTGCGATGATCTATAGTTGTTAATTTCTGTGTCAATTGGTCTCTTGTAGAGAGTTGTCTTCATACCACATCTTCTTTTGTATAGTTAGTGATCATATTTAGTTTGAAATATACGACCTTAAAAAAAATCTTATTTATTTGTTTATATTTTGTAATATCACGAAATTTAAAACACGCAAGTGTATCGACAATATGTCACAAATACAAAAATTAATGCATCTTGTGACTGGGTTATGTGTTGACATAGAACAAAACACACACACAATGAATAATACGACCTGTCTGCACCGACCCCTCTTGAATGAACTTTGCAACAGTAAGCTAAGCTGCTTGATCAGATATGATATAAAAGTTTAGAATTGAATACAGTTGTACCGAGTTGGAATTGCTCAGTGCAATACTAAATCTAGTCTGCCATTTTGAAATAATAAAAACAGTTTATATAACTAACCAAAAATTACTTGAAAACAAGACGAAAATTTCCCTAAATGAGTGACAAAGGATTACAGAAAACTTAGAAAATAGGTAAGACTGAACAATAAAACCCCAGTGACTTCCCCTGTATTTCATTTGATTTGTTATATTGTCCAATACATGAATATATATGGTTGATGGGTGGGGATCTCATCTGTTTCCAAGTTATCAAACCGGATTGGGTCGAGTGACCCTTAGGACTCTCCCTATATTTCATTTGATTAGTTCTTTTGTCCCATATATGAAAATATATAGTTTAATTTAAAGGTGGGGATCTCGACTGTTTCCAAGTTCTCAAACAAGAGGAGGGGTGTGGTGACCGCAGGGACTCACCCTATAATTTATTTGATGTGTAATTTAGTCCCATACATGACGGTATATATATAGTTAAGGGGTGAGAATCTCAACTAATTCCAAGTTCTCAAACAGGAGGGTGCAGGGACCTTAGGGACTCCCCCTATAATTCATTTGATTTGTTATATTGTCCAATACATGAATATATATGGTTTATGGGTGGGGATCTCAAACGTTTTCAAATTCTCAAACAGGAAGGGATAGAGTGGCCCCACGAACTCCACCTATATTTTATATGATTTGTTATATTGTCCCATACATGAATATAGATGGTTTAGGGGTGGGACTTTTTCGTCGAATTAGATATAACTAGATGTGTCAAAGCGCCACAATGTTTATATCTATTTACTTCGTTGCGGGGCCATATAAATACTAGTTAAGGTGGTACCCAACACTTTCACTAAAATTAATTTGGCTCGTTTAATTTTCATAAAATTTTGACAATGTATTTACTTTGACCCTTTTAAAAAAAATATATAAAAATTTCAAAAATTTTGAACCAACCGTTTTATCACTGGTTATATAGCAGTTTGACAAACACCAATTGTGATCATTGAGAAGCTTAATATTCCCTTTACAACACAATAAAAAAAAAGTTAAGACAGAAAAGTCAATTGGTTCAATTGATAAAATAAAAATATATCGGAACTCTCGTTTTTTTATTTTTATAAAAATACAAACCTTTTTTTAAAACGGTATATGAATAGGTAAAGTCAATTTTCTTAGTATTTTGGTTTATTCAAAGGATAAATTCGAAGGGTTGCTGTAACCTAGCACGTTTTATGGCTGTCAAGTCAACTCGAAATTAAAATCGGCAAAATCCCAAGGCAGAGAGAGATTGTTCATCATATCGCATCTTCTTGTTTGTATATCAACAAAGTCCTCGTCCTTAATTAATATTTGCTTTTTTCAAAACAAGTGAGAAAAATTATAAAAATCTTACCGCTTTACAGGAAAAAAAGTCCTTTTTCTCAACTCTCAACTCTGGATGAAATGGATACAAATGAACTCACCATGTAGACACCAGGATTAGTTTTTTGTATATTGTTGACGTGTTTTAACATAAAGAACAATTTTTAATTGGACTACGGTAAGTCCGAATTGATAAATATTTTGTCTTGTGAATTACAATAAATTAATTTAGAATATGTTGTTATTTTCATTTAAAATACATTTAATAGAATTGCTTTTTTCACCTTATGAAATAGAACAATAAAAAACAATGAAAATTTAAATAACCTTTATTCAATTCAATTCTTTATTACTTTAAGCACATTATGCTTATCAGTGCAATAAATACAAATACATTTCTATAACACAACATAACATAATACATCAGAGAAGCAAATAAATATCAAGTATTGACCAATAACAGTTTGGTCCTATGATTATGTGCATTAAACAAGAATTTACACAAATTACGCAAATCTTTTACATTTTCAGTGCTGAGAAGTTGCACTAATTTGAACGACGATGGACGTCTATAATAATAAGGTTTAATAAACTGTCTCCTTAAGTCTCTATACTTTCACATTGTAAAACAAAATGGAATTCATCTTCAGTGATATTCAAATTACAAAGAGTACATTTTCTATCTAACCTATTTACTCCATGATAACGGCCTACTTCAACAAACAAATTATGAGATGACAATCTAAGGCGAGTTAAATACACTCTAAAATTCATATGTTTAGTTAGATAATTCTGTAAACATACATTATTGACAATATATTTATATAAATAACACTTAGATGAAACGTTCAGTTGATCATTCAAAGTCTGTTTTGCTTGATCATATATCCTTGTTTTTACAAATAATAATAAATTTGTATCAATAATCAAATTGTCTTGGTTATACCAGATCTCATTTAAACCCAAGTTAAATAATAATTGTTGTAGTTGATAAATCCAACTGCTTCTAATATTACAGAAATTATACAGTTGTTCCCTGTAGCAGTTTTTAAGAATACAATTGCTTGTGGATAATAATTTGGACCAGTACTTCACTATGTTGTACATTCTAAAATATATCAAAGGATATCTACCCAATTCAAAATAAACCATAACATTTGTTGTACATTGTTTGACACCTAATATGTTTTTGCAAAAATCAAGTTGTATTTTTTCAATATTTGGAGCTTTATGGAAGCCCCATATTTCACAACCATAACATAAAATACTGCTAATGTAAGTATCAAATAAATTCAAATATGTAAAAACATTCAAATACAATGACGAAACCTTCGACTTCAAACCGAAAACAGCTTTTCTACTTTGCTCAGCTAAATGTTTTTGAGCTTTAACAAATTTACCGTTAAAATTTAACAGTACACCAAGGTAACAAAATTCATCCACTATGTCAATAGCATTGCCATCATAATACCAATTTTCTTCGTCTTTTACAAAACCTCCGTTTCTAAATACCATAATTTTTGTTTTGGCAATGTTTACAGTCAAACCCCATTTACAAGTATATAATAATAATGTGTCTAACATATCTTGCAAGCCAATAACTGAATCAGAAAATAAAATCATATCATCAGCATACATAAGTAAAAATAATGACAAGTCTTGCACTTCATATGGTATATTACTATTACGTAGAAATTCCATTTCAAAGTCATTTACACATAACGAAAAAAGTATAGGAGAAAGAACTTCCCCTTGCATAAGACCAACTGAATTTGTAAACTGCTCAGAATAAAAACCATCAACTTTCACACATACTTTTACTGTAGAATACATTGATTTTAAAAACAGAAAGTAATTTGCCTGTTATACCAACTCTTGATAGTTTCAACCATAAGTTAAGTATGGTTACAGAGTCAAATGCCTGTTTGTAGTCAACGAAACAGCAATATAAACGTTTTTTCTTGAAAAGTGCTTTCTGAACGAGTGTCAACAAAGAATAAATTGCATCAACAGTGCTGCTACCCGGGCGAAATCCAAATTGCGCATCTGTAATTATATCATTATTCTCAGACCATTTAATTAGTCTTGAATTTATAATAGATGTAAATAGTTTCGCTAAATTACTGACTAAACTGATTCCACGATAGTTCGATGGATCGGACGAGTCGCCTTTTTTAAAAACAGGAATTAACACTGCGAGTGCCCAAGATTTCGGAAAATGTCCTGATGCTAATATCTTGTTGAATATTTCCTCTAGGAACGGTAGCAGAATATCCTTAAATTCAATGAATAACTCGTTAAATGTACCATCAATACCATGACTTTTGCCACGTTTTAGGTTTGAAATACACTTCAAAATTTCATCATGTGTAATAATTTGATCAAGTTCATCATATGTTGTGTCGGAAACGGTCTCTGGAGTTTCGACTGTCACATTAATACCATCATTTGTGACCAAATTTCTAAAATGTTCGAAGAATTCAGAAAGTGACACATCAGAATTTTTGGCTCTCTTCTTTTGAAAAAGTTTATAATATTTCTTTGGGTCGCTTTTACGCAATGTAGCTATCATATCACCCTCTTGACGCTTATATTTTCGTTTTAGTTTATTTTCTAAACGCTTGTATTGTCTTTTAGACATAATTAATATTTGATGATTTTCAACATTTTTGTCTCTATTAAATGTATACAAAGAACTAGTATAGATAGATCGAAGTCTTTTGCACTCGTAGTTAAACCATGGTTTGTCATCTTTATATCGGGTCGTCTTACTACGGGTACGGTCACAAATATTATTTGAACTATGTGAATTACAAAAGAATGGTGAAATAATGTTCATCAAATTAGAAGTAAACGATTCAACATAATTGTCAATACCATCTTGGGATTTTTCAATATCAGAAAATACTATCTGGCTAAGTGAACCACTGTTTAAAGTTAAAGACTCATAACACTGATCTTTTAGCTCTTCCTTCCATCGGTAACTATCATATGAGTTGTTTGACGTACCACTGTTACGCTTAGGCTCTTGTGAATCGTTCAATATGCACCGCAAGCGAACATGTAAAGGCGCATGGTCACTAAAAGAAGTGAAGTTACAAACAATAAACTGGTCTATAATGTGTAAAAAGTCATATGGAGCCAATAAGTAGTCTACAACACTCATTCCCCGGGAACCACAAAATGTATAGTCATTAGCTAAGCCATCCTTATGCCGACCGTTCAAAATACGTAGACCAGTGCTTCAACACAGATTTAACAATTTTAATCCAAACTCATTAGTACTTTGATCTGGATTTCTTCTTACTGGTAGATTTGTGTCACTTAAATACCCAAAAGTATGGTTGAAACTATCAAAAATTGGGCCACATACATTGTCATTTATATTGTAAAAATACTCTTGACGTTTCTGATGAATATTTTTCAACAGATTTTAACAAATCATAGAATAAATCACAATTATACATCTTATAATAATTTGAATAGGCAGGAGGCAAATACACACATCCAATAAAATAATCAAACCCACAAGTTGATATATTCTTTGAAACCTTGAGCCATATAATTGTATCATTCTGAATATCAACTACTTCAACATACTTTGCAAAACATTTTTTTATTAACAAATATAGTCCACCACCTTGTTTATATTTACTTTTTAGTAATGGGACTGGCTTACAAATATAACCATCTACAATATCATCAAATGACTTATCAATCCAACACTCAGACAAAATAACAATATCATATGTTTTAATGTAAGATAAAAAAATTTGGCTCATTAAGTTTATCATGTAAACCACCATTAATGTTCCAATACAAAAAGTTAATAAAGGAGATGCTTCTCGATGTGTCCTAGTCTGTACCTGTGTGCATATCTGCTAACACTTCAAAGCGAGATCCACTAGACGAGCCATTACTCACTGAAGATTTACTAGGTTTTATACTTGAGACGCTCGGTGTTTTTTCGGCCACTGAAAACCCTGGACCCGACGGTATCCGACATTCTATCACCTGACTGATCACGACGTGCAATTTTGACTAGCTCGTTAGATTTAACAACAGTCTGCTCACCATCAATAAAAAGTTTATCTTTATTAAACGAAACTCGTTTACCTGCCTCCTTTGCTTTTTTATACACAGGAAATAATAGTTTGCGTTTTTCATGTATAGCTTTCGGAAATTGTTCAGAAATTGAAATGGTTGACTCTTTTAATTTGCGAGAGTTTTGACGTACAGTGTCCCTTTGTTGACGTTTTATAAATTTGACAATTATGGGGCGCGGCTTACGCACATTCCGAGTCGACTTGCTCACGAATTTCTTTCCCATCCTAAAGGCAGATGCTATTTCGATTGGTTCTCGAATTTCCAGAGATAAAGCACATATGTTTCTAATGCTATCAATACAGTCTTCGCCCTCCTTCTCCTCGATACCAAAAAACATCAAATTGTCCCTCAAGTTTTCACATTGTAGTTGTTCAAGCTGATCAACCATACTCCTGTTAACAACACGCAATGAAGTTATATCATCGGCAATGACAGCCATGTCAGATTTATTTTGTTCGAACCCTGCAGATATAAACTGCTGACTATTTTCAACGACCTCAACTCGTTTCACAAGACCATCAACAACTGCTCCCATTTTCGTTAACTTAGAGTCAATGCTTATAACTGATGACTTTATTTCATCAACGGAATTCATTCTCAAATTAAGATTGTCAATTTTATTCATCAGGTCGGACATCCATGGGGGTGTACTGCTAAACGATGTAGGAGGAGGGGGGTACAAATTCATTCCGGTCATTCCGGTATGCGATGCATGCTGTGAAGGATAATGCTGAGACATAATACTAAATGGATTTGCATCCTGTGATGATGCAAAATTGACCGTTGGCATCACATTACCACCAGATGAGTTTGTTATTGTTTGTGACATATTAAAAATGGCGGAGGAATCAGACGCACCACAATCAGTTTTACTTTGAACACGTTTTCTTTTTGGTTGCGGCTTTGTTACCCTTCTTTTATGTTCCATTAGGTCTGTTAAATAAGTTTACCATACACTGTTCA
The DNA here is from genome assembly GCF_036588685.1 of Mytilus trossulus. Taxonomy (NCBI): domain Eukaryota; kingdom Metazoa; phylum Mollusca; class Bivalvia; order Mytilida; family Mytilidae; genus Mytilus; species Mytilus trossulus. The sequence goes on along the minus strand of NC_086374.1, from coordinate 43,993,808 downwards.
TAATAGAGCAACCAACCACTCCTGAAGACATCTTAAATATCATTTTTTAAGAGATGCCAAACAGACATGTCCATACAGTCCAGGGGGACATAACTCATATATAAATAGCTAAATTATCCTATTGTTTACCTGTAAATGACAGAATAGACAGGTAACTATTAACAAAAGAGTAATGTCTAAAGATAATAAAACTTGTAAGATACATGTATCTTTCTAAATGAAGGTAGATAGTTTCTTGATAAATATAGCTAGATTATACTATAACTGACAGTGGCACAATGACAGCATATTTTGCATTTTCAGTATAGATGGGTATTCTGTATAATATTTCGGTATATATTTTTTTCCGAAGTTCAGTTATAGTACTATTATTACATACATATAAATAATGATATTCATCACCAATACATGATTCATTACATAAGGTACATATGCAATCTGTTCTAGCGATGTTGTACTATCTGCCAGTTTCCATAGGAATTTTTAGGTATCATGTTCTCAGTTTTGAAATCCAGATTCTTTTATCCTCTGGAAGACGTAAAAGATAATTTTCTAGACCAAACTGAGATTTGAATAAGTTGTAATATTCGCCACGATCGATATTACTGAACCACTTGTGAAGAAACTGATCTTGAAGGATCTGTTTAATAACTGGTTTGATAGTAGAATAATCAATGTATTGGTTGAAAAACATATAACCTAATCCTGAGTTGTCAAATATAGATTTTACAAATGACACCCATTTCAATACACAAATATCATCAGCAAATTGCATGTAATTTGAAAATAAGCTTATACATAGAACTACTAAGTTTGTTTTCATTTTTAGCCATTCTGCTCCAAAACGATAACATTCTTAATTTAACTTTAATTTCTAGTGGAAACCTTCCTATTTCTCCATATACATTTGGAGTACTTGATCTCACATTTAAAATTCTCTTGCAAAATTGTAGATGAACTTTTTCAATTATATCAATGTTTTCAAATCCCCATATTTCTGATCCATACAATAAAATAGGTTCGACAAGATAATCAAATAATTTAAGTTGTAAGTCAATAGGTAAATGTAAATTTCTAATCTTTGTATAAACAGCAAAAAGTGCTTTTTGCGACTGTTCTACAAGCTTTTTCTTTGCACAAACAAATGACCCATTATAATTAAGCAAAAGACGAAGATATGTATAGCTATCTACAATTTCAAGAGATGTACCATCAAGTTTAAAATCAAAATCCATTTTCGTTATTCTTTTGCTAAAAACCATCACTTTAGTTTTACCAATATTCACACTAAGTTTCCACATTTTACAATAGTTTTCAAAAACTTTGAGAGCATTTTGCATTTCATCATAATTATCAGCAAAGATAACAGTGTCATCTGCATATAACAAAACAAAAATTTCTAAAAATACATGTAATTCATTATAACATTTTTCTTTAATTAATTCTAGAGGTAAAACATGAAGTTCTCTGAAGTAATCTTCTAAGCCATTTAAGGATATGGAAAACAAAAAAGGGGAAAGATTTTCACCCTGACGAACTCCAATCATACAAGGGAAGAAATCTGATTTCGTATTGTTGTATTGAACACATGATTTGATATTAGTATAAATATTATATATAACTTGGAAACATTTTCCTTTTATCTGGCTTTTTTGTAATTTTAACCAAAGTCCAGTTCTCCAGATGGTATCAAAAGCCTTTCTAAAATCTATGAATGTACAAAACAATTTTTTACCAAAGGACAAATACAATGAAACAAGTACATGTATGACAAATATATTGTCTGTAGTTGAATGCCCTTTCCTGAAACCGGCTTGATTTTTAGAGATCAATTCCAGTTCATTAGAAAAGAAATTCAGTCTTTCGTTTATAACCGAAGTGAAAAGTTTACCCAGACAACTAATGAGTGTAATTGCTCGAAAGTTGTCAGGATCTTGTGGATTACCATTATTCTTAAACACCGGCTATCCGGAGCCAACTATCTGGGATAATACATGTGTCTAGCACAATGTTAAAAAGTTTATAATACCTTGAGATAAACTCAGGTGTGGTGTTTTTAAGATATTCGTTAAGAATACTGTCAATCCCAGGTGCTTTACTATTTTTCAATTTCTAATAGCTTCAGCCACAGGTGCTTGAGGACAGGATCCTGTATGAGCCCCATATAGTCCCTCCCCCCCTTTTTTTAAATTCATAAATCTCAGATTTTTCGATATATATCACTTATTTGTACCATATATATATTAATATACCATATTTATACTCTAAATATGCATGTTTACTATCAACGTGAATCTCGACTATAGAGCGAAGCGAAAGGTTGCCAACTTCGTTTCAAGAAATAGGGGCAATGGTCAGGAAAAATTGTTTTAAAATCTAATAAAATGTCTCTTACCGGTCTAATCAAAGAGTACTTGCTGTTCCCATATAATTATCCTTATCGAATATCAATATCCAGACATAATATATTACTGTTTAAACACTTGTATACAGTTTTTTCGCTGGCGGTGTTGCTGTTTTTTGGTCCATTCAACTTCGATCAACGGAAGTTACAAAACAACGACATCTGTGTGGTCTTCAGCTCAAGAAGGATAACTCCACCTGAAAACGCGGATAATTAGATGAGTTCCAGGGTAGAAAAAGTCAGAGATTTCCGAAATGTACACATTCGAAATTCTCGTATGTTTTCCTTCCCTGCATTTACCCCGGAACTCATCTAATTTCCCGCGTTTTCAGGTGGAGTTATCCTTCTTTCGATTTTTTTTTCTGTGTTTTGCATAGTAAGAATAATTTACAGGTAAATCGAGTACATCCTATCTATCAGTTTTTGTTTCGCAAAATGAAAAAATGTCATATTGATTAATAATATCACAAAAGTCATTGTTCAATAGCTTGGATTTTAATCCACACACATTTACAAAGGAGAATCGTAATCGTTCATGTGTGTCTGATGTTTTGTCCTAACTTCCGTGTACATGTTGATCAGGGGGTGCACCACGGGGCGGGGGCTCATATGGTTGGCCATCGACAATGAGTTGATCATATAAAATTTTAGCGTTTCTACGGGCCCTTTGGAAATCTTTTAACTTCGGTATTAATGCCCGTCTACGATCATTAATTTCTGCGGGGTACTGCTGCTGTACTGAATAACGTGACTTATGCCTTAGTTTTGCTGGGACGGCTCGAATCACACGTTGGTGGTCATCGTATTTTGAAATTTCGCTATGATATTTCTCGGTTTTCAATCATTTCTTGGTCTGAGCCTATGAACATTCTGAAAGGAAATAGTGTTAGCGTCTCTGATTTCAAGTTCAGTTTCGATAAAGGTTTTTATTACACTTTCAGTGTCTTCTTTGGATTCATTGTCCTGCTCAGCTATACCACTAAAATTCAAATTGTACTTCATTAAATGTGTTTGGGGCCGTAGAAATAATTATTGTTCTTTAAGTTCATAGTTTTCATTTTCGAGCTATGTGTTGACTTGTTCCATTGACTTTACTCGATCTTCTATGATGAAATGATGATTTTCTTCTTTTGCCAACGTATGTGCTTGTTGTTCTTGTGTTGCTTTGATGTTATTTATTTCAATTTTCATATCGTTCATGTTTTTTTTCAAATATTTGGAGTTTTTTGTTGATGTCTTCCAATAAGTCAAGTTTTTGTAACTGTTGGTATATAACTATGTTAGTATTGTTGACACTTTCTAGTTTTTGATTCATTATACTCATGTTTGAAAAAATCATCTGTATTGCGACATTGGGGTCTGAATTAATTAGGGTAGCAGTTGATATAGGTAGTCCTGAATTACACGGCATTGGGGACTGAGAGATGCGTTGAGGCTCATGCACCGGTGTACTTTGCAGAGGGTAAGGCGGTACCGAGGGTCACAAACAATTTAAATAAAATAGATTTCTTTACAATTTAATCTTTCAAAATGACTATACACATGGAAAAAAGTATTGCAATTGAAATTGAAATTTTAAAAAAAACACTCTTTATTTTTTTTTTATATAATTTGTTAAAATAGAACTAGTGAAACGTTATTTAAATATCATCTGAGTTTGATCAATAATTATCGACTCGATAATTAAGTTCTTATCTGCACATGCAGCTACTGTACCCGTAAACAGCAAAACACAGGTGTTTTTATCCTCATGGTTTTCAACACTTTAAAGGAGTACTAGCTACGAGATATATAAAAAAAATCTAAAGTATGATTTTTTTACCAGGCAGAAGCTAGCGAACAATAGCTAGCGAACAATAAGCCAGCGAACAATAAGGCGATATATCGAGAAACCAAAAAACAGAATAAGACAACAACGGCCGTTAAATAAAAAAGTATTCAAAAAGTTAGAAAATCGGTTAAAATATAGCAATTTTAACTCAATTTTGAAATGGTTTTTATCCAATCCATTGATTTAAAAGTAAAAGTAGTCCTACCCTGTAAATTATAGCACCTTTTATGTCATTGTTTGATTAAGAGCTCAAAATTTGAAAAAAATGTCAAAAAATTAGGGGGGTCGGCCTACTCTAGGACTTCTAGAGAAAAATAATGAGGGGTGTCACGGGGAATGACTATATAGGTCTTGTAGAGGAGAAACAGGCGCTTCTTTTGCGCTAGGTATCGAAGGACGCTATGTTCAAAAATCTGAAACTAGGGCTCAAAATTTGAAAAAAATGTCAAAAAATTAGGGGGGTCGGCCTATTCTAGGACTTCTAGAGAAAAATAATGAGGGGTGTCACGGGGTATGACTATATAGGTCTTGAAGAGGAGAAACAGGCGCTTCGTTTGCGCTAGGTATCGAAGGGCGCTATGTTCAAAAATCTGAAACTAGAGCTCAAAATTCGAAAAATTTGTCCCAAAAATGGGGGTAGGGTCGGCCTTTTCCTGGAGTTCTAGAGAAAAATAATGGGGGGGTGTCACGGGGTATGACTATATAGGTCTTGAAGAGGAGAAACAGGCGCTTCTTTTGCGCAAGGTATCGAAGGCTGCTATGTTCAAAAATCTGAAACTAGAGCTCAAAATTCGAAAAATTTGTCCAAAAAATGGGGGTAGGGTCGGCCTTTTCCTGGAGTTCTAGAGAAAAATAATGGGGGGTGTCACGGGGTATGACTATATAGGTCTTGAAGAGGAGAAACAGGCGCTTCCTTTGCGCAAGGTATCGAAAGGTGCTATGTTCAAAAATCTGAAACTAGAGCTCAAAATTCGAAAAAATAGTCCAACAAATGGGGGTAGGGCCGGCCTTTTCCTGGAGTTCTAGAGAAAAATAATGGGGGGTGTCACGGGGTATGACTATATAGGTCTTGTAGAGGAGAAACAGGCGCTTCTTTTGCGCTAGGTATCGAAGGGCGCTATGTTCAAAAATCTGAAACTAGGGCTCAAAATTTGAAAAAAATGTCAAAAAATTAGGGGGGTCGGCCTATTCTAGGACTTCTAGAGAAAAATAATGAGGGGTGTCACGGGGTATGACTATATAGGTCTTGAAGAGGAGAAACAGGCGCTTCCTTTGCGCAAGGTATCGAAAGGTGCTATGTTCAAAAATCTGAAACTAGAGCTCAAAATTCGAAAAAATAGTCCAACAAATGGGGGTAGGGCCGGCCTTTTCCTGGAGTTCTAGAGAAAAATAATGGGGGGTGTCACGGGGTATGACTATATAGGTCTTGTAGAGGAGAAACAGGCGCTTCTTTTGCGCTAGGTATCGAAGGGCGCTATGTTCAAAAATCTGAAACTAGAGCTCAAAATTCGAAAAAAATGTCAAAAAAATAGGGGGGTCGGCCTATTCTAGGACTTCTAGAGAAAAATAATGAGGGGTATCACGGGGTATGACTATATAGGTATTGTAGAAGAGGAACAGGCGCTTCTTTTGCGCAAGGTATCGAAGGGTGCTATGTTCAAAAATTTGAAACTAGAGCTCAAAATTTGACAAAATTTCCAAAATTAGGGGGGTCGGCCTATTCCAGGGACTCTAGAGAAAAATAATGAGGGGTGTCACGGGGGATGACTATAAAGGTCTTGTAGAGGAGAAACAGGCGCTTCTTTTGCGCTAGGTATAGAAGGGCGCTATGTTCAAAAATCTGAAACTAGGGCTCAAAATTTGAAAAAAATGTCAAAAAATTAGGGGGGTCGGCCTATTCTAGGACTTCTAGAGAAAAATAATGAGGGGTGTCACGGGGTATGACTATATATGTCTTAAAGAAGAGAAACAGGCGCTTCTTTTGCGCTAGGTATCGAAGGGCGCTTTGTTCAAAAATCTGAAACTAGAGCTCAAAATTTGAAAAAAATTTCCAAAATTAGGGGGGTCGGCCTATTCCAGGGACTCTAGAGAAAAATAATGAGGGGTGTCACGGGGGATGACTATAAAGGTCTTGTAGAGGAGAAACAGGCGCTTCTTTTGCGCTAGGTATAGAAGGGCGCTATGTTCAAAAATCTGAAACTAGGGCTCAAAATTTGAAAAAAATGTCAAAAAATTAGGGGGGTCGGCCTATTCTAGGACTTCTAGAGAAAAATAATGAGGAGTGTCACGGGGTATGACTATATATGTCTTGAAGAAGAGAAACAGGCGCTTCTTTTGCGCTAGGTATCGAAGGGCGCTATGTTCGAAAATCTGAAACTAGAGCTCAAAATTCGAAAAAATTGTCCACAAAATGGGGGTAGGGTCGGCCTATTCCAGGAGTTCTAGAGAAAAATAATGGGGGGTGTCACGGGATATTACTATATAGGTCTTATAGAAGAGAAACAGGCGCTTCTTTTGCGCTAGGTATCGAAGGGCGCTATGTTCAAAAATCTGAAACTAGAGCTCAAAATTCGAAAAATTTGTCCAAAAAATGGGGGTAGGGTCGGCCTTTTCCTGGAGTTCTAGAGAAAAATAATGGGGGGTGTCATGGGTATGACTATATAGGTCTTGTAGAGGAGAAACAGGCGCTTCTTTTGCGCTAGGTATCGAAGGGCGCTATGTTCAAAAATCTGAAACTAGGTCTCAAAATTTGAAAAAAATGTCAAAAAATTAGGGGGGTCGGCTTATTCTAGGACTTCTAGAGAAAAATAATGAGGGGTGTCACGGGGTATGACTATATAGGTCTTGAAGAGGAGAAACAGGCGCTTCTTTTGCGCAAGGTATCGAAGGGTGCTATGTTCAAAAATCTGAAACTAGAGCTCAAAATTCGAAAAAATAGTCCAAAAAATGGGGGTAGGGTCGGCCTTTTCCTGGAGTTCTAGAGAAAAATAATGGGGAGTGTCACGGGGTATGACTATATAGGTCTTGTAGAGGAGAAACAGGCGCTTCTTTTGCGCTAGGTATCGAAGGGCGCTATGTTCAAAAATCTGAAACTAGGGCTCAAAATTCGAAAAAAATGTCAAAAAAATAGGGGGGTCGGCCTATTCTAGGACTTCTAGAGAAAAATAATGAGGGGTATCACGGGGTATGACTATATAGGTATTGTAGAAGAGAAACAGGCGCTTCTTTTGCGCAAGGTATCGAAGGGTGCTATGTTCAAAAATCTGAAACTAGAGCTCAAAATTTGAAAAACATTTCCAAAATTAGGGGGGTCGGCCTATTCCAGGGATTCTAGAGAAAAATAATGAGGGGTGTCACGGGGGATGACTATAAAGGTCTTGTAGAGGAGAAACAGGCGCTTCTTTTGCGCTAGGTATAGAAGGGCGCTATGTTCAAAAATCTGAAACTAGGGCTCAAAATTTGAAAAAAATGTCAAAAAATTAGGGGGGTCGGCCTATTCTAGGACTTCTAGAGAAAAATAATGAGGGTGTCACGGGGTATGACTATATAGGTCTTGTAGAGGAGAAACAGGCGCTTCTTTTGCGCTAGGTATCGAAGGGCGCTATGTTCAAAAATCTGAAACTAGAGCTCAAAACTCGAAAAAAATTGTCCGAAAAATGGGGGTAGGGTCGGCCTTTTCCTGGAGTTTTAGAGAAAAAAATGGGGGGTGTCACGGGGTATGACTATATAGGTCTTGTAGAGGAGAAACAGACGCTTCTTTTGCGCTAGGTATCGAAGGGCGCTATGTTCAAAAATCTGAAACTAGAGCTCAAAATTCGAAAACATTGTCCAAAAAATGGGGGTAGGGTCGGCCTATTCCAGGAGTTCTACAGAAAAATAATGGGGGGTGTCACGGGATATGACTATATAGGTCTTGTAGAAGAGAAACAGGCGCTTCTTTTGCGCTAGGTATCGAAGGGCGCTATGTTCAAAAATCTGAAACTAGAGCTCAAAATTCGAAAAATTTGTCCGAAAAATGGGGGTAGGGTCGGCCTTTTCCTGTAGTTCTAGAGAAAAAAATGGGGGGTGTCACGGTGTATGACTATACAGGTCTTGTAGAGGAGAAACAGACGCTTCTTTTGCGCTAGGTATCGAAGGGCGCTATGTTCAAAAATCTGAAACTAGGGCTCAAAATTTGAAAAAAATATCAAGAAAATGGAGGTAGGGTCAGTCTATTCCTGGAGTTCTAGAGAAAAATAATGAGGAGTGTCACGGGGGATGACTATAAAGGTCTTGTAGAGGAGAAACAGGCGCTTCTTTTGCGCTAGGTATAGAAGGGCGCTATGTTCAAAAATCTGAAACTAGGGCTCAAAATTTGAAAAAAATGTCAAAAAATTAGGGGGGTCGGCCTATTCTAGGACTTCTAGAGAAAAATATTGAGGGGTGTCACGGGGTATGACTATATAGGTCTTGTAGAAGAGAAACAGGCGCTTTTTTTGCGCTAGGTAACGAAGGGCGCTATGTTCAAAAATCTGAAACTAGGGCTCAAAATTCGAAAAAAATGTCAAAAAAATAGGGGGGTCGGCCTATTCTAGGACTTCTAGAGAAAAATAATGAGGGGTGTCACGGGG